>NW_024704742.1:583926-608926 GCF_018977255.1 Callorhinchus milii | reverse complement strand
GGTAAAGAGAAGAGAAGCCTTGGACCACAACACACAAAAAAAGGTTAAACTACATCCTCACCAAAATAATAATTAATCTACATACAGCTCCAGTCTTAATTTACTTGTAGAAAGGCTGACACGACTTGGAGGAGCCCCCTCGGGGGACCATCGCAGACACTGTCCAAAAGGACAATTAATTGGACAAAGATTCCTCTGAATATGGTTCACTGGAAACAAAGCCAATTCCAGTTGTCCTTCCATCAAGTTAATAGCCAGAAAATAAATACCATCGCCACCCGACAGAACGATGGAGATTTTCCTTATTTAACGGAATGGGATGTGGAGAACAAACAAACCGAGAGGAAATATAGCACCTTATTATTATATATAATAATATAAATATGTATATATGGCGGGACAGTGTCCGGGAGCCTCTGCCATGGACCACGGGAGGACCTGGAGTCTCGGGGAACTCTCATCCCACCTTTAGGAGCGACAACTTCAGAGGGATTGAAGGCGCACTTTGACGGTTGCCATTGAGAGAGAGGGAGAGAGAGAGAGAGAAGAGAGAGAGAGGGATGGAGGGATGGAGAGAGAGAGAGAGATGGGGTGATGGAGAGAGAGAAGAGAGAGAGGGATGGAGAGAGAGAGATGGAGGGATGGGAGAGAGAGAGATGGAGGGATGGAGAGAGAGAGAGATGGAGGGATGGAGAGAGAGAGAGATGGAGGGATGGAGAGAGAGGGATGGAGACAGAACGTGATCTGATGGGAGATTTAAACAAACCCCAAAAATCATTGTTTGTTTAAATTTTCCACCAGGGCGGGTTCTCCCTCTCCCTCCCTCCATCCCTCCATCCCTCTCCCCTCCCTCCCTCCCTCCACCCCCCTCCCTCCATCCCTCAATGTCGTCCTGAACCCAATGAGGAAAGCGAAGTGAGTCAACCTGGACCTGGGATTTCCCAGGGAACAGGGAGACCAGAGTGGAGACAAATGGGGAAAAACATTCCCTGAATGTGGGGGGGAGATTCCCAGGATATGTGTGGCTGAGGGGGGTAAATAGGGGGGAATACGGTCCCAGGATGTTTTGGGGGAATAAATAGGGGGAAATAAATGTGTGGTGTGTGGGGGGGGGGGGGGGGGGGTTAGGGGTTGGTTGGGCGGAGGGGAAGATACAATTCCCAAGATTGGGAGGGGACATGAGAGGGATATGGGAAATATACCGCAGGTATAATGGGGGGGAGGGGGGGGAGGAGGGGGGAGGGGGGGGAGGAGGGGGGATATTCTCAGGATGAGGTGGAGATAAATGGGAGCGCGATTTTACTGGTGGGGGCGGAATAAACGATGGGAAGAATAAATGCTCAGGATGGGGCTGAGTCGGGGGGGGAGTTTGTGAGGGGGTAATAATAGGGGGTAATACATTCCCTGTACAGAGTTAAATGGGGGGGAGAGAGGAGAGAAGCCGAGGGGGTAACTTACTGCGGGTGTCGCTCCTCTCGCGGGTACCGTCCACTCTCCCGTCGGGAAGGATCCTGAGGAAGTAGCCGCCGTTTTTGCAGTACAGTCTCTTGGGATCCTTGAAGGCTCCCGGTGGGAAGGGGTTGGGGTCGGACTCGGGCAGAGAGGGCAGAGTCCCTATAGCTCCGGCCGCTGCTCCAGCCGCCGCCATCCCTCTCCCTCCTCTCCTCTCCCCTCCCCGCGTGGGACAGGAGCAACGCGCTCTATAATGTCCCCTCTCTCTCTCTCTGTCTCTCTCTGTCTCTCTCTCTCCTTCTCCTGTCTTCTCCTCCTCTCTCCCTCTCCTCCTCTCCCAGTCGCCTCTCCTTTACTCTCACACTCCCTCCTTCCCCGCGTCCTCTCTTATCCCCTCATGTGGACCCGGACTGCACTTTGTTGGCACGGATTCCGCTCTCCTCCTCCCGCTCCCACTTTCGATTTCTTTTTTTTTGTGGTCCTTCCCCCCAAAGCGAAGCTCTCGCTCCCGGTGCCCTGTGTACCGATATAAATATACTATACTGTAATATTCCCGCCCCCCCCCGTCCCCCCGTCCCCCCCACCGACTCCCTGTGGGAAGCGCGAGGGTCTCTGCTTCTGCTTCGCTCCAACTGCGCTTTACGCCCAGGAACGGCTTTCCATCTGTTGCCTGAACTTCGCACAACTTTTCCTCCTCTCTCTCCCTAACTCTCTCCCCCTCTCTCTAACCCTCTCTCTCCCCCCCCCCCCAATTTCCCGGTTGGTGGCAATAACTGGAGAAGCCAATTGTCGGGAATCGCGTAAAATCCCTGAACCTGGACCGAGAGCTCAGCCCAAATCGCCCAGTGCGCAAGCGCCCAGCACACTGGGGGGGGGGGGGTTCCCAGAGGGAGAAGGAAAAGGGAGGGGGAGAGAGGGAGGGAGAGGGAGGGGGGAGGGGAGGGGAGGGAGGGGGTAGGGGGGAGGGGAGAGGGGAGGGAGGGAGAGGGGAGGGAGAGGGGAGGGAGAGAGGGGGTAGGGAGGGGAGAGGGAAGGGAGAGAGGAGAGAGGGAGGAGGGAGGGGAGAGAGGGAGGGGAGGGGAGAGAGGGGGAGGGAGGGGAGAGAGGAGGGAGGGAGGGGGAGAGGGAGGGAGGGGAGGGGAGGAGGGAGGGGGAGGGAAGGGAGAGAGGAGAGAGGGGGGAGAGGGAGGGAGGGGGGGAGAGGGGGGAGGGGAGGGAGGGGGGAGAGAGGAGGGAGGGGGAGAGAGGAGGGGGGGAGGGGAGGGAGGGGAGGGAGAGGGGAGGGGAGGGAGAGTTGGGGGTAGGGGAGAGAGGGGGGGAGGGGGAGGGAGGGGAGGGGGAGTTGGGGGTGGGGGGATTGCTGATTACAAAGGAATTTGTATTCACTTGTATCCCTTTTGTATGATCCGCACAAGATTTCTCCTCATTCAGATGTTCAACAAACACTTCGTTCCCATTCCCTCCCCTTCCCATTCCCCTCCCCCCCTCCCCTCCCCTTCCCATTCCTCCCTCCCTTCCCATTCCCTCCCCCCCTCCCCTCCCTTCCCATTCCCTCCCCCCTCCCCTCCCTTCCCATTCCCTCCCCCCCCTCCCCTCCCTTCCCATTCCCTCCCCCCTCCCCTCCCCTCACCAATACTGTGTATATCTATAGCACAGTGCATACAGGAGAGGAATCAGTGGGGAAGTGTCCACCAGTGAAACATATAGGAGCAATGGCAGCAAATGAGTCACAGCCAAACTGATGTCTTTCTAAATATTTATGCAGCGCTGCGCGGAATCGTTTTTGTTGAAGTTCTTGAAACACGATTTGGAATATGTGATCCCAAAGTGAACTGAGAAAGAGCATCTGTTAATAATAGAGAGAACACTGACCCTGACAGTCCAAGGCTTTCCCTCATTGTAACACTGGACTGGACCAACTTTCCTGCTGTGGGACAGGTCCCAATTGGCACAACTGATTCAGGCACCAAACCAGTGAGCAGTCTTCTGAAAACACCTTCCCCTTTCCATGGAGGTGAGGTGTGTTGTGTGTGTTTTTTTTTACCCACACACCACAATGAAGGACAAAGTTTTTACTAAATTTTCAGAAAAATGTCCGGCTTACAAATTCACGGAGTGGGAAGACTTTTGGAGTTCAAGGTTTACCTTCCAGGAGAGATCGGATGAAGTTGTGTTGTGCTTCGTTCCGGTCAAAGATAACCCGGAGGGGAAAAATGTCTGGAAATTCTTTGACGAGGTGTTACATGGCGACACGAAGTAAAGGAGAGAGAGTTTATTGGTCAAATATGTTGGACATTACACTCAATGTCACTTCATTCACTTTCCTTTACATCCTGTGGTAAAGTATTCTCTGGACACACGGCTTTAGATCTGGTTTCTGACATTTATCTCCAATACATGATATCAGAAACTTTGCATTACAAAACATGAACTCAGCCAAACTAAACAATATATCATTTCAATTCATCCTGAACTCAGCTGAGGGTCGGAATCGGGAAGGGTGGCGGACAATTGCACACAGCAGCGGCCCACAGACAGTTGTGGATTGAGGTACCAATTTTTTTTTTTTTAAAAAGGGAATTATTACTTCCAGAACAGCGATCCACCAATCAACTAACAAACAGGTTCCTACTTACTGCGAGGTAAACGGAGGCGTGTGGAGTAAGGAAACTTGTCCAATGCCTGGGAATCGCACCCAGGCCTTCTCGCTTGTGAGGCGAGTGCGCTAACCACTGAGCTACAGGACTCCACTAGTTACATATGTGATGATCTGGGTCTGTATTTAGTGATCTAGACTGAGTAAACCCAACATTACATCTCCCAGCAATTGATATTGCCAGGTGCTCGGGTTGTTTGGTCACCTGCCTGTTTGGACCTCGGGATTGGGGAGGGGTGGGGAAATAAAATGGATAAGAAGACGACAGGAGAGAAGAGGGAGAAAAATATGTTTTTATGGCAGGAAAAATACCCGAGTAACCTCAGGTTACTTAAATACTGTTTATACAAAAAAATCCAAAATACGTCTTTTGACAAATTATGCCTTTAGCCGTTAAATCAACACTTGGCTCCATTTCAGATGATGCGAGTTATGTACAGCATCAAAATAACATACAGTATTTACATAACAACCTTATCAAAGATGTTCATTAAGTACTACTTTGAAAAGACAATGGGGTTCTTTCTAGTGTCTTGGCCAACAAAGCTGGCGATTCACTTTATTACCTTGCTGGTGCAAATCCCTACTGTTGTATTTGCCTACAATACATTCATTGCACCTGATTGTATTACCTCGAAGTCCTTTGAGACGTATTGAGACGATAAAAAGAGAGAATGCAGCAGAGAATATCACAAGCCGGACTGAAACATAAGGAGGCTGCGAAGGATCTCGGAGGCAGAGCTTAATGGAAAGGAAACTGTGGTGGTTGCTGAAGGAATGGTTTGGAGAAAACAGGGCTACATCTGACCTTATTGAGAATGCCGGTGAATTCAGTGAGGTGCTACCACTCTGTTATTTCCAGCCAACTACAAAACATAGAGCCCAGAGTAGTAGTTTGTGGTGGTCTCCTAATGACCGTACAAGTGCAGATCGTATGACTGGCCATCTACCCAGAAACACCTGTACGAGTGGAACATGCCCAGTGCAATTAGCTGTATAGTTATTTTGTAAAAAAATATATATCTATGTGTCGTAATTTTGGTTTGGAGACTCAAGGAACCATTTACTGAGACAATTTCCAAATATAGGATCAGAGAGATTATCTACTGAAACTGTCAAGTGACCTGTCTTTCCTGTCACTGTAACACTAAACACTAGCTCATTATTACTGTATTTATAATTAAAGGATAAGACCAACGGTACTTGCCAATTTTTTTTACACACACAGTTAAGCACTTGTGGGACAAATCCTAACCTTGCAGCATTCCTTTGCCATTACTGGATGATTTTGGCTTTTTTAAATGAAAGTGTTAATATTTGTCAACGACAAAACATAGTCGAGTAGCAGTTTGTGGTAGTCTTCTAAAGATCCTGCAAGTGTAGATCTAATGACCGACCAAAAGCATCTGTACACCCGGAACATGCCCCATTGCAATTAATTCCTTTCACTCAACCTGCGTAGTTCTTTTGTAAAATATATCTCTGTCTTAATTTTGGCTTGGAGTCTAATTCACTGAGACAATTTCCAACTGGTACATCATGCATAAGAATGTAGGATCAGAGCGATTATCGAGTGAAACTGCCAACTGACTGGCCTTTCCTGCCACTGTAACACTGAACAATTGCTCATTATTACTGTATTTACAATTAAAGGATAAGAACAATGGCACTTTGCCAATACTTTTTTTTACACAGACAATTAGGCAATTGTGGGAAAACCCCCAAAACATGCAGCAGTCCTTTAGCATTACTGGATGATATTGATATTTAAATAAAAGTCTCATCATTAAAGTGTCCGGTTAAACATATTTAAACACAATATGCATTAAAAATTCCTTCCTGGTGAAAATTGTCCATCTTCACCACGGGTGTGTAAAGTAGCTGACAGGAGCAAGGACCAAGCTGGCAAATCAATGTCCTTTTTTACACTTAGTGAGGTTGAATCAGATGGTAGTACTACTACACATTTGGTATTAGATTTCACCGGCTACGAATAAACATGTGTTATTAATTGTTTGGAATACGCCCCCCCCTCCCACCCCCCACTTCCTCTTTTTTTTTATCATTGGGACCCATGGGGACAGGCTGGTAAATGAGACAAGACGTACAGTTGAATCATTGCCCGAATTATATCTTTTGTTGGGTGAAGAGGAGCATCCAACAGTGATTTCACAGTCTGCAGTTCTATCAGTGGAACATGACTTCAGCAGCCATGTAAGACACCATTCTTCTCAATTGCTTCAAATTGGATCTGCAAATTCAGGTCATTAATTTTTATGAGTCACTAATGTATAAAGAGTAGAACATTGTTGTGATATTCTTTGAAGCATTCCCTATGTTACACAAGTAATATTGCAAATTGTGCCCCCGATATTGTATTCGTATGCATATATAAAATGTTGCTGAGGTGTATACCTGTGAGAAGGAAAGTATTTCACACCACTTCTTGTTCAAGAGATATGGGGGTCTATAAAAGCCACAATATAAAACATATTTGAAGGACATTAAAATGCAATTGCCGTGTACAAATTGGCTTCTGCATTCACCTATATAATACCCAGTCACTATACTTTCCATTAAATCCTGTGAAATACTTTTAGATGTTCTCCCAACATGAAAGGAACTATATCATATGTGACTATCATATATCCCCCCTCCAACTGTACGAATGCACTCGGATGTTATTATTTCTCAAATTTCTAATCTCAAAGCTTTGCAACTACTGTCCTTGGATTTCGCTTGGATTTAACACAATACAACAAAATAACAACAAAATTACATTTGTAAAGCACGTTTCACATCGAGAGGACATCCCAGTATTATCAGTTTCTACAGTCGTTGTGTAATAATATAACAATAATAATCCTTGGATTTGATATAGCGCCTTATCAAGTCTGCAAGATGTTCGAAAGCACTTCACAGAATATATACTGTAAAGTGAATTGACCGTATAGTTTGTGGGCAAAAATATTATATGACATTTCCGAGGAGTTCATTGCACTGCTCGTATTTCTGTGGCCAAGTTCTTGTTGCCTTGCAATAGCCATTGTCTCCTCAGAGATTAGGCCGCTGTTGTTTTATTGCTGGTAACTGTTGTAATGCTCTACATGTTTGAAATGATCGACCACCGTATTTTTAGTATCAACTCGCTACAAAGTTGTTTTTTTTTCCTAATAATATTTATTCCTTGGAGGGAGACGTCTCATTATTATTTCCGATTTAGTTCTCTCGCTCCCGTGTTTCAAGGATTCTCTGCCACGCTCTTATTTCTTGGAGTCTATTCTGTGAAGCGCTTTGAGACGTCTGGAAGACGTGAAATGCGTTATATCAAATGGAAGGATTATTATTATTATTATTATGATATTGCGGTTTTCCCACTTCTTGCATTTCATGACAATAATAATAATACTAATATAACAATAATATCCTTGCATTTGATACAGCACCTTATCACGTCGGCTGTGACGTTCTCAAAGTGCTTCACAGGATATACTGTAAAGAGGATTGACTGTATTTTATGGGTGAAACGCAGCAATCAATTTGCACACAGCAATGTCCCACAAACAGCCATGGAGTGAGTGACTAACTTTATTCTGGGGATTGTTGGCCAGGACACCGGGAGAGAGAAACTCCCTTCTCTTTTCAATTCGAACAGACGGGATCTCAGTTTAACGTCTCATCCGAAAGATGGAACGGCGGATATTGCAACACACTCCCAACGCTGCATGGGAGTGTCAGCTTAGACTATATGGTTCCAACTCCCGATGTAGTGCTTTGGACTCAGAGGCAAGAGGGCTGCCACTGAGCCAAGCTGATCTTCTCATTCATAGTGGAGATTTACCACAATAAAGGATTATTTCCAACGCCTTTGTTTCTCACACTGATTCATTGCAGCGTTCTTGTTTGTTCCAGAATCCACTGCAAAGTTCCAGTTCCTCACATTCATTTACACAGGGATCTGCCCCATGTTCTTATTCCTCACACAGCCACAATGGACGATCCAATCTTTCACTGAGATTTCTGAAGCTATTTGTCTGTGTGATGTACATATTTTCTCATTTCATATTACCTGACCTGGGATTGCTTACTTGTTGATGTTAAGGGCATGAAATACTCATGATATTTGTTCCGCTTTGGTTGAAAACAAAGTAATTTGCAACAGTATTCGTAAGTGATTTGTAAATATTGAAACCTAGTGGGTGTACATCATCCTGACTCACAGGAATTCAATCAAAAATCTGGTTGCTGGCAGAATTTGATATCTAAGATTCCTTTGAGAATCTAGGTTGTGACGGTTGCATTTTAAACCCAATTGTCAATGCATTAAGAGAGATTTTGGGGGGATTGAGAAGACTGTTTTTATCACCATGTTTGATAAAAAAAATCTTCTTAAAAGTAAACTCATAAGATGATTCTCATTAAAAGGACCAAGTGCTTATTTAACTACAACAACTTGTCTTTATATATCGCCGCTCACACAGGGTAGCGTCCAGGAGCACTTGACAGTGGCAGAGCCTGATACCGAACCGGGGGGAGAGGGGAGTGACCTTAGGTATGGTCGAATAGGAAGGTCTTCAGGCATGACCTGAAGATGGGGAAGGAAGGGGCAAGGTGGAGGGAAAGAGGAGAGTGTTCCAGAGTTTTGGGGTACAGTGGCTCAAAGTTCAGCCACCAATGGTGGAACGGAGGGATCAAGGGACAAGCAGGAAGCCAGAGCCAGTCGAGCGGAGGCAACAGGTTGTGGGTTGGGGGCTGAATAGATCAGAGAGGGAGGGAGGTGCCAGGGCATGAAGGAATTTGAAAACGAGTGTGAGGATCTTGAAATCGATCCGTTTGGCATTAGGGAGCCAGTGGAGTCCGGCTAGAACTGGAGTTTAGTGTGGGTGAGTTCGCGGGCGACGGAGTTTTGAATCAGCTGGATGCCGTGTATGGTGGAGCTGGGGTGACCGGCAAAGAGGGCATTTGAAAAGTTGATGAGGTGATAAACATATGGATGAATGTTTCTGCTGTGTGTTGGGTAAGGTAAATGAGGTGGAGGAAGGCGGTCCTGGTCAGGAACCCAATGTGGGGAAGGAAGGACAGCTGTGTCTAACTAAAGCTTATTAATGGACATCGAAAAGGATAAAGTCAAATTGCTCACCTGAATTTGCCCGCAACACGAGCAACATGGTTCAAGATTTGCTTGAGTGGAATATGTGGTTAGCACTTCAATTATACAAGAGTATTGGCTTCAGACAAAGATAGATTAAGAGCGTCCATTGGATACCTATAAAACAGGTATATTATGGTTATTCTGCAGTCAATTGGATGTTGAGGAGAAGGTGGTGGCTTGGTAGTACCCCAGGCAGAAGGTCCACCAAGCAATCAGCTGGTTTGAGATGATGGAAAATCGGATCCCTCATCCCTACTTGGAACGTGGATAGCTGAGAGACATAGTAAGTATAAAAATATCTGTAAAACAATTAAGACTATTTGAATGTTCAGAAGGAATACACTTTCCCTTTAAACATCTGCCTGGTCATGATCGTATAGAGGACTGACATTCTGGCTACATTGCTCCAAATGAATAAGGGTTTGGGAAGGAGTTCTGGCAAGAAGTAGGTCATTCTCATCCAAATTACTAGTTTGTGTAGCCTTGAATTTAACTGTGTTCAGGAACAACATTTGGGATTTATCTTTCTTTGTAATACTCTTTTTTCAGAAAGATGTTACATTTATATTTATTTATGTTATCATAAATAATATTCAAAAATTCATAAATGTGTCTTGTTAAGTAATCACATAAATGTCAAAGAATAACACAGGGATGTTCCATTAACAGGGTGATTCCTAAAGAAACCTACTTTAAAATGTACTACTGCGTGTGTAAATGCATGAAGAGTATTATACATGAAAGGCGAAACTGAAAATGGATGATTTTTGAATTTTTTAAAAAATAAATGTCATTTCTGCACAGCATGAAAAGCTGCCCATCGCATTCTAAAACCCAGTCGTAATGTTCAGTGTTGTATCCAAGAGGTGAATGCAAGATGGTTTTATTGCAGATTTTAAAAGGTTAAGGAAAATGTGGCAATGCCAAACGAGTTTTTATTTTTTTTAATAAAAAAAAGTGTAGCTTCCAAATGTGAAATCATTTTTTGGGAATTGACAGTGTGTTACTGTTTACTTGGACCCAAACTGAGGCCATTTAGTGAAATGGAATTGAGAATCGCTATTGAGCGAGCCAATGTGAAACAGCTTCATCCAAAAACTCCATCCAACGTTGGTCACTTGCGGAGGAGTCTGTGCCAGTGCTAACGTTATGATGTGGCTTTCACATTTTCATGTCTTATTTGATGTTATAAAGCTGCAACTTCAAACGATTTCAGGAGCAAATATGATCAGTGGTGCTGCATAAGGTCATTCCTCACAGAGCAAGAATTTATCCAAACCATTTGTTTGTCTCATTCAAATATTGGCAATAATAATAATAACCCGTGCATTTGATATAGCGGTTTTTACGTGGGAAGAACCTCTCAAAGCTCTTAACAGGATTTACGCTAAATGTCATGCTTAGATTCATGACCCCATCTGTGACCCCATCTCCCCCACTCTCGCCCAACTCCATTGGCTCCCTATCCTTCAGAGGATCCAGTTCAAGATCCTGGTCCTCACCTACAAAGCCCTCCACGGCCTTGCCCCACCCTACCTCTGCGACCTCCTAACCCCCTGCCAACCCGCCCGCTCCCTCCGCTCAGCCGTCTCTGGCTGCTCCACGTCCCCCGCCCCACCCGCCCCACCATTGGCGGGAGAGCCTTCAGCCACTCTACCCCCAACCTCTAGAACTCCATCCCCCAGTCACTCCGCCTCGCCCCCTCCTTAGCCTTCTTCAAGTTCCGCCTCAAGACCCTCCTCTTCAACCACGCCATCGGCCACCACCCCCTTCACCTCCCTTCCCTTCCCCCCCAACCCCAGCTCGGGTCTAAAATGCTGTACTCTGTCCAGCACCTTGGGACATCCTCCCGACGTGAAAGGCGCTATACAAATGTAATCTTGTTGTTGATTGACTGTTTATTTTGTGGGTGGTGAAACCTGGCAGACAATGCACACAGCAGCGTCCCACAAACAGCCATGGAGTGAGTGACCGCTGAATCATGGTCCATGTAGGATCACCTAACACATCAATATTAATGGTCCAAAAAAATGAACCTGTCAAAAATCTTCATTCCGTTTTTATCTAACAATATAAATAAATTGCTAAGCTGCGTCCATCTTTTAATCCCAGTGCCTGTAAATGTTTCAAATACCTGACATATTCAGTAAACAAAATATTTGGTTTGCGAAACCTTAGCTCGGGGCAGTTAGTGTAAACTGAAATATTGACTTTGGCTTTTCTGAGCAATTTCTAACATAGTTAATAGAAATATCCATGTTACTACGTGGATATTATTACAGTAGCAGCAGCTGTTGGAAGGTCACAATGATCAAAGCAACTCGCACATAGTTGCACTGGTCAACTAACCAGGTCCTGTGATTTTTGGAGCAGGGACATTAATGTGGAGGAGCACAAAGACAGGATGTGATTAATAGGTAGCGAAGACATTGACAGGAACGGAGGTGGGAGATGGAAAGATGAGAAAAGAGGACAAAGTTTATATTTAAAAAAAAGAAAATCATACAGAGAGTAATATACATAAATAAATGGGATACAAACGACTTAAAGGAAAACATGTAATTGGCAAAATACTAACAATTAATTGTCGACTCCTTTCCTATGTGCTGGTAGACGGCAGGGAGGGGAAGCTTTCGTCCTGTCATTTTGTTCTGAATTTGGATCCAAGTCCCAGATGTGAAAAAATAATAATAATCCTTGTATTTGATATAGCACCTTCTCGTGTCATTGAGACGTCTCAAAGCGCTTCACAGATTATATTGTAAAGTGGATTGGCAGTGTTTTATGGATGAAATGTAGCAGCCAATGAGGTCAGTCTACTAACCTATTATAACACCTGAATTAGTTTCGTATGATTTTTTTTCCAATAAATAATTCCCAGATGTAATACAAATTTCTTTTTATTACGGGATTAGTCCTGTATCCACAAGCTCGAGGCGTAATATTTCTCCCAATAAGATACACTTGCACACCAAATATGTTGGAATCAAAACATTACACTGAAATATGATTGGGGTGCAGAGTTTAGGAAACGATGCTTGATTATTGAGGAAGTTTAAACTTTATTCTCTCGTTGAGACTTGCAGCTCATAGCAGTTAAAGTGTTGCATTGTTGGAGGGTAATTGCTATCAAGTGTAATGCCTTTTTTATTGCCACAAACAGCGTGCATTTTTGACAGCAGGTTTCCACAAATGAGAGACGAAATAACGGCCCAACTTATCCGGAGGATTGTTGGCCACAGTAGCAGGAGAGCAGTGTATTGGTGTCAAAACATGATGGGTTGTGGGACTGAATGGTAGGATGTGGGTCACTCGCAAGCTTTGGACTTCTCATCTCAGCACTGGACCACATCCACCTGCAGATGCAGAACCTCGATCCTCAACTCTCCTTTAAATCTTTCTTCCAGGCTCTGAGCAAATCCAATTTCTTCCATCTCCGCAACACTTGCTTTGGAGAATCTACGGAGCGATTGGCGTTTGATGCGAAGTTGCTCCCCCCTTGCACCGATGACCGTCAGTATCTTCACAAGTTACTTTCAAATGTGCACAAAACCACTCTCTGGATGTCTGGCAAGACAAGCGCGTTGCTGATTACAACCTCATACGGACCCCATTGGTCTCCTTCTGCAGCCCAGAATTACAGTTAAACAGCCGGACAGGTGAAGAGAGCAATTCCTCAGCAGTGCAATTCATATTAAAAAAAAACAAATAAAGGGGTGGGGGGGGCACGGAAATCCAGGGGAAAGGCAAAAGCACGCAGTGCAGTACACCACCAACGTTGTAGAGACAGACGAAATAACAGTATTAATAACAGTAATACTGTAGATAGAATCATAGAACTATACAGCACAGAAGGAGGCCATTCGGCCCATCATGTCTGTGAAGGCTCTTTGAAAAGAGCTATCCAATTCAATCCCATTCCCCCACTCTCTCCCCATAGCCCTGCAAACTTGTCCTCTCCAAATAATTATCTTACTTCTCTCTTGGAGAGATCGTAGAGGCAGGCTTTTATCTCCCTTCTAATTGATTCTGCCTCTAACGGCTTCTGGGGCAGAGCATTCGAATTCCGAGACAAAATCTCATGGGAGCCAAGTTCTTGTTCACGTCATTCCCAGTTGGCATGATATGCTTGGGATTCCCTGGAGTTAATGCACCTTATGTTCCGAGCAGCATTTACAAATACTATTTATGCTCCTATGTATGTATATATATATATTTTGGAACTTGGGAAAGATGGGAGAAGAGACTTCAAGAGAACATTTATCTGTGGGAAATGGACTCTTGATCATCAATTATATAAAGAGGATTTGTGCATTTCACTCCCTCGCTTTTAACTTGCAAGCTGCGTTTCAGAATGTGAGTGATTTGAGTTATGAGATGAGGTTTTGTGCTACGTTATTGAGGTGGGAGGGGGGGAAGAAACATCATGATTCCTGAGAAGGAAGGGGAAACACTAAATCAGAGAGTGAGATGTTATTATTAATAATCCTTGTATTTGATATACCGCTATTCTGTTTGGGAGATCTCAAATCGTTTTGCAGGATATCCTTAAAAAAAAGACTTCTTATTACATAGGGGCATAGAGTACAGAAGTACATCAACAAATCATTGGTTAGGCCACAACTGGATTACTGTGTTCAGTTTTGGGCACCAGAAAGTAGAATGAATCCTATATGTAATAATGAAGTGAAGAGATTTTCTACCAAGTTCATACCTGAGCCCCCTCCCTCCCCAAGGAAAGCGGGCGATGTCCATCAATTATTGTTGTTCCCCTCACTATTGAGCCAAAACAAGTACATGGCTTAACACATTAGGAATTAGCGTAGAGTGGGAAGGAGGTTGGGGAGTGAAAGAGGAAATTGTGCTTTATTGTATCTTTCTTCCACGGAGTGAATTAACTTCCTATTTTCTTTGCAACAACTTGAGCTGAAATAAGCAAGAAATGTCCTTCAGAAACAAACCGTGAAATGTTTGCATCGCATTGTATGATTGCCTCCATACGTTATCCCTAAATGTTCGGTAAGTAACCACAGTTGTTAGCAGACCAGTCTTTCAGCCCCTTCCCCAAAAATCTTCACACCGTGTTTGAATCTCAAATCCGAAGCCTTTCACGAGCATAATTCATGTTACAGTACAGCACCCCTAGCACAGATACTAGTAGAAAGGAAATGCAATGTTTTATTTTTCTGTGTCATTTTTTGGGGGGCTGAGGATGGACAATTCATTGCGGAACCTCAAACAAAAGTCTCGTAGCAAAGTTTTTGGACATGATACGATCGGTAAACCTATCCTCTGCTTGTAAAAGGATTTCAGATTTGGGATGATGATGATATCTGGAAACAAATGTTCTTGCTCACGACTGATTAAACGGATAGGGCTGCAGGGAACACATTAGGGGATACAATAAACTGGCTGTACCACAACCAGCTGTTCTTTTGCATTCAGTCAAGGGTATTTATTGAATTAAAGTTGCAGCTGTGCAACTGGTTATGGGTAGGATGCCTCATATATGACTACCCCTTCTTATGTGAAGGTCTTCTAACAGAATTCCCACAAAAACAATTCAGGTTTTGCTGGGAGGAGGGTTGCATTATCAGAGGTGCCACACCGGTGAGATGTTAAACCGAGGTCCCATCTGTCTGTTCAGGTGGACATTAAAGATCCCACGGCACTATTCGAAAAGAGGAGGGAGTTTCTCCCGGTGTCCTGGCCATCATTTTCCCCCAAATAAAAAATGGATCATTCACTCCAAGGCTGTTTGTGTGACACTCACTGCTGTGTGCAATCGGTTGCCACATTCACCCACAAAATACACAGTCAATACACTTTACAGTGTACCCTGTGAAGTGCTTTGAAACTTCTCGATGTGACGAGGTGCTATATCAAATGTTGTTATTAGTGCAAGTAATGAAAAGATTGATATTTTTAGAAATCAGCTAATGATGGACCCCCAAAATTGCTTGTTTCCAGGGAAAATGGGAAGATTAGCTACAGGCCACTGTGGATGTACAGCTCTTCGAGTGTAGGATCAGTAGAATCTGGGAACCGTTCACCCGCCTGTTCTCTTGTTCACAAATCTGTGTGTTTTTTGGGGGGTGGAAAGGGAGGGAGAGTGACAGGCTAAAGAGGAGGAAGAATATAACATTAAACAAATGAAAATCCCATTCAGTCGTGCTGTTCCAGTTGTGGTCGCGTACCTCCGGTGACAAATTGTTCAAACACAAATTCTGCTGCCACATTTCTGGATGCTCTTTCAACAGCTATAGCCACTTGTTCACTCGTGGCTTTTATAAAAATAAAACAAAGTCATTTGTT
This sequence comes from Callorhinchus milii, assembly GCF_018977255.1. NCBI lineage: Eukaryota > Metazoa > Chordata > Chondrichthyes > Chimaeriformes > Callorhinchidae > Callorhinchus > Callorhinchus milii. The sequence continues at coordinate 593,351 of NW_024704742.1, read as the reverse complement.
TTTAATCTGAGTCGCTGGCAAATGAAAGTGTCTGCGATCTATGTTTACTGTGAGTCTACTTGCAATGTAAATGACTAAGTCACACAACAGGACAGCTGCTCCAGTTTTCCCTGATGTTGTCTGTAGTATAATTGCACAAGAGAAGGACAGACTAAGAGAATACATTCATTTAACAGGTCAGCACAGGAGGATGTGGATACAGACATGTTTACAGCCAATTTCCCTCTCAGACTTTTCCTAAATTCTGCATTGTTTGCCCATGAATCCCAAGCTGCCACAACAGGCACAGAAGGGAAGGTTTCTTTTAACTCGTTAATGCTTATGTCAGACCTGATCATTGGCAGCAAAAGAGAGAACACAAAATATTATTTTTTAAACTGAGGTAATGGTTGTTAATATTATTGAAGTCCAAACACAACATTAATTAAAAATGGGTCTAGGACACACTCGCTCTAACCAGTTCTGCGTCTGCAGAGTGTAGTGATAGCCAACAGCAGACTCACGAGGACAGGTGCAATGATGCCACTAATTGCGTTGCTGGTATTTTCCTGGTTAAAGGTAGGACCTCACCTGTATCAAGTTGTAACATAAGGACTAGTGGTGCAGTCAGTGCCTTGGCAACTTATTTCACCTACCTTCTTGTTTATCACCAATTGGCCACCGCATTTCACCCACAAACATACAATCAATTCACTTTACAGCGGATTCCGTGAAGCACTTTGCGATGTCTGGAAGACGTGACGAGCGCTATATCAAATGCAAGGATCATTATTATTATTATTATTATGAGTCAGGCTAGGCTGTAATCTGCAGGGCCATGAGGTGCTGTAAACTCGTCTGACTCAGGAAATAAGTCAAATAGTCATTTCAGTTCACCTGTCCTTCCCGTTGGTCAGTCAAATCCCCACACAGTTGGCTTGATTCTGACATCCCGTTGCCCAACATGTCGCCCCGGAGCCAGTTCAGCTCCAACGAGACCCCACTTCACCTCCCACCCCCCCCCCCCCCGCCCCACACAAGGATAATCACCAGTTGGTCATTATTATTGTCTTCACGGATTAACAGTAAAACCTTCCTTTTTTGTCATATCGTCTTAATTTTATTTCCCACCTTTAAACGCTATATAAAACGTATCGTTATCTTAGGGTTCAGAATTATAAAGGTTACTTAATAATTGGAAAAAATTGCTGGTGAGGCTGTTGATATACTTTAATCATTGCTTTGTGTGGTTTAAAGAGAGATTTCCAGGTGTTTTATTGCTCCCCCCCGCCTCGGGTTAATAACAATAATTCTAATAATCCTTACATCTGACATAGCGTCGATGTCTCAAAGCGCTTCACAGAACACACTGTAAAGTGAATTGACTGTATATTTGTGGGCGAACGCGGCAGCCAATTGCACACAGCAATGTCCCACTCACAGTCGTGGATTGAAAATGACCAATTTATTATTTTTTTTTGGAGGGATTATTATTAGGCTCTGTGTGGAGTAAGGAAACTTGCCCAAGGTTTCGTGGTATTTCCTGCTTTTGACCCACTTCTGAAAAGACATTTCTAAATTGGAGGAAATCTAGAGTTTAATTCAGTTCAAAGTGAGATTATAACATCTATTAATGGCCTGCAGCTTTTTGTTAATTGAAGAATTTCTATTTTTTTTAATCTCGTACATTCAAAAAGGCATTTCAATCTACTTGCAATACTCTTCCATTTTTAAAAAAAAGTTTTACAGCTTTTTCACTTATGTAATGTGTGTTTATATGACTGACCCTGCCTTCCGTAAGTGTGTTCACACAGCAACAGTGTCTGGCCTCCACACTCCGTGGTTAATACAGGAAGTTTGCTGCCACGTGGAGAAAACAGAGCTAAATCCTGGCAATATCAATAGTCAATGAAAATAGTGATTTTTTTTATATATGTGATGCAGGCACTAGACAAAGAATCTCCTCAACACGACTGGGCAAGCTGCATTGGGAAAGTTAGCTTCAACAGCCAAAATAAACTGATATGTTGAACAAGGAAGGAAAATGCAAAGACGGAAGCCTCAAACACTTTAGTCATCGGGAATTTCTATAAAATAGTCATTCACCTCTGACCTCAATCTCTCTGCCTCACCCCCTCTTTACTCACCTGAGGACTTGCCTCTTCAACCAGAGGTAAGTCTTCAGGTGGAGTCTCGACGTTTACCTCGCAAGCGAGGGGATCTGGGTTTGTTTCCCGGGCCGGGCGAAACCTTAGGCAAGTTTCCTTACTCCATACACTGTAAGATATCCATTTTAACTCTGCGGTGAAGTAAAAACTGACCTAAATCTTATATATAAGAGAAATAGACGTTTATTAATTCAGATTCACAACGGTTATAGGCAATTAAAATAATACGATAATGCTTACGTATCCACGTACAGTTCACAATGATTAAGATTGGCCAAACCAAATGTTGCGGAAGAGATGGAGGAGTAATGTCCAATTTAATCCACCAAACGGGATCCAGGTACTGCTGTACTGTTCCCTGGTCGATCACCCAAAAGTATCCAGGAACTGCTGCTCAGTTCAATAAAATCTTTTCAGCACAAAGCTGTGTTCATTTTTCTAAAGGACATCTTGATTGCGTTATTAAAACACCTGTCTTTTCTGTTATTAGTTTCACATTGAATCTTTCGCTCGCTAGTTTTTTTTTCCAATTAACCCCTCCTGTACTCTCGCTCGCTCTCTTTCTTTCAACTTGTCACATTTTCTGCTGCATAGCCTGTCTTTCCCTTATCCAGTACATATCTAACATAGGTAGAATCCAGTTTATACTCTGCGTCCAGAGTAAAGTCAGACCTACTTTGGTCATTTTGTTAACTTAAAAACAAATTACATAAACACAAAGACAAAATACTATAACAAAACTGAGGCATAAAAACATAAAACACATAACATGTTGGCCATTTTGTAACTGCAAAATTATCTTTTATAACCCAATTTTTTTCCCCAACAAATCCCTCCCAGCAGTTTCTCATTTTCTTACTTAAATACGTTTTTTTTTGTCTCTCTGCAATCGTTTTTAACTTGGCAATGGCTACTTCTGTTAATTTCTTTATTTAAGTCATCCTAATGGGTATCATCATATCTTTGTCCTGCCAGGGAGAGCCAGAAGAAGTTGTGGAGAGAGAGAGAGAGAGAAAGGGCATTTTGATCTTCTCTAACTCCTCACAAGTATTAAGCAAGACTTATCTGTCTGAGTGCCTTCAGATGGGCCAGTGAATCATCTTTCTGTTTCATCTGGAGGCATATCAGTGGGTCGCTGGGAACCATCCCTGCCTGGCCTTGCATAGCTCAGTTCAGCTCAGTTTTCCCAATTCATTTGTCCTACTAAGTCTTTTAGTTCCAAACTAGCACTTTTCTCTTCATGTTTGTCCCCCAGTTTATAAGTTTTCAGCATATGCCCCTTTTTTTCCACAATTCTGACACTCTTTTGGATCTACATTCAGCACTGACCGACATGTCCCAGTTTACCACATCGTTAACACGTTTGTGGTTTTATTACTGCATCTGAGTTCATTCCTTTAACTTTGCCCCTTATTCTACCTGTGAAATTCATTTGTCCTGTCACGCCTTTCAAACTTTGCATTGATCCCTTGTTCTCCCGTACTTTTTTAGATTGTTCCTCTGCTGCTTTATGCTTTACTTTTATTTTATTTATTTTTCGGCTGTCGGTCTACATTTACCTATGATTGCATTCGGACCTCCTCTACCGTTCCTCACGGCACTCATTGTGGCTCAACGCAACCCTTTCAATATCCCTTCTCCATATTTCATCCGTGAGGGTAATACACTAAATAACTTGAGTTGCGAGTGTCATTGTTAGGGTAAGGCTTTACGTTGTAACAATGCACGGTGATGTTTCTGCCAAATCAGTTGGCAGCTCTCTAGGTCAAAAGTTGTCGGATCAAGACTTCAAGTCTCAAGGCTGACGTTCCAGTGGGGGGGGTGCGGGGCTGGACACTGCATTGTCAGATGCCATCCTTCAAATGAGTAGATAAACTGAGGTCTGCCTTTTCTGATGGGCGCTAAGGATTGCATCATGATATTCCAAAAGGAAAAAAAAGAGTTTCTCCCACGTCCTGGCCAACGATTCTCTAAATAAAACCAGTCATTCGCTTTCTGGCTATTTATAGGAACGGCTCGACGGGAATTAACTGTGAAGTGCTTTGAGGTGGCTTGACATCAACAGGAGCTATTATCGAATGCAAAGATTTATTAATACCAACATCCTGTGATCCCGCCACGGCCCTCTCCTGGCACAGTCGATCCTGAGGGCATGTGTTTGGCATACAAGGATCTTCTTGATGCGAACCCTAACCCTCTCCTGCCATGTTATCAACTAATTGTGCTTCAGGACTACCTTGGACACACACTCAAGAATTTAATTTCTCCTTTAGTTAGCTCGTCTTTTCTTCTGCCACGGTTCAAATCACAATCGCTGTTAAGAATGCTGAATCTCATTTGGAAGAGAATAGTGGCGAAACCATGCTCCAGGGTTTATAATTATGAAGGACAAAAGTAAAAAAAACTCTCACAGAAGTTATAAGTAGAAGATATAATGTAAACAATCTGCTAATGATAAATACCTTCACAAATCTGATATAATAATCCTTGTATTTAATATAGCGCTTTTCACATCTTCGAGACGTCTCAAAGCCCTTCACCGAATAGACTGTAAAGTGAATTGACTGTATATTTGTGGGCGAAACGCGGCAGCCAATAGCGCACAGCAGTGTCCCCACAAACAGTCGTGGATTGAAGTGACCAAATCATTATTGTTTTTTGGAGGGATTATTATTAGATATTTAAAGCTACTTGTTTTGCTATTAACCTGAACTGGCAAATCTGCTGACGTTAAAAGTGGATAGACAGGACACTAGACTATTGTACTCTATTAATAAGTATTATTCGGTTAATTTATGACAACAGGTAACTCTCATTCATAGCTCCACCGTCTGGTGAAAGTTTGTATTAAAAGGCAACCACCTTTTATTAACATAACTGGTTATAATTGGATAAAGAGTTGCAGAGAATATGTAAGGTTATGGAGAAGAAGATAGGAATTGGGATTAGATTAGTTAGCTCCAACAGAGTTGATGGGCCAAATGCCCCCTTGTTCGCTGTAAGTTCTATGATTCTGTGCTGGAAATACAAAGCATGACATTCAGCAACTAAACGAAGACGTGAAGGGTCAAAACAAATATTAACCAATATTTCTTAGTATTCAATATATATATATATATATTTACAGATAAAATTGTAAAGGGAAAGGGAAAATCCCATCAATATCCCAAGTGTCATCCTGATTAATCGTTTTCTGGGGTAATATTCCCTTGACAATAAAATAATAATAAATTTGGTCACTCAATCCACGGCTGTTTGTGGGACGCTGCTGTGCGCAATTGGCTGCTGCGTTTCACCCACAAAATATACAGTCAATTCACTTTACAGTATATTGTGTGAAGCGCTTTGAGACATCTAGATGTGATAAGGCATTATATCAAATGCAAGAATTATTATTATGTTATTGTAATCTACACCCAAGATGAATTCTGCAGATTCTTCATTGCTACTTGTCCCTTCTCTATGGCCATCAGCTCGGCAAAATCTGATTGTGGTAAACCCTCAACAGAGTAAGTGCATTTGTTTAGTAGGTTTAGCAGGATAAACTAGCTGCTGGATCATTTATCAGTACTAAATAGTGATGTAGCTCATCAATCATCAATACCCGCTAGAGATTCGCAAGATAACCCGCAAGATAATTGAAATAAGTGACATGAAGTGAAGTGTTAATATCGATGGACAACAAATTGTCAATCGTGTGCATTTCAAGAGTTAATGCGATTTGGGACATTCCCCCGAAGTGAGAAGGCCGTATGCACGTGAATTGTATTAGATATTTACAACACACTCAATTTGGACTGCGTTGATGGGGAAATGTAAGCGTGATTCTGAAGCCGATATCTGACCAATGACCACAACCGCAAGTGAAAAGATATGCTGCGTTGAATCAGTGAGATTTGATGGACGATCAAACTGGAGCAGCGAAACTTTTAGTGACTTGTTGGGGGATTTGACCTGTGGAGTCCTGTAGCTCAGTGGTTAGAGCACTCGCTTTGCAAGTGAGAGACCTGAGTTCAATTCCAGGCAGAGGGCCAAACCTTGGGCAAGTTTCCTTACTCCACACAGAGCCTAATAATAATCCCTCCAAAACCAAAAACAATAATAAATTGGTCATTTTCAATCTACGACTGTTTGTGGGACATTGCTGTGCGCAATTGGCTGCCGCGTTCGCCCACAAATATACAGTCAATTCACTTTACAGTGTGTTCTGTGAAGCGCTTTGGGGCGTCCTCCCGACGTGAAAAGCGCTATATCAAATACAAGGATTATTATTATTATTATTTCTTTCGAGTAAGCCACAACACAACAGTTTCAAACGTGTGTAGAGGACTTCCTCTGGTTTGCTGACTAATGGAGAAAGTGGTCAAAGATCCAGTCCCAGGGTCTATGTGTACTTCAAGAACTCGAATCTCTAGCGGGAAACGTAAAGTAGAATAATTTTATTCACAGCTTCTTAGTTATCTTTTGTGAATAGTTTTCGGTGTGAGATACTAAAATCACAATTTGGGAAATACTTTGTATAGTTTTGGGGTAGAGTAATGAAGTTACTTATCTTAACAAACCGATAGCTAATGGCTAATCTGTTACCCAATGTAGTCTTTAAGCTAAACTACTTTTGGTCATTGCAGATGAAACAACTCATCTCTGGTATTTTCAGTGTAACAGCAATGCTTCTGTTTTTGGACACAGTAGGAGCAAAGGCCGGGACAGGTTTATGGTGCGCTATCTGACAACCCCTGGAAATAAAACTGTCCTACTGATACCCATTAAACATTCAATACTGGCAGCAAGTGTTAATTCTATGGATTTCCAGCAAGTGCAATAGACTACGCAATCAAACTGACAACATTTCCATCAAACTGCTGCATTACATTGTCACACGTGTGAATAATAAGCCTTGCAACGTTGAAGTCTGTTGCCAGTCTGTCTTGAATCTCTGTGATGTAGTCATATCCTTCCGTTATTCTCCTCAGCTCCCTTTCTCCCAGGTTTAAACTCTCCCATTTTCCCCAATTTGCTAAATTATGACTCATATCAAAATACTGTAGTGCAACACTTTCTGCACCATTCTCTCCACATTGTTCACTGGACTTCATGCAAGACAAACACCTTTCCCTTAGAATTGATATCCAGTATAGAAACAAGTAGATGATCTGCATGTTTCAGTGCTGGTTATTGGTCTGATTTTGATTTACATAAATCTATATCAATTAGTTCAATCCAAGGCTGGACCGTTAGGTTGCTAGACCTTCTTTACTCAATTATTATCCTTTATTAATTTACTAAGATTTCCTTTATTTAGAGCTTCCTGAACCCCAGCATTTTAATTAATTCCATCTTCTGGTGACTTTTGTTTCTGTAATTCCTAAATCATATTTAAAGTCATACTCCCTTGCCTCGTTCCCCCCACCCACACACACACACACACACACACGCACGCACCTTCCTGGCCCCACATTTTCTTTCATGTGAGAGTGTGGAATAACATGGAAAGTTCACACTTTCACATCTGCGGCTTACTTTCGAAAAATGAAGCCTTGTGATTTTCAAGAAAATGGTCGAGTGGGGAGGGGGCAGGGGATTGTAGGTGCCAAAAGTGAAGACAAGGAGTCAACAATCAGGCCAGGAAAAGTACCTAAAGACAGAAATCTCACAACATGAAGCGGGAAGGATTAGCACTGAACCATACTAGGCTCTCACCCTGACGTTTCTTGACCAGGTAGCTGGATGGTGCATGTGTTCTTCACTGCTTCAATCGTACTCTCCAAAATGGGCTTTGGGGAGGGATCTGACTGCTCTCCACAGACGTCGGTAGCGCAGTCACAGTAAGCTGTTTACTGCTCTTTGGAACTCCATCCCACAGTTCCTTCGTCTTACTCCCTCCCTTGCCTCCTTCAAGGTATATCTCAAGACCCTCCTCTTCAACCGCATCCTCAGCCACCCTCCTACATCTACCCTCCCTGCCTCCGCCCCTCTTGATCTCAACCCCTTGCTCGGGTCCAAATCCCTGACTGTCCAGCGCCTTGGGATGTCCTCCCAACAGGAAAGTGAAAAGCGCTATACAAATGTAATTTGTTTTTGTTGCTCTTCAATAAGTCTAGAGGTATTAGCTCTGTAACCGGTGATGATTTCAACATCTGCTTGCAGCACGAGTAACACGAGATCTAGAGCCCTTCGCCAGCTCTCTAGCTTAACTGTCACATTATCATACACCTTGGAGTTCATACGGTTCTCACTCACAGTGCCACCAAATTGCCAGGAACATTGACCAACCCTTTCTGCAGTAGATTCGTCGGACACATTGGGGATTATAGCAAAGAGACCCACATCTTCATTGACACATCTTTGTACTTCTGACATAGCATCTAGTGGTGTTCTATACATGCCGGTATTATACATGGCAGTCATAAGGTATTCTCTCCAGCCATCAGCCAAAAACTGCAGAATCTGGGATTTGTAAAGTACATCAGCCTCTGTACGCCTTGATGAACAATGTGGACCAGTGCAATCAGTAGCATTTATTTGGGGCTTTAGAGCAGCCTTTTCTGATATGAGCCGTTTCAGGTGGCAGAGGGACATAAGTTCAGTGGCTCCTGCACCTGGAAAGATTCGTTGCTCACTGAGGGCATGGTGCAAACGATGTACACAGCTCCACAATTGATCTCCTATTACCTGCAGTTTACAGTTTACAGGGCTACAAAGCACCACTGTGATAACAGCAATTTTAAAGCAGCTTATCTGTACAGCAACTCTTTCTCTCATGTCTGGTGAATTTCCATGACCCGCTTTCCAAAAACAAAGGTGTGCTCCAGTGCCCACACAATTCTCTTTTACCTGTGTGATGTAAGTAATAAGAATAGCCCCTGTGGCCTCCACAAAGCCTTGCACTACGTTGTCTTTCACTTGCTGAATTACTAGTATATTATTTTGGATACACTTCTCCATTAAACATGGAGATGCTATTCCTTTTACTAGAATTACGTTAACATGATATTTACGAAATATTTCGATGGCATTATTTAACCATTCTTCTTCCACACTTTTAAACGTGTTATCAATACTCTTAGCAACTATCTTCATATTAGTAACACGGTTGAATCCTGGATGATGGTATTGATGAGTCAAATCTCCATCTATGAGGATAACATGAAGAGACAGTCCTGATAGATGCTGGACAACAATAGGCTGTTCCCCTGAGAGTAATGTGATGAAACCAGTATTAACACAGGAATAATGCTCAGGAAGTCCTGGCAACAAACATGTAACAAGTTTATCAAT
>NW_024704742.1:53926-578926 GCF_018977255.1 Callorhinchus milii | reverse complement strand
ACTCTGCTTCGGCTGCAACTGAAACCCTCATCAATCCACAAACTCCAATTAATCTGCTCCCTGCATTCTCTCCTGTACTAGAGTCCCTAAGTCCATCGGCTCCTCCTGGCTTCAAATGCCTCCATTCCTTTACCCCATCATATATTTAATCTCTTGTAGTCCTTCTCCTCACCTGCTACCTCTACTCTGCAAATTATTACCTGCTTCACTAGCAAGAGCTGACAGCTCTCATACATCAACCTATTTAATTCTGGTGGCTGTAAACAATTTGATTTTTTTTATCTAGTAACTTTTACTTAAAAGGTCACCTCAAAGTGCTTACCATGGTGGTTAATACCAAGAAGGCCAATAAGAGATTAAAGACATTGACTGTGGTTGATGTTTTTAGGATAATTTTGAAGACTGGGAGAAAAGCAATGAGGCTAAAGTGGTTTTGGTAGAACACTCAGTGGCTGAAGGTTTTCTCATAAATGCAAGATCTGTAACTTTACTAAACCTGTGCAATTTAAGCCCCTTTTCTCATAAGCTACTGTTATGTTCTCCATGTGCTCCATGTTCTCCACAGTCTTGCTCCCCTCTACCTCTCCGACCTCCTAACCCCCTGTTTGCTCCCTCCGTTCAGCGGGCTCTAGCCTGCTTCACATCCCCCACTATTGACTGGCGGACCTTCCGCCACTCTGCACCCATCCTCTGGAACTCCATCCCTGTTTCGCCCCTCCCTCACCACCTTCAAGACCTCCCTCAAGACCCTCCTCTTCGACCGTGCTTTCAATCTCCCTGCTTCCCCCCTGCCCTCCACCCTCCCCCACCCCGACCCCCAGCTCGGGTCACCGATGGTCGGGCAGGAGACATGGAGCAGCCGGAGCCTGATAAACGAAGAGAGCGGGCAGGTTGGTAGGGAATCAGCAGGTCAGAGAGGTAGGAGGGGGCAAGGCCATGGACGGCCTTCAAGGTGAGGACGAGGATCTTGAACTCGATCCTCTGGGAGATGGGGAGCCAGTGGAGTCGGGTGAGGGTGGGAGTGATGGGGTCGCGGACCCTGGTGCGCGAGAGTACACGAGTTGCAGAGTTTTGGATGATCTGCAGCTTGTGAAGGGAAGAGTTGGGAAGGCCGATGAGGAGGGAGTTTCCGTAATCGAGCCTTGAGCTGACGAATGCGTGGGTGAGGGTTTCGGCAGCCTGAGGACCACCCCACTAAACACACAGTTGCTGCACTTTACAGTATATCCTGTGAACATTTTCAGCCATCCTCCTGATGCGAAAAGTGCTATATTAAATTCAAGTATTATATTATTTTATTATTGTTCATTATTTAACCCAGAATCTTCTAACTCAAAGGTGAGAGTCCTACCAACCGAGCAAGACTGACTAATGGTAATTATTGGAATAGTAATCATTGGAAAGTGTAATAACTTGCCTAAAGCAAAGACATTTACAGACTGGTTAGATTCAAATGCCGAATTTAGATTCCTCAGAGCAATTCAAATGAAACTTTGTTTATTTTGCTGCTGGATGGTCTTCATCAATCTTTTCCTGAAGGGCCTCTAACCGGGTGCCACAACTGCAGATAGCTCTGTGATACTTCACCTGATTTGCTAATCTTCAGACGTGAGCTTCGACTCAGAGCGAGTGTTGCTCGGGCTATTCATATATAATTAAGGTTAATCCTGCCTATACATGGAACCCACACAATCAAGCTTTACAGCTAGGGTTAGCAGAGAGTCATTAGAATGGATAATCTTGATTGATTTTTATTTTCAGCGTGCTTCCTTATCCAGCTTATTGAAGCCAATCGTTGTACTCCCATTGCTGCTCTTGCTAACGTAGCAGACTGCAGATCTACCCGCTTAATATTGGTCAGTTTCACACTTGGCAGTGGCTTACCAACTTATCTGCCAAAGGTAGATTGCAGTTAAACATTTTGAAGAAGAAGAAGGTATTGTGTTGATATGCATTTGTTTTATATATCACGGCGGGTGGTTGCCAAGACAAAATCAAACTTATTATGACGTCATTTTTTTGGCAGCCTAGAATGAGCACTGTGCCATTTACCTAGCAACGTGACTGACCTACCCCGTCTTCAACAATGAATGATGTACTGTATTATATAGTAATACCTTAGCAAGATAATGTAATATAATGCACATAGTAGAGTTGTGGACAGTGAATAGATTGTTTTTAGCGACAGCAGAGAAGTATACCCAAAATGTTCTGCCTAGTCGATGCATGATTATGTCCATTCTGAGTGTGATATACAATCACTGCAGATTTACAACAAGTTGCGTTTAATAGTGCCCTTCGCGTACAATAATGTGTAGGAGTGCTTTAGATTGGTTGCTGAACAAGGGGAGAGGGAGGGGGTGGGGGAGGGAAGAGGAGCGAGGGAAGGAAGTGGCCATAGGGGTGAAAGAAGAGGTAGGTTTTGCGACAGGACTTGGACAGATGGTGGGGTGAAAGACATGGTTGAGGGAGGCAGTTCCAAAGGTTAGAGGCACGAAAGTGGAAAGTTCGACCACTGATGGTAGGGCGTGATCAGGCAGCAAACCCGAGTTAGCCAAACGGGGCAAGCAGAGGAGTGGAGTGCACCTCTTCCTCAGCGGAGATCAGAGGGATAGGGAGTTAGTAGTAACAATCAGAACGCTGAGATCGAGATAGCTAGGACCTGGACCTTGTATTCGATCCACTGAGAGACGGAGAGCCAATGGAGCCTGGCACGGACTGGAATGATGGACATGGTATTCAATGTGTGTGAGGTCGTAGGTAGAGTATTAGATGAGTTGAAGTTTATGGATGGTAGAATTGGGGAGACCCAGCGAGGAGTGTCAGAAAGGTTCAGCTGAGAAGTGACACAAGTGTGGATAAGGGTTTTGCTGGCATTTTTCACTGAGGTAGGGGCAGAGGCAGACGATGATACAGAGGTGAAGAAAAGCAGTCTTGGTTGGAGACCAGATGTGAGGGAGAAAGAGCTGAGGATCGAACCAGACCATCCAAGGATTCGCACAAGTAGGTGTATTTGAGAGACGTGCCAAGGAAGTTGAGTAGGTTAGAGCCAAAAGTATCCAGCAATCAACACTGTGTAACTACTGTCTATATTAAGAGCTATTTGCAATGGTATCTTGTTGAGGAGGGTCACTGTATTTATTTTTATTAGTTAAGCTGTCTGATTCAACATACTTTTTTGATTTTTCCTGTGTGTCCATGTGTCTTAGTGGTTAACAAACGTGCAGAATGGGACAAATGGCTTCCTACTGACACGTATATTTCTATGGTTCTGTGGTTCTTATGCTATATGGTCCTGCCTCAGTGCACACTTTGATTGAATTGACTAAAATCAATTTACCTTCTTTGTCAGTAATAGATCAGAGATTATGGTCTATTTTGCGCACTTTGTTAAGGATAATGAAGGCATCTTTGGATGTCTTCCCATCGTGAAAGGTGCTGTACAAAATATACTATTTTGCCCACGAAACATACAGTCAATTCACTTTACAGTATATTCTGTGAAGCGTTTTGAGGCGCCTCGAAGACGTGATAAGTCACTATATCAAATGCAAGGATTATTATTATATTATACAAATGTATTTTATCATCAAGCTTAAGGTCTTTGCTGAGCAGGTTGCACTGTAGCAATGTGGCAGTGAGGTGTTGAGGGCAATAGAGCAGAACTACCAGCCAATATTTTCTATCGCCGAGTGTCCAAGGATAATACAATGTTCTGAAAGACCTTCACACAGATTTAAAATTCTTTTACAAGCCCTAGGAGCAGAAACGGTTGGCTTTCAAAGCATTGAAGTGACTGACTCGAGTATTTTCAGACGGTTGCTATAATGAGACACCGGTGGTGTCTGAAGTTGAATGAAGTAGGCTGCTGCCACATGCAGCAAAACAACCTGAAGAGATTTTTACCTTTCAGCCTGTTGCTGAGGAGCAGCACTGCGAAGTCCCTGTGTTGCCGTACGTACCACATGAATGAAGAGCACTGCTTTCTTTATGGAATGGGAATTGGGATTTTACGGTCTTATGGTAATGGGAATCAGGCTACAGTGATTTGCATCTTTAAATGACTATCAATGATATTGTAGTAAGTATGTGATTACTTAGAGATGGCAGCTTACTGTATGCAAAAGTCACACAACCATGAATCCAACCCTTGCTTTCAATTTATTAGACTATGGCTCTTGAACCATTGAAACAGAGTGGGAGCATACTGTAATTGCTTCCTTGAAGGTCACAGAAGTGGATCAGCCTTTAAGCGTTACATGTGGCTTGATGTACAGTATATGCTACTTGTTCTAGTATTGCATGCTTTTAATAATTCTTGCACTGCCTTGGTTTTTCATTGCATCATTCTGCATGGTATACCATATAGGAAAAGAAATGGAATAAACCTTGTTGCACTGAGAACTGTTGTACCTTAGTCATAAAATAAATGTATGTGACACAGTACTATCTTCTCTCTAACAATAACTATGGCTATAATTCTGGGAACAAATTCAATGAAACCATATGCAAGACAACCCCTTTATTGTGTCGTCTCAGGCTCCGCATTATAAAAGAGATGTGATAAAATGGCTCACTTCCAGGTCGTCCAGTCACCAGTGACCTCACTTCTTGCATATCAAAGTACAATACAATACAAATTTACATTCATTATAGTATCTTTCGTGTCGGGAAGACGTCCCAAGGCACGGAACAGTCCAGGGTTTGCACCTAAGCCTGGGGTAGGGACGAGGGGATGGGATGAGGGGATGGAGTGGGGGGGGGGGGGGGAAGATAGCCAAAAATGCTATCAGAGGAAGGTCTTGAGGAGGACCTTGAAAGGAGCAAGTTGAAGGGATAACAGGATGGACGTCTACATAGTGGTGACAGATACGCTGAAAGCCCAACTCCAGTGGGGTGGGTGGGGCCGAGGATAGGAAGTAGGTCAGTATCTGCTGAGCGGAGGGAGGGCCCGGGTTGGTGGGGCTCGATGGGGTAGAGTAAAACCATGGAGGGATTTGAAAGTTAGGGTGAGGATAGGGATGGTAGGTGAGGAATGTCCCTTGCTGCACACGCATATGCTAAGCACAAGAAGTGCTGCTGGGTTAACTTCTTTCTGAAGAGATGTCAGCAGCTCTTCCTGTGCGGAATGTGTAAGAATAACATGCAGGAAGTGATGTGAGCGGTGATCCCTGCATAACGTACTCTTGACCACCGAGAAGTTGGCCATTTTTTCATGATGACTGGATTTGGATAGTGCAAGTAGGAAAATGTTGGGGTGTGTAACTCAGTCACTTGAGTGAATCCATGATCTAGCAAGGTGCATTACAATGGGGTTGTCCTGTAGTTTTACAAATCATTTTTGTAAATACGTCCAATAAAGTATAATGCCAGGTGCACTTGTATTGTTCCATTAAATAATGCTTACAAGGTTACATAGGATTAGGCTTTCCCTTCAAATTGCTGTTGAAGTTTTAGTTTTACCATTTAAAAGTTGCATGTTGCATTTTACCTGGAAACGAACCCAGAATGTGTGACCCATGGGGTGTACAATTTGTGATATTTCTTAAAAACAAATGTAGATTTCCCAATTATTTAAAACCTCAAGGAGCATTCAATGGATTTTAGAAAGTTTAGAAATTTGACCGTTTCTAAAATCTTGTTTGATAATTGCATTTCTTAAGAAATATCACAAGAGCGCGTTGCAAGTGGTATATAATTGTACAGACGGCATGAAAATAAAATACTTGATATTGTACTTTTGTCAGCTTGAACCTTCTCAAAGAGCTTTACACAATTAAGATACTGACTCGCAAATACAGTAGTCACTGTCTTATATTGAGAGAATATAACTGATCGGCGAGGTGTTCAATGGTGGTGGTACGGCTACTGTAGTAGTAGGGAGTGAATAGCTGCATGCACAAATATTTGTAAACATTTTTATTTAAAAGTATGAACTTAAGGTATTTTTTGAACCACCCCTTTTTAGGCAACAAGCTTCAGAAAAGCTGGCTTGGGAACTTCACAGCGAAAAAAATCTGGATCAAAGTCTGAACTCACAGAGGAACAAAAGCAGGAGATTAGGGAGGCCTTTGATTTGTTTGATACTGATGGTTCTGGAACTATTGACGTGAAGGAAATCAAGGTACTTGTATAAGTATTTCTCCACTGTGTATCATAATATTTTCAATGATTGCTTCTATAAAATGCAAAACATTGGGTATAATTCAGTGGTGAAAAGAAATCCCCTTTAATTTTACAGAGGAACCAACCGTTTGGGTATTTGAGTCCGAGTCCCATTTAATAAAAAATAGTAATATTACAATAATTGTTGCATTTAACGCATCACCTGCAACATCAGAATATCTCAAAGGGCTTTACAGATAATTACTGTTGAAATGTAGTGCTCCTTTTTTAGCAAGATTTTTTTGTGTAAAGAGCAAAGTGTTACAATTAGGAAGATTTATCATAACGTTATTTGATTTTGGGATACTGCTTCTATCATGTCATCGGATCGGCTCAAAGTACTTCACAGGATTCACTGTGAAGTGTAGCAATTGTAGATTTGTAGGCAAACCGTGCTCACGTATAACACTAGATCTGCAACGAAATCCACAGCAAATCAATCTGTATTTGAAGAAGGGAAAGTTGTACTTTGTTTGGCCTGACCGAAACGCTGACTCATTTTCTTTTTCAGCTGCTGATTTAATCTGACGGATTTCCAGTAATGTCTGCATTGTAGATATATTTAATTTTGACAAGAGTTAGAATCCGTCTCCAACTCCCGACTCCGCTTTATTTTCCAGGTTGCCATGCGGGCCTTGGGGTTCGAGCCGAAAAAAGAAGAAATAAAAAAGATGATTTCAGATATTGACAAGGAGGGATCTGGTAGCATTGATTTCAATGACTTTTTGGCTATGATGACTCAGAAAATGGTAAGGCTCTGCACCCGACTATTTATATATATATATAAAAAACTAGCTGCGCCCATTGCAGCTTCGCTGGCAACCAAAGGATCCAGTATGGAATGTAGCTTGACGCACAGACACACATTTCGTCTTTATCTATAGTCATCTGGGAGGACTCCCGCGGGAGGACTCCTTTTGGGAGAACTCAACGGGAAGACTCGGCTCTTTAAAGATGTAATGTTGTTGTTGTTGTTGTTGCCGTGGCTTAGCTTTGTCTGTGTTGTTTATTTTGTTCCCGCCGCTTGGCTACACGCGTGCTCTGTGCCGCAGGATGCCACAAGCGCCACGGTCAGCCGGCGAGGCCACCGGGCGTAACTGCAGCGCATACGCGTTAGGTGCTCTGTGTGTGACTCGCGATGCCGCAGCGCCACTTTGACTCGGTGGCCGCCAGGTGTAACTGCAGCGAAAAACGCAAAACTGAAAGTAACTCGTGAACGATAGGAGACACCAGAAAACAACTATGTTCATGTCACTCCCAAGTGCAAGACCTTTCCGGTGGGGTTTAAATCATGTCTCTATGTCAATCGGTTATTGAGATCCTTCTTGAAGCGCAGACAGACATTGTCGTTTTATTAGTATAAATAATAAATATATATGAAGAGTAATAGATCATATGTTAGAGTTCTTGAGTTGATTGTAGTGCTGAAATTCTCGCTAATTATTGACTCCTTTCCAGAGTGAGAAAGACTCCAAGGAAGAAATTCTTAAAGCTTTCCGCTTGTTTGATGATGATGGTACAGGAAAAATATCATTCAAGAACCTAAAGAGAGTTGCTAAAGAATTGGGTGAAAATTTAACCGATGAAGAACTGCAGGTGAGCTGGAAGATATGTTTTGTGAATCGTAGAACTAGCAGCGAGTTCCACCGTCTCACTACCCACTGCTTGAAGTAGTTCCTCCTAAATTCTCTTTTGGATCCCCAAGTCACTATCTGATTCTTGTGTCCCCTGGTTACGGACGACTCTCCATCCAGTGAAAACAGCCTATATATAGTAACCTTATTGAACCCTTTTATAATTTTAAGCACTTCCATTCCCCACTTAAACATCTCGAATGAAAAAAAGACTCAACCTTTCCAGTCTATCTTGATTGCAGTAAACTGCCAGCCCTGGCAACATCCTTGTAAACCTACGCTGTAATATTTCCATTACTACTATATCCTTCCATAGCGTGGAGACCAGAATTGGATATAATATTCAATTCCAAATTGAACGTCACCTCCTCACTTTATATCCCTCTGGATACAAAGAGCAAGACCGCATTCGCCTTTTTTAAATAGCCTTATCTACCTGTGTAGCTACTTTTTAGAGTTTGGGATCTCATAGGAACATAATAATAATAATAATCGTTGCATTTGATAAAGCGCTTATCACGTCTTCTAGACATTTCAAAGCGCTTCACAGAATATACTGTAAAGTGAATTGACTCTATGTTTGTGGGCAACCGCGGCAGCCAATTGCACTCAGCAATGTCCCATAAACTGTCATGGATTGAAAATGACCAATTTATTATTGTTTTGTTTTGGAGGGATTATTATTAGGCTCTGTGTGGAGTAAGGAAACTTGCCCGAGGTTTCGCCCTCTGCCTGGAGTTGAACTCAGGTCTCTCACTCTCAAGGCGAGTGCTCTAACCACTGAGCTACAGGACTCCACAGGAATTAGGAGCAGGAGTAGGCCATTCAGCCCCTCGAGCCTGACCCGCCATTCAATAAGATCATGGCTAATCTTATAACCTAACTCCACCTGCCCACCTTATCCCCATATCCCTTAATCCCTCTATCCTTTAGAATCTCCCTTAGCTGGGAATTTTGTCTTCACTTCCTTATTCATCAGTGACATCCTATTGTTAGTTCATTATTTAATTTGCTTTCCAGTGTGCTTATAGAGCCTTCACAGAGATTACTAATTGATGAGCAATTAGTAATGAGTGAATCAACTCTTTACGGATTCTGAAATCATAACCCACTTTTTTTTTCATATCTCTTTCTTTCTCCTTTACACTCCTTTGTGGCCAACCACTAGGAGGTACACGGTGAGAGTGGTCTGTTTGTTTTCCTCTCACCCTCCTCACAGTAGCACTGCTGCTGGGATGGTGACTCATCGTGATGGCAGTTGTAGACCAGAGTCCATTTCCTACTGTTCTGTATCACAGTTAATCAGAGTACTTGTTCACTGTTCAATTTCTACCACTTTTAGACTCAAACAAAAACGTGAGTCATATTTCTCTGCGCCTCCACCAGCTGAACAGGCCAGGACAAGTTCTCGGGGCTCTGTCACTTTTACATTTTCACAAGTCGAGATGAGCTGGGATGTTTTTTTTCTTATTCCTCTCCACCCCCAAGTTATTCTCTTGTTAGCTATTGCACAGTGCCGTTTTGCTCTTTGGAGAATCATGGTTAGAAACCCACATCCTGTCACTCTACTGTGCAGGTCAGCAAAGTTCTGAGCCATGGTTCCATTTCAGCCACAGCTTTTTATTACACCTTTTATTAGAATCATTGTTCTTGAGGAATTGCATTGGGGCTCTTGACAATTCTGTTTCCAAAGTTGTAGCCGTCCGCTTCCAATCACAATTTTTTGTGGTCCATCCCTCTGCTCGAAGGTCACGCAAACAGAACTACTGTTTCCACCTTCTGCTGATTTTTCTGCACTCAGTAATGACGTGGTATGACAAAAGGTTTATAGAGGAAGAAGGCTTTAAATTTCATCCTTCCAAATATCAGTCAGGATCAAGTTATCAAATGAGTCCTTGTAACTCTGTGGAACAGGTTACAGGAACAGGGAGACGGTTGAAGCAGGAATTATTGATTCTTTCAACCACAGATTAGATAGTTTTCTTATAGGAAATAATATTATGGGATATAATACATATGTAGTTTAGGACACATGTGCATGCGATCGCCAGGAAAATGGAAGACGATCTAGATGGACCTTGGTCTTTTTTCGTCTAGCATTTCCTATGTTCTTAGGTTTTGTAACTCATCTCTCTAATACTACAGTATTATCAGCCTCACTAGTTTCTTCAGGTCAGCCTCCAGAACCTGGTTAACCTCCTTGTTGTGGCAACCAATACTGTATGCAATACTCCAAATCTGACTTGATCAGGGTACTATAAACCTCATTGTATTATGGATCTAATAAATTATCTGTTCAAAGTATGAATTCACCTTTAATGTTCTAAAGTATTTTCTACCATTTTTAATAATAATTTGTACATTTGATATAGCACCTCATCACGTTGTTGAGACATCTCAAAGCGCTTCACAGAATATATTGTAAAGTGGATGAAATATTGCGGAGATTCCTTCCTTCTTACTTCGGCTGCTTGACTGATGTCACTGACTGTGAAAAGCTGCATGAGCCCAAAAGCCATTTCATTGCTACATTGGGAGCTGGTGCCTTGTAATGATGTGAGAGTTGATCTGGAATCACCTGATCCCAGAAAAGCACAGTTCTAATCTTATCCCATTAAAATGTCTATATTTAACTCTTTAATATAAGTTAATACGTTTTAAAGTCTGATGTCTAATTCTACATTCTTTCTTAATTTTCATCTCACCTCTTCTCCGCTTACCATCCCAATTTTTATTTGACATTACTTAAACTTATTTTTACATTTTAATTTAAGTTTCCTACCCGTTCTGTGAAGTTTCTATTTTCCTATTTAAACTTTAAAAAGGTGATCTTAAGGCAGGATTTTTTTGGCCGATTAGTAAAGCAGGTTACACAATTGGATTAATCATACTACGACTATTTTGTGGTGGTGTTCAGAAGTATCATAACTCTAAACACTCATTGAGATATCTTGTCAACTATGGGCTAGATCAGGGGGTCCCAAACTTTCTGGGGTCAAGTGCTCCCGGGGTTAGGTACAGCGAGGCCTCCTGCCCTCCCTCGCAGCCGCCACAAAAGGCTGCCCCTAAATACCTTATAATAATAATAATAATAATAATCCTTGCATTTGATATAGCGCTTTTCACGTCGGGAGGACGTCCCAAAGCGCTTCACAGAATAGACTGTAAAGTGAATTGACTGTATATTTGTGGGCGAACGCGGCAGCCAATTGCGCACAGCAATGTCCCACAAACAGTCGTAGATTGAAAATGACCAATTTATTATTGTTTACCTTACACTGGAACCATGGGAAAGCACCTTTCTCATACCTCCGTAGTCTAACTAGGCTTCCATATAGCCTTTGGACGTCGGGTAAGTCTCCCAGCTATGTGCTCCCACCCCCAAATAATTGAAACAAACCCAAGTTTGGGAAATCCTGATCCGTGCTCGTGGCCTGAAAACTGTTGTGCAGCAGTTTGGTGAATCAGTAATTAGTGGGTAATCTATTTAAGATAGTTAGTTAGTAAATGAGCAAATGGGCAGGTTAGAAGAATTTTTTTTTCACGTCTAGGAGTAATTAAGATATATGGAATGCCCTGCTGAGGCAAAATCCATATTGTCCTTCAAGGGGGAACTAGAACTTAAAAGAGTTAGCTTCAGTGATATGGGGAGAGGGCAGGTGGAACTGAAATAATTGCTCTTATTGCAGCCTCTTATAATGGCACCATCTAGGGGCCATTGTGTATATCTTTTCACTTAATTTTTATTGTGGGATTTCCCCATTTTATACATTTATAAATCAATACACGTTAATGCCTATTGGTCATTAATAGGGAACAGTACAGTTACCCTTTATTTTCTCTTGAAACCTGTTCAGTGCTTCCAAATCTCCCGCGAAGTGTGTCCACTGTATACCCATGGTATACTGTAAATGAGCTATATGTGGCAACTGACACTGACTAGCCTACATCTGCTTTTTTTAAAAAAAAAAGCCACCTCATCAGGTCACTGTTGATATCAGTTCCTATACATGCATATATGCTTTATACAGAAAAATACACTGACGTTACTTTGAAGGCATTGGCAGCGATTATTGCATATGAGCAATATGCAGAAAGTGATGACCTGAACAGCAATGTGTTGTCCTGAAAGGCAGCTATTTTATAAGACTTTATTATAACAGTAGAATCTTGAAATGTTGAACTAACACAAGCACCTGGTGAGTAAGAATATTAAGGGAGGTTTCACAATATATAGGTCATGGAATTATTGTGGCAGTGCGGGCCTGATGGGCCAAGTGACATTTCCTTTATTCCTAAATCTACTGCTGTAGAAAACTGGATTTAATGTAACAGCATATAAACTTCACTTCAGTTTTTTTTGGTTCTTAAACAGGAAATGATTGATGAAGCTGACCGTGATGGTGATGGTGAGATAAATGAACAAGAATTTTTGCGGATCATGAAGAAGACGAGCCTCTATTAATCCCAATTCTGTTGTCTTAAAGTGCCAGAGTAGTTCTAGTTGTTGCATTTTTTTTAATTTAAGCAATAAAAAATGAGAAGCTATTGTGAGTTTTAGTACATTATATTTGAATTAAATAAAAATCTATTAAAATACGCAGCAACATATTCTCACACATCTTCTTCATTGTTACACTTTCAAGCTGACTGTTTCATTTCCTGAAAGAGATGGGAATGGAAAATCTGTTTTATACTATATTTAGCACCCATCCTTAAACTTGCTGTTGCCCTTTACTCCTTATATGCTGAAGATTTATTCAACAGCAACCTCAAAGTTGCATTCCCATCTTTAACACTATAAGAGTATTTTGAAGTGACGTACTTATGTGGCCCTTTATCAGATGGTTAACTGAAACATTCAATGGCTTAATATTTGAAATGATTCATGTTATAGTTTTAACATTGATAACATTGATTGGTGGCATGTCTTCATTGGACTCTGACCAATACGTGTGTCAATTCCACTCGTTCAGTATTTCTTCTGAATTTTCTGTGGAACTACTGCTAAATAGGGGACATCTCAGCTTTGGAGTACCATTATATTACCATTTTGAGTACGGACAAACCGATTCAGGTTAACAAACCTTTATCAGCATTATTTTTTGCAAAATTAGTCACTCTTCTAAAGTAACATTAATGTCAAATTATTACTTCAAACTCCTGCATATATTAATAAATTATGTTTCTTGTATCAGAAAAGGCTCATCAGTTTTGCTTCTTAAACCATTGTAGTTTGTTTTATGTGATATATCTCTATAATTCTATGTGGGTTGAAAAAATTATCAACATTTTTCAAGTTCTATCCTTGATCAATTTTTTTTGGGTGTGTGCTCATCAAAGTCGAGATTGTTAGTGTGGAATATTGAACAATTTTTCATTTTAGTTACCAAGTACTCCAAGATCAGGTTTGACACTCCACACGTCTGATAATAATCCCTCAAAAAAAACAATAATACATTGGTCATTTCAATCCTCGACTGTTTGTGGGACGCTGCTGTGCGCAATTGGCTTCACCCACAATTACACAAGTCAATTCACTTTATAGTCTATCCTGTGAAGCGCTTTGAGACGTCTAGAAGACGTGAAAAGTGCTCTATCAAATACAAAGATTATTATTGTTAATTATTGTTAAAATTCCCCCTTATTATGCCCTCATTTCAGAAGAGGAATCCCTCTTGCACCAATGTGACATTTTTATTCCCCATAAACAGAACATTTTAATGTTAAATTACATCATCTTGGATCAGAGCTCATGTCCACCAGGAGCTTAGATGAGAAATCCTAAAACTCGTTTCAAGAGGAGACTTGCCCCTCATCCCTCTTGAGCTGTGTTCAAGCCCAGGTTGCAGAGATGATACAATAATGTTATTGTACAGTAAACCTCATAAGTCTTACCAGTTGGGACCATACATTTGATATGATGTATACAAAGTTATGTGAAACTTGCATAAGTTGTATAGTATGACATGTAAAGGCATGTATAAGTTGGATTTTATACTGTACCACTGTTCCACTCAGCATCCTATGCTGGCGCATTTCCAGTTGCTAATCCTTATTACCTTGTTTCTAAGAATTCACCTTAAAAGAAAAGTTTCCTTCAAATGACGATAACCATTCTTCTTACGCAATTGTATGAACCATTCGGGAACTTTATTTAATGTTTTTTTTCACTCTTCCCCCAACAAAATAAAACCTAATTCTTTTAACCAGTTAAATTTCTTTTCACATAATAATGAAAATACGTGTTTAATTTCTAACATGTTAACAAATCTAAATGTAGTCATGAGAAAAATAGTGGCATTTGCAGTTCGATGCAGTCAACAGATTATTGAATGTGTTGACAAAACAAAAATGGAAGTATCTTGAGCACTGCATCTCATTGATCTCTGCATGTATGTTGGTGACGAGGGGATTTTTTGTGGTCAGATTATGGTATTCATTGTGAGTTGAAAATGAATTGCCTTAATAAGAACCACACATTTGGAGCCTTAAAGTGGTCTCTGCTGATTGATTGACCCTTTCTTGGAAACTTGGGTGAAATGTTTTTAGGTCAGAAGGACCCACTTCCAAAGTAGGGACTTATCCACTGTGGTTCCCAGTTCATAGTCTAATTGATTAACATCAGTTAGGTATCACTATGCGTAAAATGCCAATTGTAGGCTATAATAATAATCCTTGTGTTTGATATAGCGCCTTATGGCATCTTCGAGACGTCTCAAAGCGCTTCACATACTGTAAAAGTGAATTGACTGTGTATATTGTGTGGGCGAAATGTGGCAGTTAATTGCACACAGCAGAGTGTCACTTCAATCCACGACACAACAGTCGTGGATTGAAGTGACCAATTTATTTTTTTTGAAGGGATTATTGCCCCCGGAAAAGCAATCCACCAATCGATTAACAACTGGGTTCCTACTTACTGCTAAGTAAACAGGCGTGTGGAGTAAGGAAACTCTCACTAAGGTTTCGAGCTGCCGGGATTCAAACCCAGGTCCCCTCGTTTACGAGGCGAGTGGTCTAAACAGTGAGCTACAGGACTCCACTATGGCCAGCTGGGAAATGTACAAAGCAGTCCCTTAGCCTTGGGATATTCCCACTTGGCTCATGTTAACTTTGCAAACCTTCCTAGGTCTGGTAGTTCTCACGAGAAGCTAGCCAGTTCACAGTGTTAAGCTACATAGTTTTAGCTGGTTAATGTCCAGCAGTATTGTGGAGCCCACTGTGACATCCCCAAACCTAGACTCCTGACAACCCATGTCTAAACATCTTAACAATGTGATAGAAACATGGAAACAGGAGGAGGCCATTTGGCCCCTAGGGCTTGTTCTGCCATTCTATAAGATCATGGCTGATCTGAACCTCATGTCCAATTACCCACCTTTACCCCATATCCCTTAATACCCTGACCTAACAAATATCTATCCACCTCACACCAGTCCTTTCCAGGCTCCACTAGATCCCAATTACTGAATGGATCAATTTCAAGATCCTCTACTCGCTTTCAAATCCCTTCCTGCTCTCGCACCTCCCTACGTATCCAATCTGCTTACACTCCACTCCTCCACCCGCTGCCTCCACCCGGTTGGCTCCGGCCTCCTGTTCGTCCCTTGTCCCCTCCGCTCCACCATCGGTGGCCTTGCTTTCTGACACTGGAAACTCTGGAACTCCCTCCCTCAATCCCTCCGCCTCGTCCCCTCCCTCCCCACTTTCAAATCCCACCTGAAGACCTTCCTTTTTGATGAGGCTTACGGTCACCTCCCCCTCCCTCCCCCCTGGCTCAGGGTCAGACTCCGCCACTGTCAAGCGCTCCGGGACACCGCCCCCAGTGAAAGGCGCTATATAAATGCAAGTTTTCTTGTTGTCGTTAGTGACGAGATGCTATGTCCAATGCAAGGATCACTTTTTGTTACTCCAGTGTGTTATTCCATTAAAAACAGTTGTTACAAATGCAGAATTCACAATGCTGCATTTCACTTACAAATATGAACAGGAAGGATTGAGAAGATATATTGTCTTGTCTTGTTGCATAACAAAGAGTAAGGGTTTTTTGTTATCACTGTGTTAGTAACACAAGATGATTAATATGTACACCAGGGTTTGTGGATAGAATTAGGTCAAACCCTCCTCATGAAAAATAAGTTACTCTATGTAAATTGCTCAACATTAAAAGTAATGTGGAACTTTAGCTATATTTTGCTCATACATCGAGTTCAAAATGTGTATTTGAGAGATGATAAAAGAGATTTAAAAAATTGGGTTAGATTATTAAGATACCGATAAAGTAAGGGAGGAAGCTTTGTTGAATTCACACTTATATATCTATTATATATATATTAGCAACGCCCTTATTATCCTGTTGATGTGCAGATCATCATGCTCTTAAAAGAAAAAAAAAGATTGCTAATATCTAGACCGAGAAATGGAGTGCTGTGGATTTGGTTTGCTTCTAAGCGCTCTGAGACGCTGCACTGTGTGAAGGGTGCTATATAAGTGCAAGTTATTGTTGTGGTTGCTTCGATTGTGCCGCCTTTTGCAGCTCATAGAACATGGTCTGTGGTGTGTTTCGGTCACGTCATTTGCCACCCTGATGCCGATGGATGCTTCCAAACACCTGCAAGAAAATCGAATGGGAGCAAAGGGAAACCTAATATGAAGGTCACACATTTTTCTTTCTGTTTCTGCTGACTATGCTCATAATCTGGTGCACATCAGTAGAAAATGATCCATCTGTAAAGCAAGTGCGCTCAAGCAAACACCAAGGTTCATTGCTGTGTCTCAGGTGGAGATTAATAGTCAATCTAAGCACATAGAAACCACCAGCCACAGTGTTGCTGTTCAACTGAGTTGGAGGTTTATCATAAAGGTGTTGATCTACCAATTCTTGTTGCTTCATCAGAGACTGTGCTTCGGCCATCAAACTCTTGTTCCCTGGAACTTCTTTCCCTTTCTACCTCTCTTCCTGGATTCTGCCTGTCAGACATTAAGTGATGGATGAGCTCTAACTTCCTCCAGTTCAATGTCCACAAAACAGATGCTCTCCTACTTGGCTCATGTGTAGACCTTCAGTGTCTTGTTTGACACTCAATTGTCCTTTAAACCCCACATCCATTGCCTGACTCATTCAGCTTCCCCCACTTCCGCAACATTGCCCGTCTTCAACCATTATCTCCTCAGGCTTCTGAGACACTTACCTGACCGATGCTTTCATCCCATCCAGGCTAGATTACGCCTACTCTCCCTCACCAGACTTCCCAACTCTTCCCTCCACAAACTACAGACCTCTCAGAACACTATAGCTGCTGTCCTCTCCCGCACTTGGCTCTGAGCCCATCACACACAGCCTAGCCCAGCTTGGGTACAAGAACAACAACAACTTGCACGTATACAGCGTCCTGCACACCAGACAAAAATACAAACCCTCGACTGTCCAACGCATTGGGATGTGAAAGACAGGCACTGTATAAATGCAATTTGTTGTTGTTGGACTCAAAAGCCTCTAAAATGTACCTCTTCGACTATCACTTTGGCCATCCTTCTTAAATCGTATTTTTCAGCCCACTGTTCACCATTACATTTGTCGAGCACTTTGAAACGTTCTGTTATGTGAAAGGAGCTGCCTGTATATAAATGCAATTTGGTGTAGATCTTTTTGGTTAGGACTGAGCTGAAATGTAAATCTATCTGTCTCTACCTCCTCCAGCCAGCAGTGTCAAGTGCTCTTCCTGACATGAAAGGCATAATATAAATGTAATTTGCATGGCATGTGTATAATTGTTTTAGTGTCAAACATTTTTTTGTTATGTTTACAGAAAAATCAAAGAAAAATATGGCTTCTAAATAAATGACAGAAATGTTCCTGCGTTTCCATTTCTTGCACTGGGTCCCCTCAGTCAATCTTGATTCTGTGCTGTGTAAATTATACAGAAAGGTACAGTGTAAACTTGAAAGTACAATTCAAATTTCAGATGATTTTGACTTGAAAAGTGATCTCATGGAAAGAATGCTGTTATTAATCATAAGATGGAATTAGTGATGAACAACATGAGATTTGTTAGTGCCTCAAATGTCACAAGATTTCACATCAGGATAGGAAGTGTATGTCATTGCGTAGCTCATTTTCAAAAAAAAAAGTTTTTCCATTGCAAATGTGACACAATGAGAAAAAAAAATTAAAATTGAAAGATAATGGAAAAAGAGAAGTTAGGAAACTGACTGAATACCGTTAGCTCAGGACAAATACATGTTCATTGTTTCACTATTTCATAGCACAACCACATCTCAGTGCGGCGCATCGGTTAAAAGTGATGCTCTTGTCAAAAAAAAAAACAAGCTGTGCATTTTTCTGCTCTGCAAATTGTGATGGGAATGGAATAGTTTTCCACTTTGGGTTTCTAATACCATTTTTAAAAAAAAGACGCATGCAGGTCAGGTTTAATACAATTGGAATCCTAGAGAATTTACCTCGTAGAAGGAGCCCAGCACGTTGCATCTGTGCAGGATCTTGCTTCACCTTTGCACTGATCTACTCTAATCACATGGAGCGAGCGACCAAATTTAATTGGGGGATTATTAGCTCGGACGCCGGGAGAGAGAAACTCCCTTCTCTTTTTGAATAGTGCCATGAGATCTTTAACGTCCATCTGAACAGGAAGACGGATCACGGTTTAATGTCTCATCCAAATGATGGTACCTCTGATAATGTAACACATCCCCAGGACTGCATTGGAGTGGTCATCTTAGACAATGTTAGTTCAAGTCAGACTAAAGCAAAATACTAAGTGCGATGTCTCAGTTCCCTTTTGTTCCTAATGTACATAGATTTTCAGACGGTGCAATGTAATTAAAATTGCCAATAACACCAGCCGGAAGGGTGGGGATGGGGGATGTGTGGAAACAGAGAAGGCAGCCAAGATATTATATAAAAAATCAGTAGGTTAGTTATCTGGGGTGATCATTAGCAAATGTAATTCAATACAAATGAGTCTAGTATACTGCATATAGGAGATAAAAACAGGAGACATATATACTCATTGGGTGGGTCAGAAATTTGCAAGGGGGAAGTTGAAAGAAACTTCAGATCCGATTGGTCTGTAATGCCATTTTGCTTGAAATTTAACATGGAGCAAGACTTTAGAAAATTTGGTAAAGGTAACTGTTATAGAGGCATGTACGAAGGCTACTAAAATAGAGAAAGCAAACTCAGAACAATAGTTTCAGAAACGCTAAAGCCACAGGACCAGAGAGCACAAATACAGGACTGTAAAGTGCAATTGCATTTTTTCTCTCAACAGGTAATTAATGACTGAAACAGATAATGAGAAAAGGTGGTTGAGGCCAGGACACTGAACTCATTTAAGGAACAGCCTGATCCTGTGATAGACGAGTATTCTTGAAGGATGAGTTCAAATGAGCCAAAGAACCATCTTCACCTGAATCTCTCTTGTGGGATCCCTCCGTTAAAGTGAATTGACTATATTTTGTTGGTGAAACTCAGCAGCCGATTGAACACAAACAGTGGTGGATTGAGTGACCAAATTATTATATATTTTTGAAGGAATTATTATCTCCCGGAAAAGTGATCCGCCAATCAACTAACAACCAGGTGTCTAGTAGGTGGAAAGACAAATCTTAGAGTAGATTTTCCTGTAGATTTAATGCTTTCAGAATCTCCTGTCTTTAGATTCTAAGTCCATATTTAACGCCTCACAATTTTACAAAATATCTTGAATTAACAAGCACACAATTACAGATAATTTATTTTACGTATCTCAGGTGTACATTCCTTTCTGGAAGCACAACATTGCTGGAACATGGGGCCCCAACTCACAATTTACCATCAAATGAATCTGCGGTCAACACATTCCAATAATATACAAGCAAACACCAAACACACACTCATTTTCTACAGATTTCAACCTCTTGCAGGGTAAAGGAAATGGGCCAAAAATCTGTAGCCAAAGGAAAAGTGTCTTTAATAACAATATAGAGTTTGCCCACAAGTGACGTGTTTATTTTCGCTTCCGCACTCCTAAAACTGTAACTTTGACTAGTGGAGCTTCTCATCTCTCACTTCTGTAGTTAGTTGATCATAAACACTTTCCAGTGCTCTGTATAAATATTAGTTGCACGCTCTCAGTTTCCAAGGTACATAAAGAATAAACTCATGCGGTTTTGTAACCTGTTTATTGTTTTCGTTCTGTAGCGAGAGAACTGATCCAACTTATGGAACATTGAATGCTTTTGTTTTCAGAAGAGAGAATTAAATTAAAACTGCATATTTCAACAGATGTCGAGTACAGGATCCTGTCAAATGCTCACACTGTGTACCTTTGAAAGATATATTTAAAACAGATAAGATATAGCTGATCAGAAGCTGGTACCTTTTTGGATTGTTTCCTGAAACTGTGTCTAGATGTTCCATTGAAATGCACGTTGCTCTATTTTAATAACAAACCTTGCATTTGGTATAGCACCTTATCATCTTATCATGTCTTTCAGACATCCCAAAGCACTTCACAGAATATATTGTAAAGAGGATTGACTGTGTAAGGTTTATTAATAATCAGAATAATTCTTGCATTTGATATAGCGCCTTATCACGTCTTTGAGACCTGTCAAAGCGCTTCACGGAATATCATGTAAAGGGAATTAACTGTGTATTTTGCGGGTGAAACACAGCAGCCAATTGTGCACAGCAGCGTCCCACAAACAGTCGCGGATTGAGTGACCAAATTATCATTTCTTCTTATTAAAATAGAACAACATGCACTTCCATGGAACATCTGGGCACTGTTTAAGCACTCCCAAGATGCCGTCCGGTGTGAAGGGCACTAAATAAATGCAAGTTGTTGTTGTATTTTGTGATGAAACGCGGCAGCCAATTGCTCACAGCAATCGTGGGTTGAATGACCCAATTTTTTTTTGAGGGATTATTACCCCCAGAAAGCGATCCAACAATCAACTAACAACCAGGTTCCTACTTCCTGCTGGGTAAACAGAGGCGTGTGGAGTAAGGAAATTTTCCTACTCAGGTTCGTCCCTCCTGGGAATCGACCCTCGGTCCTCTCGCTTGCGAGGCGAGTGTGCTAACCACTAACCTTAGGGGACTCCGTTCCACATTTTAAGCCACTTTACTACACGAATGAGCAGGGAAGTTGCTTTCAAACAAGGACTCATTTTTTTCCCCAGTTCCATGAATTTAATTGAAACATTTGATGTAAATTTTGATTAAAAGCGCAGTCTGGTACCCTTCAGAACAATCATAAATGGCCATCAGAGAATTTCCACATATCCGATATTTCTCTCATAGATTTTTCCCTTCAATTATCATTCCCAATTATGTAGTCATTCAAAGTTTACATTAATAGGGACTGGTTTGCAGGACTCATCAATAGAAGTCTACTAGAATTTCTATCGATCCATTAGAGTGGCGATCCTATGCATCGATGTGGTGTCCCCATTTGCACAACTCTAATTCCTTACCACAAATCACTTTCCTGGAGTGCTGTAGTGTGTTTGGTTAGAGCACTCGCCTCACAAGTGAAAGGACTTGGGTTCAATACCTGGGCAGGGTGAAATGTTAGGCAAGTTCCCTTACCCCACACGCCTCTGTTTACCCAGCAGTAAGTAGGAAGATGGTTGTTAGTCAATTGGCGGATCGCTTTTCCGGGAAGTAATAATCCCTTCAAATAAATAAAGAAGTAAAATAATAAGTAAAATGCAAGGATTATTATTATTATTATTATTATTATTATTATTATTATTATTATTATTATTATTATTATTATTATTATTATTATTATTATTATTATTATTATTATCATCATCTCATTGTTTCAAAACATTAATAAATTATAATTGATAAATTCTGGGATTTGCTAAGTAATGGGAATCATGTGGTGTTCAGGATAATGTATTGTTGAAACAAAGGAAATCATGGAGTACGTTAAACAATTTGCCAGAAACAGCCAGAGCTCCCCCCACCCATCACCACCACAAGCACCACAGAAAATTATTTGTAGGTTTAAGTGAGACGCAGAAACCTTCCATTCATTTCACACCGTACAGTGGTCTCCACCACAGCAGCACATATGTTCATCGCCCACCCTCCACCACCCCCACACCACCAGCACCAGAAAACAGAGGGTTACAGAAAACGGAGTAGTGAAGCTCAGTGTTACAGTGTTACAAAGAAGGGATTTATTGATTAGGTATGTCAGCCTGGCTCAGGGGCCGTGCTCTCCCCTCTGAGTCAGAAAGTTGTGGATTCAAACCCCACGTTGGCACTTGAAATCACATAGTCTCAGACGATGACATTCCTGTACATGACATGACGATGACTCCTGGTGGAGTCCTGTAGCTCAGTGGTTAGAGCACTCGCTTTGCAAGTGAGAGACCTGAGTTCAATTCCAGGCAGAGGGCGAAACCTCGGGCAAGTTTCCTTATTCCACACAGAGCCTAAATCCTCCAAAACCAAAAACAATAATAAATTGGTCATTTTCAATCTACGACTGTTTGTGGGACATTGCTGTGCGCAATTGGCTGCCGCGTTCGCCCACAAATATACAGTCAATTCACTTTACAGTGTGTTCTGTGAAGCGCTTTGGGACGTCCTCCCGACGTGAAAAGCGCTATATCAAATGCAAGGATTATTATTATTATTATTATTATTCCAATGCAGTGCTGGGGGTTGTTGCTCTGTTGGAGGTGCGTCTTTCGGATGAGATGTTAAACCATCTCCCTGCTCAGGTGGATGTTAAAGATCCCGTGGCAGCATTCGAAAAGAGAACAGTTTCTTCCGGTATCCTGGCCAACAATCCCCCAAATAAAATTGGTAATAATCCCTTCAATAAAAATCTAAGAATAATTTGGTCACTTAATCCATGACTGTTTGGAGTCCTGTAGCTCAGTGGTTCGAGCACTCGCTCTGCCAGAGAGAGACCTGGGTTTGATTTCCGGTAGGGTGAAACCTTGGGCAAGTTTCCTTACTCCACTGATAATACTCGCCTGATAAAATCCCTCAAGAAAAATAAATAAATTGGTCATTTCAATCCATGACTGTTTGTGGGGAAACTGCTCTGCGCAATTGGCTGCCACGTTTCGCCCACAATTATGCAGTCAATTCACTTTACAGTATATTCTGTGAAGTGCTTTGAGACGTCTCGAAGACGTGAAAAGCACTATATCAAATGCAAGGATTATTACTATTACTATTATTTGTGGGACGCTGCTGGGAACAATTGGCTGCCACGTTTCGCTCACAAAATATACAGTCAATTCACTTCACAGTATATACTTTGAGACGTCTCCAAGATGTGATAAAGCGCTATATCAAATGCAACGGTTATTATTATTATTATTATTGCTCTGCTGCAGCATTTCGCCTACACACAAAAAAAATACAGTCAATCACTTTACAGTATATCCTGTGAAGTGCTTTAAGACTTCGCAAAATAACTTGATAATGTGTTAGATCAAATACAAGGATTATTATTATTAATAACTAAAATCTCTATTCTTACATTTTATTTGGTGGTCGATGAGGTATATTTTGCCATATTTCTTAATGGGTTTCTTAATTAAGAAATGGATTTCTCATAGGGATAGATATTTGGGATTACTGTTGGATGTTGGTGACCAAGCTACAAAAACAGATTGGATCTTAGCAGCACTTACGCGAGTTTCCTGATTTCTTAATTAAGATTTTTAAAAAGAAATACTGCAAAAACAACCACCACTGCTTTATAAACTTGCACTTTTTTTCTGATTTCTCAATCTTTTTGCCTTATTTTTCCATCGTCTCACCTTGATGCTTACCCCAGGTATCTGAAATAGAAAGTGCTTTCCACCATTAACATCTATCCAGCCAGCACTTTGAAGAGCACAAATGGTCATCGCTACCAGAAGATAGAGGGGTAAGGTCAGGGGTGGGGTATGCGAGAGTATTATAAAGTAGGGCAACAGTGTACATTGTCAATAAAACAAACCTGTATTCTTCCCTTCGTTCCAAGTGGACAAGGACATAACACAACACAAAGCATAACGCAACACATGCAACATTTATCAAAATGGTACTGAAAGCCCCTTTGCCATTCTGGAAGAATCCGCTGTTATCAGTGATAGAAAACAAAACTCCTTAACTTCTATTGTATATTTTGAATAATGAGTCCTTTTGAATCACAAGAGCTCCCTCCCCCTTACACACCTACCCACCTGCTAAAATTGCAACTTGTACAAATACAAGTGAATGTGCATTTCTATAGTACCATTCATGTCATGACTGAAGGGAATGTTTTGAAGAGCTTTAAATAGGTTTGTATTGTATGGGGGTGCAAACTGCAGGATGTGATGTGTTACATCACTTACCGTATGTTTCCCCCCCCAATGTTCACTCTTGGTTGCCATTTCACTGGAAGTGTTTGAGTGGTCTTTTCTTCTGATGGAACCGTATCAGTTTCGTGTGCATTCAGCCCCATGTTGCACTCCCACCCGCAAAACTACTGTGGGTGGCACAGTTGCAATAGTAACATAGGAAAACAGGAACCAGAGGAGACCATTCAGCCTGTTCCGTACGACAACAGCACTGACAAGTCTTAATAATAAAATAATAATAATAATCCTTGCATTTGATATTGCGCTTTTCACGTCTTCTCGATGTCTCAAAGCACTTCACAGAACACACTGTAAAGTGAATTGACTGTATATTTGTGGGCGAACGCGGCAGCCAATTGCGCACAGCAATGTCCCACAAACAGTCGTGGATTGAAAATGACCAATTTATTATTGTTTTGTTTTGGAGGGATTATTATCAGGTGTGTGGAGTAAGGAAACTTGCCCAAAGTTTCGCCCCCTGCCTGGAATCGAACCCTGTGTCTCGCTTGCAAGGCGAGTGCTCTAACCACTGAGCTACAGGACTCCACAAGTCTTGTTGCCTTTGTCTTCATTTCCCTCTCTTTCTTGCTAAATGACTATTCTCCTTGGATGGGAGGTGAACTGGCTCCAAGGTGATATGCCTGGCAATAGAAAAGCAGAGAATCATCTCACTCAGCTCCTGTTAACCCTGCAGGCAAAGCCTTAACAGCTAGGGTGGTCCTGGCTGGACAAGCAGCGGGATAATTGCCAGACAGCGATATCAATGGCAAGCTGTGTGGTTTTAGCTGGTTAGACTCCAGCAGTTACCCCAACGCACACTCTGGGGTCCCCCCAAACCTTGGCTCTTACAACCTGCACATAGTACTCCAGAATTAGGTCACCAGGATGTGTCCCTCCAGGGAGAGAGAGTGCATTCCAGTCCAACAATCTATTTCCGGAATTTCCATTTGGAGATGGGAAGCATGGAGTAATCAGTTGAGGTGTTCACTCGATGCATTGGAGACAATCATATCAAGTATAGATCTTGCCAGTTTTACTGACATTCAATTCAATTTTGACTCATGGAGATGGGTTTCCACACATGTCAAGACACCTGACTGACTGACTCCCCAAAATTTATTTAGTTTGATGAAAAGGGAATAACTGTGAAAATAAAGAACAAAGAAAACAAAATAGATATTTTAAACCAAGACATGTACACCCGAAGACAAAACATCACCACAAATATGGTCTGAGATAAATTGAAGACAACTCATTGATTTTGTGATTTTTGATCACTCAATCCACGACTGTTTCTCTTCAACCGTGCCTTCAGCTCCCCTCTCGACTCTCTACCCCCTCCTCGCTCCCTCCCTCCCTTCCCTCCCCTCACCCTGACCATTTCCCCCCTGCTCGGGTCCCGACCCAACTGTTCAGTGCCTTGGGACGTCCTTCCGATGTGAAAGGCGCTCTATAAATGCAATCTTGTTGTTGTTGTTGTTTGTGAGACACTGCTGTGCGCATTTCACCCACAAAATACAGTCAATTCACTTTACAGTATATTCTGTGAAGCGCTTTGAGACATCTCAACAAAGTGATATGGCTCTATATCAAATGCAAGGTTTATTATTATGATGATGATGATGATGATGATGATGATTGGTTCTTTCACTGAGCATTGTTGCTGGGATTTATCTTTGAGTTGTATGGAATCATTCACACTGGAATTGGATCAGCCTGGTCAAGCAACTTAAAGTTTTGCCAACTTATGTCACTCAATAGCTGCAAAGTAAGGTGTTACTGTGCTGCAATTGCTTATAATTAAACCTTATGCACGTTAATATCACCGCCCATTTCCATTGAGCAATAAATAGCAATTTCGGTGGAAAGGGTATTTTTGCTTGTTTTAAAGTCTTAATGTCACACTGCTTTCTACTTATAGAAACAGTGCATAGTCAAGATAACTGGTAACCTCCTTTACAAAACAAACGCTCTTAATGCTTGTTTTGTAAAAAGAGATTATTTGTGTGTTTAAATATTGTGCGTTTACCATTTTTGGTGAAAGCTTGTTAAATAAATGTTTTTGTTACCATTACATTCAGATTCTTTTTCAGTTTGATGTCAGAGAGCAGATTAATAATAATAATAATAATCCTTGCATTTGATATAGCGCTTTTCATGTCGGGAGGACGTCCCAAAGCGCTTCACAGAACACACTGTAAAGTGAACTGACTGTATATTTGTGGGCGAACGCGGCAGCCAATTGCGCACAGCAATGTCCCACAAACAGTCGTAGATTGAAAATGACCAATTTATTATTGTTTTTTTTTGGAGGATTATTATTAGGCTCTGTGTGGAGTAAGGAAACTTGCCCAAGGTTTCGCCCTCTGCCTGGAATTGAACTGAGGTCTCTCACTTCCAAAGCGAGTGCTCTAACCACTGAGCTACAGGACTCCACGACACATATCTGGCAGGTATTGACTCTATAACCTGCACTGGAATTGGAGTGTTGCACAATTACCAGTGTCCTCATGGTTCTTATTAGGTGCACGTAATATCAGTAATATTAATAATAATCCTTACTGCAATCCATAAACGGGAACCAGAATGAGTAAAGTCACCAGCAACCCTTCAGAAAGATAGTACTGTGAGCTTAGTCTTCTTGTAAGTAGTTTCAGGTTATCTCATTGAATTGCTCCAGTCTAATGAACCATTTATTGGCTGATTTTCTATACTAAGATGTCTTTAAAAAAAATGCAAGATGTTCAACTCCATCTTCTCCATTGGAGATGTGATGAGGTACACATGAGCCCATCCTTCTCTAGAGGGTACAGTGGGGTCAGAGCCTACCTGTGAGACTTGACGTTTGGAATAGATCTCAGGCTCATGCCTATGGTAAACCAATAGCAGGGACATCTCAGATTTGGGAAAGGTGTTTGTGTCTGTTGAGTTATATGGTTTACCGTTTTGACAGCCCATTTTTGTGTATCGTAATAATCCTTGGGTTTGGCACCTTATCACGTCACCGAGACATCTCAAAGCTCTTCACAGGATTTTATTGTAGAGGGTATTGATTGTGGCTGCGGAAGCATATGCAGTGGTCAATTTGTGCACAGCAATGTTCCACAGACATTCATGAAGTGAATGACTATTGTTTTTGCTGAACGCTACCGTCTACATTTCTCTAAATCCAGCTCACGAGACAAAGCAATGATCATCTGCTGGGAGAGGATCTGGTACGTGAAACCTGACCTGAGCTCAGTTGAAGTCTCAATCTTTTTGGTGGGTTAGGGTTAGGCTTAGGATGCCATTGTCAGGGCGTGTAGCCAAACCTGATTCTGGATATTCCTTTAAAAAAGTCAGTGGGATTCAGAAATGTCGATCGGGGGATTTATTAAGCATGATAAGCGAGAGACTGACTGGAGAGTTAGTCAATGCTGCATCTGAATAGGCAGCACTTCTAGTTGCAGTGTCAAACCAAATGCTTGAAGCTTTTTGGAGCAATCGTAAGGAAGAGCTGATTTTACAGATACAAGATCCAATTAGAGAAATTCTTATTCTTACCTACTCTGTTCCCATTGGATTAATTGTGATTTGGAATCAGGGGGAAAGTTTTTGAGAACACCACTCACGGAGAAAGGACTTGTGTCATTCCATCAATTCCTTTCATTTGCATTTCACCTAAATGGACTTGTGGACTGTTGTTAACCCATTCTATTGTGAGTAGAGGGTCTCATTTCTCTTCCTGTAACTAATAAAGATTTGCTCTTGTATAATTCTTAATAAAATCCATATGCTGTTCTGCTTTTAATAAACAATAAAAAATCAGAAACTTAAATCACATAAAATATTCTTTGCCTTGTTCCAAAATGATTTTCATCCCAATCGATTACGGAGAGTGTAGGTCACTGGTCGATGTGATTTCTTTTTATGCGACTGAACAGGTAGTTGATGAAGTCCTTACTTCTGCTTTGGAAAGTCTTTTTTCCGTACCTGGGAAGTTTGTTGAGGCTCACAATCATCTCAAACAAATGTTGGGATTAATAGATTCGGCAACATAAGCGAATGCCTGGTCCCTCAACCTCGCTACTGTGGGTGGAGTGGCTCTGGTTGTGTGTGCGCGGGGCGGGGAGTGTTGGGATAGTGATAGCGGTGCGAGGGGGAAATCATCTTTGCCAGCTAGTGCGTGACCCACGATAGAAATAACAGCGGCGTCACACACTACCATCTGTTTGCTCGACGTCTGGCTTAAACTGAGCTCCTGCGACAAATTCTCGGTCAGTGTTGTACTGTTCACATGAACCTTTTTTGGTATTTTACACATAACTACTACATGTTCAGGAAATACAGGCCTATAGTTTTAAGCTGGTTTGTTTCACGAAATGCGTCTCTCAATAGCACCAATCAGCCCTCCGCAATTTGCCGCAAAATTGATCAAAGACATGCTGCCTTCAATCAGAGGGCACCGGCCTGCTTCATGTCCCCCGCCCTACACGCCGCGCTATCAGTAGTCGGCCTTTCAGCCACTCTCTGCAACTCCCTCTAACTCACCCCTTCCTTCACTTCTTTCAAGGTCCATCTCAAGACCTTCATCTTCCACCACACATTTGATCATCTTTCCCTTCCCCTCAGTTCAGGGGAAGCCAGGACTGTTGAGACGTCCTCCCTACTATGGGAAAAGCACAATATATATTTAAGTTTGCATTGTAATTTGTATGAAAAGCCATCTGTGCCACAAAACATACATACTATATGCACAGAAACTGTTAATAGTGCCTTTGTTTTGGGGTTAATTGTACCAAGAATATTTAAAACTAAAATAATCATTTCATCCACATTGAAATAAAAATCTTATTTATAACAGTTAAGTGTGCATGACCTCTGTTTTTTATATCATACGCTGCATTGAAACCACGTCTTTTAAATTCAGTTGAAGAATTACATTTTGAAAAAGATAAACATAATTATAATCATAACAGTAACCCTTGCATTTGAGACATCACAAAACGCTTAAATAACACAAATAACTCCAAGCGCTTCACAGAATATGCTGTAAAGTGAATTGACTGTATAGTTTGTGGGCGAAACGCGGCAGCCAATTGCGCAGAGCAGTGTCCCACAAACAGTCATGGATTGAGTGACCAAATTATTATTATTTTTTTAAATCTAAGGGATTATTACCCCTAGAAAAGCGATCCACCAATCGACTAATAACTGGGTTCTTACTTATTGCTAAGTACACAGAGGCGTGTGGAGTAAGGAAACTTGACCAAGAGAATCGAATCCAGGTCCTCTCGGTTGTGGGGCGAGTGCACTAACCAATACACTACAAGACTCCACAATAATAATTCTCGCATTTGGTATAGAGCCTTATGACATCGTCGAGACGTCTCAAAGCACTTCAAAGGATATACTGTAAAGTGGATTGATAGTCTGTGGGCGTATACTTGCTATTTTTGATATTTATTTGCTCCAGACAACTCGATACTAACACAAACAGAAAATAAAAACCTTTGATAGATTCCTGCGTATGGAAGAAAAGCTTTTAATAGCTGCTACCTTGTTTTATTCTGAGCAATCTTCCCCTATTTTACACCTGGTGGGTGACACGTTTGCCCCCTCACAGAATTGCCGTTTACGCAAACATACGTAATGAATTTCGGGTGATGTTCTGAAGGGCTTCTCGACTGCAGGGTCTGCTTCCTGCTGTGTTTGCGAGATGCAGGGGCAGAAAAGGCCTCCATAATTATCAGACGGAGCAAACCTGCAAACCTGCAGAGAAGGGGTGGACTGATGTATAGCTGTAATGGTTCAGATCTCGAAGGGTGGATAGACAAACAGTATGAATCACTCAAAAGAGCAAATCAGAGGTATAGGGCGCCGGCCAATATATCATCTGCAAGCAGCAATCGTTGCAATTTGTGGTCAATACCCTTCCTACATTGAGAGTCAACGTTTATCGAGTGCCTGGTTATTACATGTTCAGTAATTTTTGTGGTTAATAATGTCTAGTGCTTCCTCGGCAAGTGAAGTTGCTATTTTTAATAAATGTAAGCAGCAACTTTTCCCTTTCATTTGGTTTCCTTTTTTTTTAAAAAAAACTTTCTTGCATTTCCAGTTAAGCCATTTTTTTTTTTTCTTTTTGGTTGGTTCAAAATGGATCCGCACTCCAGTTTTGAAAGGTTAAGATTGACTCATTGCTTTTATGGTTATGTTGAAAGTTTTTTTTAAAATCTCTGTGTGTGGTTTAAAGTAAGTCCAAGAATTCTGGGTCTGTTGGCAGCAATGTTTGCTGATAAAATCCAGGTGCACCGTATCTTCCGCTGAAACGTCAAAGACCAAAGAGGAACAATGATTATCCGTGATATTTTTCTTAATGCTTTTCTAAATTTCAACTCTAATTTAGACGCTCATTCTAATATCCCACACGTCACTGTGAATCGTAACCTTGAGACCCAGGACTATGTATTACCTTGTTTTCTTCTACATGTTGAAAAGGGCATGTGTCTCAAGGGTGTATGAATGTGCATCTGCATACCTGTGTTGTATCCACTTAAAAACTCGTAGTTTAAGAAAAAAAACATTTTCCCAATCTCCTCCTTTATTTTAAGCACCAATACCAATTTTGCAATCGACTCACGTTTGGTACGATGCTCCTCGCGCTGTCAGTGTTTGCAACTAAGGCTATAAGAAAGGTACAAACACAGTTTTATTTTGAACCTCTTTTGCTGAAGTTGCTGAGCTAATCTTGAGGATGGCCTGTGGGCTCTGGTGGCTCTGCCTGCACTCCAGCTCATCCCAAGTGACCCCTCTACATGGGCGAGTCTGGATAGTGAGTCCAAACAGGCTGTTCAACTGTGGAAGGATATCACAGCTGTGTGTGATCACACATAGCTTTTCCAGTAGAGATCACTTGGATTTGAGTCAGGAGTGAAAATGTTTCCTTGTCCAGCTTTGGAGTGCTAAGGTCAATGTAATCTCCTGCCAGACTGACTGACTGAGATCAACTAACGCGGGTCAAAGCTAGGTTAAAACTTGGCGCCTTCCTGTCCTGTGTGACTCAGTTACACAATGCGATTGTACAGCAGTTACCAATTAAACCATTGGGAAAAAAGATAGTTCTCTTACTTTGGAAATAGTGAGATGGAATCCAGTCGTCTTTTCCAGACCCTGTTGCATTTCTATGTTCCGATGTACATTTCACTCCAAAATGAAAGTATTGTGTTTTATTAAAGCAGCAGAGAGAAAGTCCTCTGATATAAGCCTGAGTTACAACAACAACAACTTACATTTGTACAGCGCCTTTCACGTCACAAGGACATCCCAAAGCACTGGACAGTCAAGGGTGTGCACCCAAGCTGGAGAGGTTGGGATCAGGAGGGGAACAGGGAGGGGAGATGGGGATAGGAGAGTGACTGAAGGCGGGGTCGAAGAGGAAGGTCTTGCCAGCTTTAATAAATTCTTTTGCCTACAACCCAATTTGTGCAAGTTCGACCATAGAACCTTGGAAATTTATAGCACAGAAAGAAGTTGTTTGGCACAATGTGTCTCAGCTGTATCTCTGAAAGTCCAAGCCATTTTGTCCCAATCTTTTTCTCAATCAAATTTCAAGGTGAAATATCGTAATATGGAGGGATAAGATTCGATTAGGGAGGACTACCTTACAATCTTATTTTAAAAACAGTTAACCCTCAAGCATCTGAACTTTAATATTTTCTGTGTACATCTTTTATGTTTTAAATGATGACGGCATATTGCTTTATTGCTCTAGTTAGTATCAACAGCTCTCACAGTGTGATTTAGTCTGATCAGACCCATGTGTTATAATAATAATAATAGTAATCCTTGTATTTGATACAGCACCTTATCACGTGATTGCGACGTCTCAAAGCACTTCACAGGATATCCTGTAAAGTGGATTGACTGTGTATTGTAAGAACATAAGAATTTGCTGGTGAAAGAAGACCAAGGTCCATCTAGTTCACCTTCCACCATCCTGGCAGTCGATTGACATGTCATGTCGCAAACTGTCTACTGTATCCCGAGATATTATTTTCTAGCAGAAATCTATCTCATCTGCTCTTGAAACAAACAACATGTTCTGCTTCCACTGTCTCCTCAGCGAGTCTGCTTCATAGGTTTACTATTCTCTCACTGAAGTAGTGTCCACAGATTTGTTCTGAGATTACCCCCTTCAATCGCAGGCTGTGTCCTCTGGTTCTACTGTTCAGTACAACATAAAACAGCTTATCGTGGTCTACATGATCTATCCCTTCAGAATCTTAACGACCGTAATCATTTTGCCCCTCAACCATCTCTTCTCCAGTGTGAACCTGCCCAGTTTATCTAATTGCTCCTCGAGGTCCTGTTTTTTGTTGGAAGTGAAAAGCCAGTTTGTTCACAGCAATGGCCCAGAAACAGCCATGGACTGATTGGCCAATTTTATTTGGGGGATTGTTGGCCAGGACTCCAGGAGAAACTCCCTTCTCTTTTTGAATAGCGTCAAGGAATCTTTTCCGTCCACCTGAACAGGCAGACGGGACCTCAGTTTATCGTCTCATCCAAAGGACAACACCTTGAATAATGCAATAAACCCCCAGCACTGCATTGGAGTGTCAGCTTAGACTGTGTGATTCAAAGCCCTGACGTGGGCTTGAACGCACAACCTTCTGACTCAGAGATGAAGTGCTACGCTAGGCTGATGCACTTAACAATAGTGACCTCCAATTTCTGGCTACATTGGTGTAAATTGGGACAGACAGATTGAAATACTCTTAGTTTAAGAAAAACTCCCTATAAGATCGCTCTTATTCTGAATTTGACTTTCTGCTGATATCTCACTTCAACCCTTGGAAAAACAAACCACACAAAACAGGCTGAATGGAACAAAACCAATTAACTGTCAGTTGAACCGAAAATAAGTTATTTCCTACAAATAAAAAAAAATACATTTTTGTAATTGTCTTCAACTGCAAAATAACATTTAGGTTTCAAACAGGCTTCAGATAAGAATCTGTTACAGTTCATTGAGTTCATTGAGCAATAAAAATGTCCTTTTGGTGCAAAATTATCTGACTCATGAAGTTTAGACCTCGCTACTGAAAGTCATCAGGTATGGAGCTTTCAATTCCTCTGTTAGATTGTGTAGGTGTATTTATTACCAGAAATGGCCACCCTATGCAAATCCACTTTTGATTAAGAATTACAGAAATGACTTGAACATGCAAGATGAAAGTGGTCAAACAGCCTGAATCAGCAAGGGCTCAATCTCTTATGGTTAACAAAGTACACAAGACTTTTTTTCCTTCAACCCAAAAGCGTACAGTTTCAGATATTAGGTTCTTTAGTGTGGTTTCAGACACATGCACCCACCCAAAAGCGCAAATATCTTCGGCATTCTCACCTATAAAATCTGTCATGTAATAGAAGCAGATTGTGTCAGCAATTTGAAAAGGGAATATGAGAGCTACTTGGTAAAGAGATTGATTGAGAAGTAAGAGAAATTAGGTAGTGTGGGATGGTCAGCAATGGCCTTTTATAATCCTGTGCATTACTATGTCCCAATGCATATTTTGCTTCAAAATCGCAGTATATTTTTAAAAACAGTTTTCCAAGTTCTCAAACACAAGCCCAACTTCAGGTGTCGGGTTTTATAAATGCCTTTGTTTACAACAAAAACCTGTGTGTCGTACACCGAGAACTGCAGAAGTTCGTATTTTTCAAAGGGTTCTTTATCCCCATTTTTTCCTTGTAAATCGCATACTGCTGCTGTTTTCAGCCGGGGCCAAAAGTGACTGTGTCTCTGCAATTGACCACCTTACCCTCTGTTCAACGACTGACTGATTAGATGTGCGATACTGTATCATTCTTTGTGATGCTCCGATTTACCGTTTGGCCAAGAATTTACCATGAAGTACTTTGGGACATCCTTACCACATGAAAGCCTCCCGATACCAAATGCAATGATTATTAATTATTATTAGCACTTGTAGTCAATCCAGAAACCTTGGAGGATTAAACCTTGGACCTCTGGGATTGCCATTTAGGGCTCCAGCACACTGCCGTTAGCTACTGCTTCTTTGTGTTTCCAAACGCCAGTTAGAAAGAAAAGATCTCAACTCCCTGGTCATATCATCATAATAATAATTATTATAATTCTTGCATTTGATATAGCACCTTTAACTTTTTGAGACGCCCCAAAGGGCTTCAAGGAATATACTGTAAAATGAATTCACTGTGTGTTTTGTGGGCGAAAACGGGTTCATAGCAACATTTAATAGAAATTTAGAATAAATATTTGAGGAAAAATAACAAGGAAAGGGTACGCAGAAGGAACAGAAGAATAGGATTGGAATTGAGAGATCCAGTAGGAGAAGTTAACATCAGCAGAGCCACGAATGACCTCCTTCTATGTGCACTTCTTTTAATGCTCCTGTACTGATGGGGAAATGAGTGAGACAACATTATTTAGTCCAGTCATATAACAAGTGTCACAAATTTACATTTGTCTGGCTTATCTGGAATGCACAGCCTGAAAGGGTGGTGGAAGCAGATTCAATAATAACTTTCAAAGGGAATTGGATATTTACTTGAAAAGAAAGGATTTGTCAGGCTATGGGGAAAGAGCAGGGCAGTGGGACAAATTGGATAGCTCTTTCAAACAGCCGGAACATATAATTATATGATTCTGTGATTCTATCTCTTATCAAGTAACCTCAATGGTCACTTTCTTAGTTCCTAAAGATCTCAGCTGCATCCAGCTTCACAGGGTTACTTAATGTGATTCACTCCAGGGCAATTAGGTTCAGATAAATAACAAGAGCATTAGGGTCCAAACTCAAACGTTTAGAATCTTTTTTTTGGCTCTGTCTTTTCCTTTAATTGATTTTCCACTTCCCTCTTCAGATTGTGTTCTGACAGGTATCACTCGACGGACAAAGAGGTGATTTTTTTTTGGTCAGTCGGGTGTCTGACACATGCGGAAACCCATCACCAATGCTTAAGAGTA
Organism: Callorhinchus milii; assembly: GCF_018977255.1. Lineage (NCBI taxonomy): Eukaryota > Metazoa > Chordata > Chondrichthyes > Chimaeriformes > Callorhinchidae > Callorhinchus > Callorhinchus milii. The sequence goes on along the minus strand of NW_024704742.1, from coordinate 543,766 downwards.
TCCAAAGCAAGTTGAGAATTCCATGCATCCCACCTCCACATGGAAATTCCAAAGATGGATTGTTGGAATGGAGGTGACCTGCTCTGCCAAGCCTACTTTTGAAGGGGCCACTAAGAAGAGGCGTAAGACAAGTTCACCCTCTGATACTCCTTACCTTCCCGTAGAAACATAGTTGGCCTCCACCCGTTGCCTTCTGCTAATGGTCCAGCGAGATCAGTAACTCATCTTCAGTGAAGTGGGTGGTCCTTTATTAACTTTATTCCATCAACGTACCGAATCTTCAAGGTGCAAAATATTTTGTTGGTGCCGGGATTTATACAACTAACATTTTTGAAGAAATACCAGGATGAAAATTGTGGCTGATGGTGATAACTAACCCAGCCCATTGGGACGTCCTCCCGATGTGAAAGGCGCTATACAAATGTAATTTTGTATTGTATTGTTCAAATAACCAAGCAGTCGATGTGTCAATTATTGAGCATTCTCCAACTATGTCGGAAGTGGAATTCTTGCCTCTCCCCCACCCACCCCCCTCCCCACCACCCCCTCCCGCCTCACAACGCACACACAAGCATCAGTCAGAGCGGTTGAACCCAGGACCCAGTTGCTTTGAGAGTGCCATTTAGTGTAGAATACCATGTTTACTGAACAAAAACTTGACCTAAGCTGCTGTCCTGTTAACTGCAGGCAGTTCAATGCTACAAGCCAGAACAACTGCCTGCTTCTGGGCACACAAGTAAGGACTGTGTTTATGTGTGTGTTTGTGTGTGTGTGGCGCAGAGAGAGAGAGAGAGAGAAAGTAGACCCTTTGGTTAGGATAATGCACAGTGCACAATACTCATTATACAAATCTGCGTTCAATCTGATCGATTCACTTTCACAGAACAATCCAACGCAGTCAGTCAATCCAATAATGATTCAGTACAGTCATAAAGCAGGTTGATTGAACCAGTTGGACTGCATCCAATTATACATACACACAGCACGCATCTTCTTATTCAATTTTAGACTTCTTGTCCTTACGCCCACAAGAAGTCAACGACCGAACAATCTGCAATTACAATAAAACAAACTTTCACATGGCAACCTAAAACCCGTTGTTATGTGATTTTACATTGGTAATAAGAAATGCATCAAGTATTCCTGTCAGTCAAATAATATAAGTAGTGAAACTAGCATTACCAAAAAAAGCAGTTTTGTAGTTAATAATGAAACAAATTTGTCCTTGAAAAAAACAGCGTAACCTAATCAAACGCGAGGAATGTCTCGCCTTGCTTTTGTGTATGGGCTGGTAGCCAACGCCAGAGAGATGTGTAATTTGAGTGTTGGGGGGGGGGGGCGGAGGTGGAATGGGAGAGTTAGCCCCGGAAATGAACCTCAGGGCCTTTTTTTCACACTCTTGCCTTTCTATTGTGTATCTACGTGAGTCACCCTGACTCAGTTGGTTGCCCTCTCACCTCTGAGTCTGAGGGTTTGTGGGTTCAAGCTTCATGTTGGGATCAGCTGGCATTCCAATGCAGTGCTGAGGGATATGCTCCAGTCTCGGATTTGCAGTCCTTTGGATGAGATGTTAAACCGAGGTTGTTATTTGCATTGGAGAGGTGGGAATCACTGGTGCTCGATTTCACCTCAAAGATGCCTTCGTCGATGGTAAGGATGGATACCTTAAGGAAGCCCAGCGATCACTCCACCATCACAATTTTCTCCCCTCCCCTCCCCCCCCCCACCCCCCACCACCTCCAGCTTCTCCTCCCCCTAGTTGTGAAACGTTTGCACCGCCAACGCTGAACTCAGCACGTTCAGTGTTCCAGATGTTGGATTCAGACACACTCTCACCATCAGCGCTCACTCACCGTCACATGGGAGAAATCAAGCAAAATGAACCAAATGCTTTTTTTAGGTTGAAGTTAGAAGCTCGTTCCATTGAACTGTGATTGTAGGTATTCTGTGGACCCACTTACCGGGGGCTCCAATCTCTTGGGGGTGGTGTTGGGGGGGGGTGGGGGGTGCCAGGAGAAAACGTTGCGATTAAAAGTGGTTTTGAATGCTACTGTGCAAGTCACCCTCAATTGCAGCAGTGAGTGATAGCAACGTGACAACATCGCCACATTTTACATGTGGTGAGGAGCTGATCGGAGAGGGGAAATGACAGTCAGTGCTTGGCTTGCCTTGGCCTTTATCTTGCCAAATTCATTTCTGGAACTTGGTGACCAAAAACTGAAAGCTGCAAAGGTCACTCCATTCTCAAAAGGATTGGTTCAATCAGCCGAGTTCAACAGCTTTAACCAAGGTTAAGGTTTTCGTCTACTGATCATCACTTGAGTGGAAAATTGACGGAGATTAACCTTGTTTCTGCCCGCAGTGAAGTGCGAGAGTTGAGCAAAGTCTCTGATTGAATTCATTATTTTTTGGCTGCGTTTCGCCCACCAAATACACAGTCAATTCACTTTACGGTGTATTCTGTGAAGCGCTTTGAGACGTCTCGAAAGCATGATAAGGTGCTATGTCAAATGCAATAATATTATTATTGTTATTATTATTATTATAAGAAGAAGCTGCATTGCCAAAAGTGGTTATTACACTTCAAAATCTCTCATGGGGGTTCTCTGTTCAAAAGAAGCTCTATTGATCAGAGAACTCTTCCCTTTGCATGAAGCATTCCAGATTTAAACCTGGAACATCATCAAACAGTGCCAACATTTCTCATTTCTCCAGAGCAGTTGACCCTCGCTGAATCAACATATGGGGAGAAATTCCAACTGGGTCTAGATTTGCTCTGTTTGGGTCGAATTTTAGCACACCCAGAATTTGGCAAATTCTTAAACACAGCCTTAGTCCTGAAGCAGGTTTTCTGTTAAGTTCTTTTCAGAACTGGAGATAAACAACGGCAAAGTTAAGACTGAATTCAACAAGTCGCCAAATTCTGAGTGGGCAATATAAAATCCTACATAGAATAAATCTAGAGTCTAGACCCAGGTGAAATTTTTCCCCTAATCGTATTTTGCACAATTACATAATGAATTGATTTCTCCACTCTCATGCGTTCAGCAGGATTTTCTCTGAAATGTTGGAGCATTTCATGCATGTTATAAATAAAATAAACTTTGCACTTGATGTAGCGCCTATAATGACACCTAGTGTGTTAATGCACATTGCTAAGTTAAACTAGATCTTGCAAAGACCTTATGCTTGCAAATTGCATCACTATAACATTGGTCATCCATGGCTGTTTGTAGGACATTATCTTCTGAATTGTAGGCAGGTTTATGCAAACTTGACTGCCCTGTTTGCCTACAAAGTACCCACTGTCACCACACTTTACAGTTGTGTCACTTGACATAATAGGTGCTACGTCAAATGCAAAGATTATTCTCCACATTCTTAGTGTGTTTTTTAAACTAAAGAAGAAAGCCAATATCTTGTTCAGCCTGTGACAGATAAAGAGTATCGCCACTATTATTAATAGCCCCTTTCGTTCATAGAGGACATAGATGGAAAAGATCAAGTAACATGATTCATGCATTTTATTTCTCGAGGCTCCTGCCACAAATCAGGAACAAATCTTAAATCGTGCCGGTGACTTTAATTTGATGAAATCGTCAACTTTCAGAGTTAATTTTGAATAACCGTGTTATTAGTCCAGGAACACAGTAAGTGAGGATTTCCTTCTATGTTAAGTGATAATTATCATACTGAATTGCTGAGAAGCGTGATCTATACCTGTCTTTATCAGCGATTGTGACAAAGACAACAGAGGCTCTGTAGATAACAATAATAATCCTTACATTTGGCGTCGCCTTTCACATTCCTAAATGCTCACAGGATATACTGTAAAACACAGTGACTGTTTTTTGTGGGAGAAAACAGCAGCCAATTTGTGCACAGCAAAGTCCCACAAACATCGATGAGGTGAGTGACTAATTTTATTTGTGGATTGTTGGCCAAGGTCACCGGGAGAAACTCCCTTCTCTTTTCGAATAGTGCCGTGGGATCTTTAATACACACCTGAACAGGCAAACGGGCCTTAGTTAACATCTCATTCCAAGGACAGAAAAAACATTCTAAACCTTCTGAGAATTGAAATAAAGTTTGGAATATACATTATCACTCATATATCACATTTTTCACAACAGACAATATCCAAATAGTTATTGGGCATGAAAGTATTAATTAACATAGCAGGAAATCCTCATTTACTGTGTTCCTGGACTAACATGGTTATTCAAAATCAACTCTGAAAGTTGGCGATTTCATCAAATTAAAGTCACCGGCACGATTTAAGATTTGTTCCTGCTTTACGGAAGAAAGAAAATACATGAATCATGTTACTTGATCTCTTCCATCTACGTCATCTATGAGGTAAAGTGGCATTAATAATTGTGGCGATACCCTTATCTGTCGCACGCTCAGGCGAGATATTGGCTTTCTTTTTTTCTTTAAAAAACGCATTGAGATTGTGGACAAAGTAGGCCAAGAATAGCGATGGTCTGTTATAAGATTAGAAAGCTAATCACATCTACCGCCACATTTACCGTACATTTCTCACAAGCCGCCCCTCTTGAGTTACACAAAAGAAAGGAATTGAAGTTGCTCTGAATTCAAGTTACTTGATTTAAGACTTGTTCCTGCTCTGCGGGCACGAGCCTCGAAAAAGAAAACGCATGAATCATGTTACTTGATCTCTTCCATCTATGTCTTCTACGTAACTGTGGCTTTTGTCCACATGATGGGTACTGCTGAGTAGATAACTGAAGTAAGAGTTATCTGGTGAGTAGATAGTTGCTGTGATAGTTATTTCAGATCCCTGTCACTGCTGTTTCTATGGAAGTGATCTGTCTTCCACTTTAGCACTGAACGATAACATCTCCTTGATGTAATATCTTTGGCAATTACATTGTAGATTAAGGTTGCGACTGTTGCCTGATTAATGACAGCAAATCGTGAATAAAACCTACCACAGAAACGATGCAGAGGGTCTATTCCTCCACCTACATTTTCCTTTGCACAAACGTGATCAGAATCTTGAACAACACAGTGTTATTTTCCCACTGGACAGTCATTCCGAAACAGGGCAATTACACAATTGGAATTTTCCTGGTGAAAACATAGAACTACACATAGCTTTGCTGTAGTTTTGAGTAGAAACCAGTGGACTGAAGGAGTAGGCTGTTAAGCAATACATATTGGAACACTAGTCCACTGTACCATGTATTGATACACACAGCACATCTACCTGGCTGTCACTTTCTTCTGATTCGCAGGATTCACTTGGCAAATCCTTCATTTATGTCACTATATTAATTGGCCGTTTGCCGCAATGTAATAATAATCCTTGTTTTTGATATAGTACCTTAATAGGTTGTCTAACATGTCTCAAAGCACGTCACAGGGTTTTTCTGTAGTGACTGTGTACACTAAGCCTCAAATAGACGGACTAATGGGGCGGGAGATTTGATCTGGAGAGTCAGAATTCCTGGTTAAGTGTATTTATTACTGGTAAATGCATTTACCGGATTGCTTTGGCGCTGCTTTTTTTTTACTGTGCGAATGGACTGTATGCTAAATGCAGCTATTCTCTGCTTTGTGGGATTGCAGATTTACTAAAGCAAACAATTCGAGTCAAAGTCGATATCCCACCAAGTGGCCATAATCCTGAACCAAAACAGCAATATATTGTAATTTTTCTTGGTCGGCCGGGTGTTTGAAACACGGGGAAACCCATCACCACGTTCAAACATATCCAAACCAAACTGAGAAATCCAAGCATGGAACCTCACATGGTAAGTTCCACGCTTCCCTCTCTGCTGTTAAATGCCCAGACAAAAATGCTAATCAGGTTAAAGTAGTAGCTGCTAACTGGGACCGTCCTGTTTGTTGGGCACAGCAATGTCCTACAAACAGCCATGGAGTGAGCAACCAATTTTATTGGCCAGGACACCGGGAGAAACTCCCTTCTCTTTTCGAATAGGTGCCATGTGATCTTTAACTTCCTCCCGAACAGCCAGACTGGACGTCAGTTCAGCGTCTCATCCGAAGGATGTCACCTCCGACAAATCAGCACACTCCAGGCACTGCGTTGGAGTGTCAGCGTAGAGGCTATGTGAGTTCAAGTCGAGACGTGGGATTGGAACCTGCAATCTGCTGACTCAGAGGCGAGAATGTTACCGCTGTGCCAGGCTCACGCACAATTTCTCTTTGCAGAGCCAAGCTGATTGTGCACCTACATTACAGTCGCTAATGAGAGCGAGTCAGTCTCTGCAGTGAAAGCTGAGTGCTGAGTCGTTCTCAGATCGTCACTTATAATCTCAGTTATTGAGTTGCAATTGAAACCAAATCCCCACTGGTTTAGTAACTGGCTGTCTCGCTTGGAGCAGGAAACGTAATTTACTGCAAATCTGTAGTGAGGCAAAAAAACAAGTGGTGAAACAGAAAACAAGCATCCTGTGCCTCAGCCTCGCCCCACATTGACACTGGTCTCAGACCTGCTTACGGAAACGAGCCATCTCCCTCACATACATGAAGCAAAATATTTCTGAGACTCATCAGGAAAAGACTGTGCATTTCCCGTCCAGACAAACCAGAAAGCACTCTCCCTCCTCCGCTCAGGTGAACCTGACTTTCAACATGTTGCTGGTGTCTCATTTTTTTTTAGAAGTTTAGACTAATTTGCCATAACGCCTCCTCTCACCGAGGCATTGACTCATTCCGGCTGACAGCGGTGCTGCAGTGAATTCTCAGCGCGGATTGAGGACTCACAGTCAATCCGAGGATCGGTCTCTCGCACGACTCAAAACGCTCCCCACCCTGACTGACTGTTAGACTGAGGCTGGACTAATAGATTCATTCAAAGCAGGGGCTGGATCAGCATCTGAAAAGTAAATACATGACGGGAAATGGGAAGCAGCAAAAAAGGGTTTAATAAAAAAGGGTGATGTAACAACAACAACAACTTGCATTTATATAGCGCCATTTACACTGGACGATGTCCCAGAGTACTTAGACATAAACAGGTAGCACAGGTAACGCCATAATAATTATAATAATAACCCTGCATTTGATTTAACATCCACAATGATGTCAAAATGTCCCAAAGAGCTTCCAGGAGTTAATTCTTGTAATGTGTGGTGATTATTTGTAGGTGAACATGACAAGCCAATTTGCACAAAACAACAACAATTTGGGGGATGTCCCAATGTGCTGGCAATGTTTCACAAACAGTCACGAAGTGAATAAACAATTTTATTTGGAGAATTGTTGGAGTCCTGTAGCGTATTGGTTAGAGAACTCGCCTCGCAAGCAAGAGGACTCGGGTTTGATTGTCGGTCAGGGTGAAACGTTAGGCAAGTTTCCTTACTCCATACACTTCTGTTTACGCCTTGCAGTAAGCAGAAACCCGGTTGTTAGTCGATTGGCGGATCGCTTTCCAGGTGTAATAATCCCTTGAAAAAAATACTAATTTGGTTACTCAATCCACGGTTGTTTATGGGACGCTGCCGTGCGCAATTGGCTGCTGCGTTTTTGGTCCATAAAATACACAGTCAATTCACTTTACGGTATATTCTGTGAAGCACTTTGAGACGTCTGAACAACGTGATAAGGTGCTATATCAAATGCAAGGATTATTATTGTTGTTGTTGGTCTGGTGTATAGGACGCTTAAACTTCACCTGAACAGACAGATAGGACCTCGGTTTAAAATTACATCCGAAGGACACCACCTCCCACACTGCAGCCACCCTCCATCCCCCCCCCCACCACCACACACATACACACACAAACACACATACACACACATACACACACAAACACACACACAAACATACACACACAAACACACATACACACACAAACACACACACACAAACACACACACACAAACACAAACACACATGATGGGCTGATATCAAATGTATGGTTCTGTGCACACATTGGGGTTCAAAATGTAAGATTGGGCTGATGGCCTTTGGGTTAATTATATTCAAACATATAATTCATTATAATAATAATAATCCTTACATTTGGTATAGCTCCTTTCATCCCAAAGCGCTTCAAAGGCTATACTGTAAAAGACTAGTGACTGTGCGGTTTGTAGGTGTACCCGGCAGCCACTATTTGTGGGATTGTTGGCCAGGACACTGGGAGAAATTCCCTTCAGAATGATTAAACCTTGATGAAATGAATGATTCTGTAATCCTTTATTTAGTAGTTAGTTACAACAACCAACAACAGAAACAACAACAACTTGCATTTATTAGAGAACCCTTCACGTGGGGTAGCGTTTCAGAGCATTTAATTACATAATTAAGGGCACTTGCATATGCTTGAGCATGGTTAGACTGTGGGTTATTAGCCCAACTAGCGTTAGACCTCGCTGTTAACAAAATGATTAACCTATTATAATTACAGTAAATGAGGAAAACACTCTTTCCGAAATTTGTAAATCTATAGATTTATAGCATACTAGGAAATATGTATCTCTTGTAAAACAGCAATCTCATGCAGTAAAATATCAATACAAGTTATAGCTTACAGGAACCAAAATGAATCCCAGAATCTTCCTTATTCCATGGAAAGTTATTCATGGAATAAGGTGAACCAGCGTGGCATAAGTCATCTACTTGAGAAATAATTCTAGGTGTTTAAACATTATGGGTATTTAATAAATAGATCAGCACAAACAGAAATAAATAATCAATAATAAACTATTTTAATATACGAAATTACTACAGTGTGTAATAGTTTATAAGGTGCTGTCACACATAGTTAACACAAAGCTATTTTAAAACACAATTGACGAAAAGGCAATGTTACAGCAATTGTATTTATTTATCTGAAACGTGTTTTAAAAAGTAATCCTTGCACCTCGTCTCGTCCTCCAAGATGTATTGAATAATCGCAATGTTTATTAGCGTCTGATTAGTTTAATTAGTTTAATATCAGCTTGCTTGCTATGAGGCAAGATGTGAATAAAGGTTAACATGTCTGGTTACTGGCTAACACTCTCTACTGCCACAAACCACCCTGGCATTTGGGGGTAATCCACAATCTTAGGTTTAGCACAGAGTTGAGAAAATAAATTGAACTCCACTCGCACGAGCACCTCCAGTATTAGGTGTGAAAAATTAGCATTGTGCTTTCACAAGGGAAGTTTCCAAAGCTACAAAATAAATGTTTAAATCTGTTTCCAGAGATCTCACCGGTTTGCAACAATGCTCAAATGTTAAGATCAGGCAATATCAAACACGGTCTACAAAGGCGCTATACAAATGTAATTTTGTTGTTGTTGCTGTTTTTCTTCTTCACATGTTTTGGCCAACAGTCTTAGGATAAACTAATTCACAGCAGAATTGTATGAAACCTTGAATTGTCATTGCTTAACTGCACTAAAATATTGTTTCATGGGTGAATTCATATATCATCATAATAATAATGATCCTTGCATTTGATATCGCGCTTTTCACGTCTTCTCGACGTCTCAAAGCGCTTCACAGAATAATAATAATAATAATCCTTGAATTTGATATAGCGCTTTTCACGTCGGGAGGACGTCCCAAAGCGCTTCACAGAACACACTGTAAAGTGAATTGACTGTATATTTGTGGGCGAACGCGGCAGCCAATTGCGCACAGCAATGTCCCACAAACAGTCGTAGATTGAAAATGACCAATTTATTATTGTTTTGTTTTGGAGGATTATTATTAGGCTCTGTGTGGAGTGAGGACACTTGCCCAAGGTTTCGCCTCTGCCTGGAATTGAATCCAGGTGTCTCGCTGCAAAGCGAGTGCTCTAACCACTGAGCTACAGGACTTTGCTGATAGCTCATCGATCTGCCAGTATGATCTGACAATGAAAATGGCCTTACTTAATCTAAATAGGAGCCTCTTTTACTCAATCCCCAAAATGTGTTTCAACCATAATTTGAAAAATACTTTCCATACTGTAGCTTGACTTTTCTACTGACTGAGATCGGCAAATTATTGCCAGGTTGGGTTTTAATCCCACTCCCACACTGAACTGCCCCAGATTTGTTGTATTGAATCTGTACAGACAAACAAAATGTCATCAGTCTGTGTTGGATTTGAAACCAGACCTCAGAGATGAGTGATCAACGTGCCACCACTGTACCACCCAGTGCCCTATTATGGCTATTCTGTGCATTCGATAGTTCTCCTGTTAATCCTTGAAACAAGACTTAACCAAACTTTAGGAGGAGAATAATCAAATTTGCAGATAGTGTTTAAAGGAGACCATGTAAAAATTGTACTGCGTATCTCACCACCGCCACCCCCCCACCGCCACCCCCCCAACAAACACACACACATTTACACACCAAATGGGCAGCAAACAATGCAACACAAATGAGTCAAAACTAAACTTATACACTGGCACATTTATACATATGGTGAGTCAGAATTCTGCATTTCAAGCATGCCTACAAAACACGCAGTCACTGCACTTTATAGTAATTCCTGCAAAGTGCTTTGAGACGTCTTCCTGACTTGAAAGGTGCTATGACAAATGGAGGTATTATTCATTATTATTTTATTAGACAGAAGGATTAAGATAACTGTACGACACTGATTATATCAATGCACACAAGGTGGTGCATATCATCCTTCCAGAATGAAATACTTTTAAATGATATTTTGATACAGGAGTAAAAATAGGAAGTTCGGGTCCTGCAATGGAGGGGGTAGAACTTGCCAAAGGGAAAGCTAAATGAGATCTAGGGGTGTTAGTTGACTCATCCCTCGCCACGTCAAAACCGTGTGAGGCAGCAATGAATAAGGTAAACAGGATGCTGGGCTATAATATTTCAGTTGAGTTCAGATCCTCACGAGTCATACTCACGATATCTAGTTCTCTGATCGTGTTGCTATTCCTGATCACTTTACATCAGGGGCTGTCCAGGCTCCGGAGGCAAAGTGAAGGAGAGCACAAGGATGCTCCCCAGTGTCAGGGGAATGAGTTATTAGCAACGATGAGACAAGTTAGGGCTCTTCAGTTTTGAAAACAGCGATCCAAGAGGGGACTTCATAGTTATATACAACTCTAAACCCAAATGCTTTCATATATTCCAAGGCAGCAGAACATGAGGGCACAGATTCAGGACTGCAAAGGGCAATATCAGAAACAGACACCGAGAAGGATTTCTTTACCAGAGTGTAATTAACAACTGGAACCATCGATCAAGAAAAGATGTTGAGGCCAGAATACAGGACTTAGTTAATACATATCTTCGATGCTGTAATTGGAGGATGGTATGGTGGGTATTCTGGAAGGAAGAGGGGGCTTCTTCATTAGAACCACTCTTGTGATCTTGTGTTGTAGATTCATAAATTCCTAATCAAATATGTCAAAAATTACAACAGCACCGATACCATGATGAACAGGATTCCATTAGAAAGTTCAAATGGGGAGGTAGCACGGCAGAGACACAGGCATCAAGGACTGAATGGCCTGCTTCTGGGCCGATCATTAGTTATTTGAAATAGCCTTGATGATATTTTCAAGGTAAAAAGCAAACTAGCAGTGCTTGTTACTAAGTAGATACACGTGACTAGGAATGAGCACAAGGGGAGACCAGGGCTCCATTGGATTTGAAGAATGAAATATATTACAGAAATACTCTATTTAGCAGAACATTTCCACCAAATAGAGTACTAGGTAGCCCAGGGGTATCTGCCCAGACACATTTTTAAAGTTATTTAATCAAGGCTGTAAGAAAATCGCAGGCCGTGATTCTCTGCAACCTTTCCCACAACCCACAACGTCTTATAGCTGATACAATTTTTAATAACTAATGCACTTGTCCAGTGAGAGCATGGGATGGGTTGATGAACAGGCAGATGGTCCAATACGAATGCTGGGCAGGTTGGTGGACAGTGAATACTCTGCAAGTACTTGAACTTGAACTGACTGCACCCAAAACCACAACATTTGGACCAAAAAAAATCAGAACTTTCTTTTTCACCTTATACACAACGGCACTAATATTTTGCATTGTCTGAGTTAAACTGTTTTTGCCATAAATGAGAAGCAATGAAATAACAATTGAATAATCTTTGCATATAAGGATGATCAGGCATCAAAAGCAAGACTCCTTCCAGCTTTCAGCATCGACACTGCAAGCCATTGCCGTCACAGAAATGCACTCAAACTTTAAAAAAAAAACTGGGTAAAAGCTTAAATTAAATGAACTGTAAATATCACTACTAAAAGTAATAACGTCTGCAGTGAATTCAAGGCAATACACAGTATCAGAGTTCAAAGAATGACGATAAGCAATATGTATTTGCTCCTTATTATGATTGCACCTGAAATCCCCCCTATAACCTTCTACATTTTGACCATTTTGAGGAACCCATTGTCTGTCCACATTAATACAAAGGAAACGAAGACTGGTTCAACGCCTAAACTTTCAGATTCTTGCAACATCACCTGGAACATGAATGCAGTTCATTCCCTTTACCCTGGCATTTTTCAACGTTAGAATCATTTCCGAGGAATAATAATACTTGCAGCTGGTAGAGTGCCGTATCACGTCAGAAGGACTTATCAAAGTGCTTCACAGGATTTACTGTGAAATGAAGTGACTGTGTATTTGTAAGCAAACGGGGCAGCACAATTGCGCACAGCAATGTCCCATAAACAGCCATGAAATGAGTGACCAATTTTATTTGGGGGATTGTTGGCCAGGACACCAGGGAACGCTCCCTTCTCTTTTCGAATAGTGACATGGGATCTTTGACGTCCACCTGTACTGGCAGGTGGGCCTCGGTTTAATGTCTCATCCGAAAGATGTGACCTCCGAAAATGCAACTCCTCCAGGACTGGAGTCTAGCATCAGCTTACGCTACGTGAGTTCAAGTCGTGACGTGGGTATTTGAACCCACAACCTTCTGACTCGGAGATGAGAGTGCTATCAAAATGCACCAAAATAACAGCGGTAGCACTCTGCCACTGTGAATGTGGCTTGTGCGACTGGTAGGAACGTTTGAGCTGTCGACAAACCTTTCTAGCAGTCTCGCAAATACATTTAGAGAAATGCAGGCAATTCCAAGATGTTATTGTCTGGGTATAGTTTCATTTAAAAACCAATCACAGATGCAACTAGATGTAACTTTTGTATGCCATGATCGACAAGACCGATGACTCTCATTTCCAGATAATCGCCCACTCACAGACTCTTTTCTAATCACTTACAGTCAATCATAAGCTCTACACACAGGCTCATTTACTATATGACTCTTTGTCCCAATTTCACTGGTTTATGAATGTTACCCGGGTGGTGGTGTGGGGAGGGGGGAGTGAAGCGGGCTACTAATTGTTCCTTTGCCACCTTGAACATTCAAACATTATTTATCTCCAGGCTTCTTTCTTCACGGCATAAACATATTTTGTTTAAGGGGCATAATGAGAATGCCTGGAACAAGCCCTCTAAAACATTTCTAAGATAAATGCTCCTCATCTGGGCATGTTCTTTCCCTACACCACTAAACAGCTAACGCTGATATAGATGACCCACATCAAAGTTGCATTTTCTTTAATACATATCAAAATCGTATAAGTACATAAGAATTTCTAGACGAGAAAAGACCAAAGTCCATCCAGTTCACCTTCCGCCTTCCCTGCAGTCACTTGACGTCAAGTCCCAAACTATATACTGTATCCAAAGATGTTATTTCCTAAAAGAAATCTATCTAATTTGATTTTGAAAGAATCACCACTTTCTGCTTCCACCACCTCCCTAGGAAGCCTGTTCCATACTTTTTTTTACACGCGCACTGAAATTATGTTTCTGCAGATTTGTTTTGAATTTACCTCCCGTTCAATCACAGGCTGTGTCCTCTGGTTATAGATAACCCGATAGATATGTAAATTTAGATATTTGAAATGCACTCTATACTTTGACGCCCTCACATGTTTCCACTTACGTGGAATTCCACTATCGGAACCAGAAGCCAACGCGAGATTCTGCTTTGATCCCCCAACCGACCATTTCCCTTTCTGTAAAAAAAGGAATGCATACCTGTTTATCCCATTGCATCACTGCATAGAAAACCCAAGGGTCATGTGAAGTCAGACAACCCTCGTCTGGGCTACAGGAAGTCTGCGTACCAAATTTAGGAGATTTTAAAACATTGTGTGTGAGTCACATTCTCAGTGCATACGAGTTGCCAGCCCTGTGTATAAATGACAGGGCTTTCCTCAAAGGCACGGTTGATAAAGATACTGTCCAGCATGCTTTATACCATACCTACCAGTGAAGTCCCACGTTTGGTGTCTGGTCTGTGCTCAGTCACAGTGGTGCGTTACAATTGGTCCCAGCCTGGGTTCTTGCTTCTGGTTGCTCTGCGGATAGCTCCTGCTAGAAAGTGCATCTGCTTAGAGATTAGGTGAGGACAAGGCTGAGCTGGGCTGTTATTCCACCCACACTCACTCAGCCGAATCATACTCACTGTCTAGAAGCGCACGTGAAGAGTTTAGTTGAGATACTGGAGCCAATTCTCGTGAAGCGTTCAATCTCTGACCAGGACTGCTTTTCACCACAACCCAATTTCAGTCAGTTTTGAATCGTGGAGTGCTGTAGCTCAGTGGTTAGAGCACTCGCCTCACAAGCGAAAGACCTGGGTTCTATTCCCGGCACGGCCAAACCTTGGGCAAGTTTCCTTACTCCACACGCCTCTGTTTACCAGCAGTAAGTAGGAACCCGGTTGTTAGTCGTTTGGAGTATCTCTTTTCCGGGAGTAATAATCCCTTCAAAAAAATCAATAATAATTTGGTCACTTCAATCCACGACTGTTTGTGGGACGCTGCTGTGTATAATTGGCTGCCGCGTTTTGCCCACAAATATACAGTCAATTCAATTTACAGTATATTCTGTGAAGCGCTTTGAGACGTCTAAAAGACGTGAAAAGCGCTATATCAACAGCCAGGATTATTTATTTATTTATTTGTTTGTTTGTTTGTTTGTTTATACCAGTCAAATGATGTGACTTACAAGAATAGTGATGTGACACATATATATGTAATAACACAATTAGATTTGATTAATTGAAAGTCAGATAGTTGAATAGTTTGGTTTATGGACTAGAGTTTGGAATTCCCAAACCATTTGCATGTCTCATCTAAGAATATAGTTCATTGAACACCGGAATTGTACGAATAATTCGGTTTAGCGAATAATTTTCCCTGTGACGATTTGTATAAAAAACAATTGATCTGAGTCTGGACGAACACGTGATCCCAATTCACCACCTTCTGCAGTTCAACATGAACATCACTGTTGTCCTCTCCTCCTTCCCCCTCCCCTCCCCTTGCTTCCCCTCCCCTCACCTCGCTCCTCACTGAGGTCCCTGGCGTTTAGTCGCTTGTGAGAGTGAGGACCTTCTGATTGTTGGAGGAAACCGTTTCTGGTTCCAGTGAGGCTGCACAGCTCACGCTCCGGGAGGTGAGGCTCCTCTTGTGTTTACTCCAGTTTTATGACTAGTTCAGTTGGTTGAATCATTTTCACTCTCTAAATGAGTATTCGGTCAACAGAATTTCACTGTTTACATATACAAGTACAATCATCATGCTTTAGAGTGGCTCCTGAAAAAAAAAGATTTAATAAAGTTTTGTTTTAATAACAATAAAATAATAATCTATACATGTGATACAGTAGCTTTCACATCAGGAGGATGTCTCAAAGCGCTTCACAGGATTTACTGTATGATATAGTGGCTGGGTACCTTGTAGGCAATTGCACAGAGCAATGTTCGACAAACAGCCATGATGTGAATGATCAATTTTATTTGGGCGATTGTTGGTCAGGACACCAGGAGAAACTCCCTGCTCTTCTTGAGTAGTGCCATAGGATCTTTAACATCCACCTGAACAGGTGACAGGACCTCATTTAATTTCTCATCCAAGAGGACGACACCTCTAATAATGCAGCGTTGGAGTGTCAGCCTGGACTGGGACTTCACATACCTGACGTGAAGCTTGAACCCATAAACTTCTGACTGGGAGTGCCACCAACTGAACCAGGCTGTCACCCAACCCATGGCTTTGGGGTGTCCTCCTGACATGAAAGGTGCTGTACCAAATGCAAGGATTATTTTGTCATTGTTTTTATAATGCAGACTCATAAGTTTTTGTTACCTTAACCACAGTTTCTTCATATGTGCCAGACTGACACTGACACATAGCTTTGTAAATTTTAATCATGTTTTCCAAGCATTTCATTCATGAAACTTTTCCATACATTAAAATTCTTAGCTTTTCTATTATGTTTTTGCCCCACAAATATTTGTAAAGAGTTTAAAAACAACACCAGCTGGTGGTGATCGGTTAATTGTCTGCATTTTTTTTCTTATTTTTATACAATCTTTGGTTAAGAAAAACCCCGAAAGCGATCCTCTTCTGCCAGCACATCAATAGAACATTACTAACATGTTCTTGTAAGAACGCAGATGCAGATGCTTAAGGAAGTGGAAAGTATGTTTAAGTACTGTTATAGAAAAAAAGGAATCAAATATTAAGAGGGGAGTTTTGAAAGAAACATGAACATGTATTGTAGTTTCAGGCAATAATACTACTTGGATTCCACTTGAAATTTTATCGTTACAAAACTGTAAATGAACCTAAAATGTCTAGTTCTTCCTCCTCTCTTTTCCTAAATCAAGGCATTAGACCCGTGTTCCTGAGTACCGCTTCCCAGGCACTGGCATCCCTCCAGTATCTCGTTCAAGTGTCCATACTTCACATGCGAGGCTAAAGAGTGGGTGTCAGAAAATATTCAACAATTGGAAGAACACAGCTGAAACCGAAGCCGGATTAAAAACCAAGTTACATTTGGAATAGTGCCTTTCACATCGTGAGGATGTCTCAACACGCTTCAAGGATATATTGTAAAGTGCAATGACTGTTTTGTGGGTGAACACTCCAGCCAATTTGCACACAGCAATGTCCTACAAACAGCCAAGGAGTGAATGACCAATTTTATTTTGGGGAATTGTTGGCCCAGGACACTGGGAGAGAAAGAGAAACTCCCTTTTCTTTTCGAATAGTGCCATGGGATCTTTAACATCCGCCTGAACAGGGAGACGGGCCCTCAGTTTAACACCTGATCCGAAGGACGGCACCTCCAACAATGCAGCATTGAATTTGAGTGCCATCTTAGACTGTGCGATTGGAAGCTACAACGTGGGGCATGAACTCACCATTTTTTGACTCAGAAGCGAGCGTGCTACCAACTGAGCCAGGCTGACACATAAGTCAGATACTAACACGTACTCTTTTGCACCAGACATCAGGATAGTTATCAAAGAGTGGAAATTCACGCTGAACATTTCTTTTCCCTACCCCAGGGATACTGATGTCAAAAACCTCAGTTAAGATCAGTTAATTCACCAAGATTGAACATGGGACCTCCCCAATCTGTGGCCCTGAACCACAATGTATTTACCCTCTGTTCCATTGGGGAGTTCCCTTCACCCTATTTTACTTCTCTAGAATGCACATTTGCTTATACAGGTTACCAGAGTTTCAATGCCCCCTTTTCAAAAACACATTGAAGATTTAATCAGAAAACTATAGCTTTCCATTATTGGGGTTTACAAGGCAGTAGATTTTACCTGTCCTGGAAAGATAGTCTGTGCCAGAGTAAATCATCTACACAAAATCCCTCTCAGCCAACATAAAATGGGATAAAATTCAAACACGTATAAAGTTGAGGTGGCCAGGGACTCGGGCATACAGACGACAGATTTAAGCAAATCAGAGGCTAATATTGATAATAATCCTTCTATTTGATATAGCGCATTAGCACATTATTGAGGCGTCTCAAAGTGCTTTACAGGATAAAGTGCCTGACACAGAGGAATTAGTCTAAGAGAAAGAGTCAGACCAACTCTCTGTATAATAGTTTTGTTCCACGGTCCTTTATTAGTTCCACTTCAAATGCACCTGTCGAAGACTACTTTCTTCCTTAACGATCCTTTGTGAAGTTGAACCTGTAACACAGTCCTGCAGCACAAGCATAAAGAGAGTTAAAAAGAACAAAAACAATTTATTTGATTATTGTATCCCATTCTTTGTGTTCAATATTTTTCTCATTCCAAAATGCAGTTCTTCACATTTATCTGTTAAAAAGCACTTATTGGATCATCTGCTGTATTACCTTATGTAACGGCTCAAAGGATTTACTATGAAGTGTAGAGACTGTGTATTTGTAGATGAACGGGGCAGATAATTTGCACACAGCATTGTCCCACAAACAGCCAAGTAAGTGAATGACCGATTTTATCTGGGCGACTGTTTTAAAGGTTTTAATCCACACAACTTGTATCTAAAACAAAGCACAGTAACAATTTTATGGCCATAATCAAATACAATTACCCCTGTTTCACAAAGCGATTTGTCCAACTCACAAGAGGTCTGTAAAATCAGCAGCCAAAACAATGGGAGAAACTTCGGCATTTGTCAACAGGTTCTGCTCTTTAATCGATGCCGTTCTGGTGAGGGGCTGAAAATCGGGATCCAAACCTGGCTTTAACTCTTGAGCGGTTTGTGAGTGAACACTTCCTTCCCCCCTTCCCCCCAGGAGTATGCACAACTGGTGGCACTGAATATTTCAGCGCTCCATTTGAGGTTTTTGATTGTAAACAGGAGTATTTTTGGCAATTAAAAACAAGATATTCTAGATCAGGGGTCTCCAACTTGTCGATCGAAGCAGCCTGTCATCCCTGCACCAGTCCAGGCAAGTCCATGCCAAGTCAACAACTTGTGTCCAGTAGCTATCGAGCCGTGGTACACATGGTGTGGCCATATGTGAAGAACCATTCAATAAAAATTGATTTGGTTGTCTGACCGTAAGAGTTTGGCTCCCAATGCTCTAGATGCATTTTTCTTTAACAAAATTTACAACAGTACCTTTCAGCCCATCATGTACTAGAGACTGTCTCAGCTGAACTGATATCTTGTGCATGAGTACTCAGATGCTGACTCCAAATTAAGGGACAATAAATTTTGAACCAAACCATTGTGTGGAAGACGAGGAGCGAGGCAGTGTTCATAACCTAATACCTGTTCAATTGTTAAACCCAGGTTTGTCTCACAAATTTCAGCCAGTTCATAAATCTATTTTGAATTAAACAGTGGAGTTAACAGAATGGGAATGTATTTGTGGAGTCCTCCAGTGTATTGGTTAGAGCGCTCGCCTCGCGAGCGAGAAGACCTGGATTTGATTCCCAGGTAGGGAGAAACATTTCCTCATTCCACACGCCTCTGTTTACCAGCAGCAAGTAGTTAGTCGATTGGCAGATCACTTTCCGGGGGTAATAATCCCTCTTAAAAAAGTTTTTGGTATCTGACAAAGCTATTCGTATCAAGAAAGCAAGAGAGAGTGAGAAATGTGAATATGCACAAATACGGAATGACTACTCGGCCTAGTTGTTTGCCTCAATTTGATAGTTTTATATTTAATTTTTGGTATCGATGGGTAAGTATTCAATGTTGGGTTAAGAGAGCTCTTTCATTAGCTCAGACATGAATATCTGAGTGCCTATAAGCCGTGTTTTGACATTAGGTTTGCAATCACACAATAATAACAGGGTCACACTGTTAGAAACCAAATATGGTGCTAACGATCACCAAGTCAATGGTGTCCACAGCTAAAACGCCAATGTGTAAATTTGGTATTCCCAAACAACAAAGCTACAACTGCAGGAAGTTTCAAATGCAACAGAAACTGCTGCCACCTACGGCAAAGACAAGTGCACAAAAAGGAGGGGTAAAAGGAGGAAGCCAAGTGTGATCATATCAAGATGTTCCAGCGAATCAATTTCACTCTTCATCAAATTAGCGATTAGGTTTCTACATACGTTAAAGAAACAGACATTTTGGAAATTCTGGGAAATTTCTCCTTTGTCACAGAAATTGACTTTAATGAGAATTCCACTTACTAGATTAACATTAACTTGAAAGATATATTTACATTATTGTTTAAAGATTAATTACCTATGTTTTTGGGAGTCACTATTAATCATTTGGAAACAGACATTCTCAGCAGAGAAGGAGACTATTCGGTGTAGGTGTGGAGGTGTCTGACACCTGTTTTTTTAAATTACCCTGTTTAACTAATTCCACTATCAAGCAAATTCCAACTGGTAGCCAGTCTTTTTTAAAGCAAAGGATGGCTGCTAAATTTTCACCTTGTTATTTAAAATAAGTTAATATAATAATAACAATAATAAAATACGGCAAAAACAAGATAATGTGAGAAGTTCCCAAGGCTTTCTTTTCCCATTTAAGGGTAGCATTTAAATAATTAACAGTAAAAATAATTTAAAGCAAAACACGAGCACGGTTAGCTTCTCCACACAAGTTTACTTCTAATAATAATACTTAAATTTGATACAGTCAGGAGGACATCCCAAAGCACTGCACAGGATATATCGTAAAGTAACGTGTCTTTTGTGGGCGAACCTGACAGCCAATTTGTGCACATATCCCATACTCTGCCACGGAGCAAATGGCCAGGACATCAGGAGAAACTGCTCTCTTTCCGAACGGTGTCACGGGATCTTTAAAATCCACCCTAACAAGCAGATCCACTGATGCAGTGTCACCGCGATGGCAAATATTGTAGTTGACAGAATACTATTAATGTAGAGAACCCCCTCATAGCACCCACAACATAACATAACAACATAACAGCCCCCCTACCCCGCCACCCACCCCGCCCACACAGCCCCGGTCCCCCCCTCCACTCCACCATGTACAGTTTACAAAGAAAGTAAATCCATTTTCTCCTACCTATATCGAGAAACTACGTGTTTCCAGCGGTTGCCAGTGACCAGATATAGAGCCAGAGAACCATTGTGTTGATGTTTGTAGTGAGTCCATCAGTGAACAGCTCTCATTGTTCGCCAGGGTGTCAAATCCTTCCCAGTCGTTGATACTGTAGAAAATAATAATAATCCTTACATTTGGTATCGCGCCATTCATGTGGAGAGTGCTTCACATGATATGCTGTAAAGTCTAGTGACCGTGCATTCAGTGATGCCAAATTAAGTGGCTCTGAATCGTCCTGTAACATACCCTTCAATTCAGACCAATCTAATTGATTTAATCAGAACCTGTATTTAGTTCAACAAAAATAAATGCCAAACCCATCTTATTGTACTGTGTTGAGAGGCAATGACCAATTGCAGACTGTGAACTGGACCCTTCTACCCTCACTCATGTTGTCCCCTTTCATCAAGAACGCCTTTCAGCATTGTCTCCCATCACAGCATCGAACTGTTTGTAAAAGTGTCCAGTGTCTTGTCCTCCACTACCCTTCTTGGCAACCAGTTCACCAGTCGTTAATAACAACAACAACGACAAATTGCATTAATGTAGCATTTTTCATGTCGGGTGGACGTCCCAAGGTGTTGGACAGTCAAGGGTTTGCACTCGAACTGGGGGTTAGAATCAAAAAGGGTGGAGGGCAAGGCAGGGTGGGGGTGGGACGATGCCTGATAGCACAGTCAAAGAGGAAGGTCTTGAGATGGGCTTGAAAGGAGGCAAGGGAGGTGGATCACTTTCTTGGGGTAACAATCCCTCCAAATTTTTTTTTGAAATTTATAATTTGGTCACTGGATCCACGATAGCTTGTGGGAGATTGTTGTGTGTACTTGGCTGCCATAATCAACACACCCTAAATTCATTTTACAGTATATTCCGCGACCAACAATAGTTCCTATTGCCGCTAGTAGGAGGCGTGTGGAGTAAGGAAACTTGAGGACGTGACATGTCCAACCAAATCAATGATGGTTGAAGCAGAAGCTATTATAGCTTTTTTAAAAAAAATTAAAGGGTAAGTAAAAGACAAGAGAATAGGATTAAACAGATAGCTCTGCCAGCAAGCCACACGGCCAGATTGGATGAATGACTTCCTACTATGCTGAAAAGTTCTATTATTCTATCAAAGTTGAATTTCATCGACGGATGTCAGTATCATCAATTTGTTAGGAAATCAAAGCCAATGGGTTATGCATAATAGTTACTTCACAGCAGAGTTAGCGGTTTGCAACAACCCAAATAATACGGGTTCAAAATGCCAGCATTCGGGTTTCAGACGAAATAATCCATGAATGACCTTTTCCCTCGGTGAGTCCATCATCAACAACAACAACAAAATTACATTTATAGAGTGCCTTTCACGTCGGGAGGACGTCCCAACGTGCTGAACAGTCAGGTGTCGGGGCCCAAGCATGGGGGAGGGGTGGGGTAGGGGTGAGGGAAGGCAGAGAGGTGGGAGGGAGACCAAAGGCACGGTCGAAGAGAAGCGTCTTGATACCGGCCTTGAAGGAGCCAAGGGAGGAAGCGAGGTCAAGGGACCGTGGGATGGAGTTCCAGAGTGTGGGGGCAGAGAGGGTGAAAGCCCGGCCACCGATGGTAGAGCAGGTCGGGCGGGAGACATGGAGCAGGCCGGAGCCCGATGAACGGAGGTTACATGAAGTTACATCATCAGTTACATGAAGACCTTATCATGAGATTGAGGCTGGACCCAGATGAGCATGGAAATTGTTTTGTGGAGAATAATAGGAATCTTTCCCAGAAATCCATGCAAGAGAAATCAGTGAGAGATTTAAGAGAGAACTGGATAGGTAATTCGGGTGTAAATTAATAAGGGATTTTATTTGTTTGGGTCGGCCGGGTGTCTGGCACGTGTGGAAACCCATCACCAGGCTTCAGAGAGTATCCAAACCAAATAGAGTTCCATGCATCCCACTCACACATGGAAATTCCAGTTAATAAGAGACATGGTAAGAAGATGGTCCTCGGGAAAGTTTGTAGTATTTAGGCCAAGGAATGGTCTGTGCCTGAAAGGGCTGAATGGGCTAAATGGCTTTCCCCTATATCTGATTTGGGAGGTTAGTACTATGTCTCTTCTACATGTGAGTACAGTGAATCTGATAATCCTCCAATTTCAATTATTCTGCAGGATGGGTGGGGGCGGGGGCGGGGGGAAGGCAGGTGGGGGCGATGGGGCTGTCCTCCTGCCCATTATGGATAGTTGTTGATATTCCATGTCTGGATTTCAGTTGAATCATTAAAGATTAATTTGCTTTAATATGCAAATTTTGGAGAAATGTCATTCAATAACATTTTCTGAAAACAATCATTTTCTGCACCAAGCTCAAGATCAGGACTGATTTGGGTGATTCAGTTTTTAACAAGCCAGTTGTTAGTTAAAAGACAAAAAAAAAAANGTTTTGTAAAAAAAATTCAGCTGCTGCATATTAATTCTGTGTGTCACATATTTTGGCAAAGACAAAGTACTTGTACAGTGGTTCATTACAAGAGTTTACTTTGTGGGCAGAGATGAGATGTGGTTGATTACAGAAAGCTGTGGTCAGTTAGTTACATGGAACTCACAACAAAAGGGATGTACAAGCTCATCATATCCCCACATTCACTCACTACGTCAGTAAAGAAAACGCATATTTTTACCCACCCGATAAGAGAAAAACCCAGCCCGTTCCAATCTGCACCACTTTCTGCTGCTTCCCTGTGATGCTGTATATGACTCAGCGAATCACCTGTATCTTGTTCGACAATGGCACATCATCAGTTGCAGGCGTGTAGATACCTCCAAGTTGGAAGTCCCGATAAAGTTTCAGTCCATACTTGGTGGAACAGTAAATGGGTCTTTCCTCCAGATGACACCATGGGCAGAAGAAGGGAGGGTCGTTCCCCCACCTACACGTTCTTTACTCTCCATTGAACACAGACTCATTTTACAAACGTTGCTTTTCCTAGATGTTAGTCATTGCTGGCGTGGGGCATGCCTGCAATTGTTATACATTCAATGGATTGCTTTCAAAGAATTTTTCTGAAACCTGAGAGGGATTTCACCCATGTGCTGCAGTAGTATCTTTTTGGTGCTTTAACTACATGGCATGCACACAGCTACGTTACTCAATTGATTTACCGAAGACATTTCCAAAATTGTTGAGCTTCTTATGTTTAGTTTTTTTACCTTTGAAGAAAAGAAATGAATGAACTCTGTTTTAACTGTGGATTTTCATCCCAGTGTTGAATTGGCCTTGTCTGCACACTAACTGATCACAGAAGAAGACGTCTCCAGGCTTCTATCAAAGCTGGGATTGATTCAACTATTGATGGTGGGACAAGAGAGCTCTGAACTTACTCCACCTCAAATGGCTTCCGCCTTTTCTATGTACAAAGCCTTTTTGGCACTATCTCCTCTGACCACATAGTGAGTAGTTGGAAGCTGTAGGCATGCATTAATGTCACCAAACCCCATAACATACC
The DNA here is from genome assembly GCF_018977255.1 of Callorhinchus milii. Lineage (NCBI taxonomy): Eukaryota > Metazoa > Chordata > Chondrichthyes > Chimaeriformes > Callorhinchidae > Callorhinchus > Callorhinchus milii. Next base: position 519,455 of record NW_024704742.1, on the reverse strand, counting down.
ACACTGGATAACCACCACATTTCTCCAAATGTCAGCTTTATAATTGTAATGAAAGGTACTTTAAAGATACTTTAACAGTATTGAGTTTAACCAAACTTTAATAAATCATGCAATCTTATATTCTAACAACAAATGAGCCTCCTTAATAATAACAATAATAATCCTTGCATTTGATATAGCGCTTTTCAATCTTCTAGATGTCTCAAAGTTCTTCACAGAATATAAGTGAATTGATTTGTGGGCAAAACACAGCAGCCAATTGCGCACAGCAGTGCCCCACAAACATTTGTGAATTAAGTGACCAAATTATTATTGTTTTTTATTGAGGGATTATTATCCCCGGAAAAGTGATGCACCAATCGACTAACAAGCGGGTTCCTTCTTACTGCTGGGTAAACAGAGGCGTGTGTTGAGTAAGGAAACTTGCCTACGTTTGCCTGACCCGCCCGGGAATCGAACCCAGATTCTCTCTCTTGCGAGACGAGCGCACTAACCTCTACTCTCTACAGGACTCCACAAGGCGAACTCAAGTGTTTCGCACGAGGGAGGGAGGGAGGAAGGAATGAGAGAGAGAGAGAGGGACAGAGGGAGGGAGGAATATGAAAGAGAGAGAGAGAGAATGAGAGAAGCACCTCAGTCAATAGACTAACTGGCCAAGTCAAAATGATTCCCAAACATAATGAGCTCCAAGTAGAGTATCTATCCCTCAGTTGACAACACCATTGTGAAACCCGAATGAACCTCACGATCAGTTGTGTTTTTTTTATTTCAAGTCTTCTTTAAACCTTTTAACTTTACTTCTTGTTTTAACCTTTTCTTACAACTGCGTGTATCAGCCAACAGTTCACAATACATACTTTTACCTCAAATCTCCCCAAGTGGCCCTAACCTCTCTCCACAGAGTGCAGAAAGGGCTTCGCACATGGAAAAGGAGCTAAACACATACTAAGTTAATTCATATTTTAGAAAACCTCTCCTTTTTTCCCCTCTCGCTGCACTAATTCTTATTTCACACTACCTCACAGCTTGAAGGTCAGACCATCGCGCTGTGAGTTCAAAATAGAAGTTGTCATGTTAAGCTTGCAACCCCAAGATTGTTGCGTTGATTTGAACGTCAGCAAATAGCATGTTCCAGTCATCTATGGATGACAGTTGCAATGATGTATATTGTGGGTTGAGTTGTGGCTTTACAGATGTCCAGATTCCCAATTCTCCATGATGCCCGTTCTCTGTGCTGAATCTAAACCTTCTCCCATTTTGTTACGCTCAGTCTTCTTCTCTTATCTAATAATAATGATAATCCTTGAATTTGATATAGCGCCTTACCAGGTCTTCAAGATGTACCAACGCGCTTCACAGTATATACTGTCAAGTGTAGTAACTATATAGTTTGTGGGCGAAACGTGGCAGCCAATTGCGCCCAGTGACGTCCCACAAACAATCTTGGATTGAGTGACTAAATTATTTTTAAAAAATAATTAAAGGGATTATTATCCCCAGAAAAGCAATCTGCTAATTGAGTAAGAACCAAATTCCCACTTACGGCTTGGTAAACAGAGGCGTGTGGCATCCAGAAACTAGCCCAGTGTTTGGAATCGAACCAAGGTCTTTTGCGCTCTAACCAAGTGCTCTAAACACTAATCTAATCCACATACAGGTTATGGCATGCTCCTCCTGGGCACAGGCTATCCCACGTAAGCATATTTTCTGTGAAGGAAAGAAACTAGGCAAAAAGAATTGTGCGCAATTGGCCTCCACGTTTCGCCCACAAAATATACAGTCAATTCACTTTATAGTATATTCTGTGAAGCGCTTTGAGACGTCTCAACAATATGATAAGGCGCTATATCAAACGCAAAGACTATTATTATTATTATTAATTTTAAGTCAAATTTCATACATGCAAAAAGCCAAAAGATCAGATTGAATGTAAATACACATCATCTGCCCCTAATAGTGCAACTAATGTTTATTATGATAGGCAATATTTGCACAAGATTAACAAAAGATGGGAGGATATAAACATGCCAAATTTTAAACACCCCCACTTGTACCCAAAAGCAAATTTACTGACAAGTGGAGGCTTCTAAGAAAGGGATTTGAATAAGGAACACCCTGAGGTTCATCAGATCTCACCCGTGATCTTCCCATAGTAGCATCAAGCCGTTTCTTCCAGTATTTTTTCCTCTACTACCTTTCCTGGTTGGTTACCTGTTCCAGGTACGAATATTTAGTCGACTTAACATTATTACAAATTCCTATTAATTTAAACCGGAAAAGTGGAAACTCAAGCATTTCTCAGATTGATTCACGCTTTAATAGAACTGTGCAATAACACTACCCCTGTGCTTCAAGCCACCAAACAGCCTGCCTTTTAAGCGGACTTCAAAAATGCTAGTGTGTGTGCTGCGAAATGTCCCAAATCAGGTATTTGTTTTTTTTCTAGCCAGATTCAACGCGATGTGGGGTGAAACCGGTGTGAAACAAAGTTCTCACTCCACATCGCAGTACTGTAACGCTGGGAGCGAAGCAGCTCCCAGGAATATCAGTGGGACCACTCATCTGATAGAGCTTTATTCAATTTGGGAACTCTGCAGATTTCCATAGGGTTTGCTATGTTATTATATGTTATTTGCTATGTTAATATCTGTTATTATTACACAGCGGTGGTCAACTTGATGTGATTTCCACAACAGTAGTAAAGGTTGAGTACAACACTGACATAACTCCTATTTGAGTCAAATACAAGTCCCTGGACTGCCTCCAGAAGCTGGTTTAGGAATCGCATCAATCCACACTGCCTGTAGTGTAATGCATTCAGCTTTTAAAACTAAGTGAATAATAATAATTGTGTCTGATATAGCCACTTAACATATCGTTCAGATGTCTCAATGCCCTTCATAGAATATATCGTGAAGTGGATTGATTGTACACTTTGAGGCTGAAACGCGGCGGCCAATTCAATTGCGCACAGCAGTGTCCCACAAACAGTCATGGAGGGATTATTACTCCCAGAAAGCAATCTGCCAATCGACTAACTTACTAATAGGTAAACGGAGGCGTGTGGAGTAAGGAAACTTGCCTCAGGTTTCACTCCGCCCAGGAATTGAGCCAGAGTCTTCTCACTTGCAAGGCAAGCACACTAACCACTACCCTCCAGGACTTGGTAAATCCATTTCTTACAATTGGGCTCTTTCTTACGTCTCAAAGCGCTTCACAATAAACACCGTAAAGTGTATTTTGTGGCTAAACGGGGCAGCCAACCGCAACAATCCATGTATGCACTATTTGGCTAAATTGCAGAGATTCAATAAAAGCAACAACAACTTGCATATTTATACAGCGCCCTTCACACAGACTAGCGTCCCAGAACGCTTGATTCCTTACAATATCCCAAGATTCTCGTGAGTAACGTTTAAAATAAAGCAAAATAAAAACCAGAAAAAAATTGGAGAAATAAAATAATTGGGGAAGAGATTTTTTTTTAAAAAAATGTACTTTTATAATAACAACAACAACAACAACTTGGATTTATATAGCGCCCTCCACGGCGGACGGCGTCTCAGAGCGCTTTCACAGTAACGGATCCCGGGGCCAAGCCGGGTGGAGGGGGAGGGGGGGAAAGGTGACCAAAGGCGCGGTCGAAAAGAAAGGTCTTCAGCAGAGACCTGAAAATGGGAAGGGAGGGGCCGAGGGGAAGGGAGTGAGGAAGGCAGTTCCAGAGCCTCGGGGCATAGTGGCTGAAGGCACGGCCGCCGAGGGGGGAGCGGAGGACTCGGGGACGAGGAGGAGGCCAGACCCGGAGGAACGAAGCCAACGGGTACTGTTGTGAGGAGAGAGGAGGTCAGAGAGGTCGGGGGGTGCAGAGGAGTGGAGGGATTTGAAGACAAGGGCGAGGATCTTGAAGTCGATTTCTAATAGTCTTTTAATAGTCTTCTTGTCAAAAATAACATTTCATCATCTGCTGGTTTTCACCTGCATTATGTTTTCGGAAAGAGTACGATTCTTTTAAATTGAAGTTAGTCTAGTTTAAAAAATTAGTCAACTAGTTTGAAATATAATTTAAAAACTAACGTGCTGTGCTATCTACTCGGAGTAGAGCATACTCTATATTTTTTTTACTCTTTCCAATGTCAAATAAACCAATATCAAGAATCAAAACCCAGGGAGTATTCCTACGAAACGTTTAACGAAATAAAACTGAAAACAAAGATGTCAACTGTAAAATAAATAATAATAATCCTTGCATTTGATACAGCGCCTTATCACGTCTTCGAGACGTCTCAAAGCGCTTCACAGGATGCAGTGTGACGTGAAGTGACTGTGTATTTTATGGACAAACTGCATCATGATACAAAGGGTGAGAGAGAAGTTCTGTAAAAGACCGCACGGTGTTAGGTAACCACAGTCGCACAGATGCTAAATCATCTGTATCTCATGGCAATGTCACCAATCCATTTTGGCTGAAATTAAATACTGCAGTGAGCCAAGGCTGGAAAAACAGGGCTTCAGCGAGGGATGGAGTCCCAACAAATTAACTTTAACCCCCGCCAAAAAAAAACCTTTGAAGAAAGTGTGTGAATTGTACCTGTTGTTTCAAAGTTGCATTGAAACGACTGCAAACACAACATGGGGGGAAAGGGGTTAAAGGAAAACTTGGTGGGTTTAACACTATGGCAGAGGTGATGTATACAAATGACAAACAGTGGTTACTTTTCTATCATTGGTCTCCATCGAGTTCATTCACGATTCAGTGCATCTGCACGAGATCGTTAAACACTGCCACAGATATCAGGCTTCAATATGAATCACAAGCAAATTATTTCATGAATTGCATAACAATTTACAAACTCTAATGGCCCCCAACAATTAGTCAAAGAGTTTTCTCTTTTCGAACCGGCGCAGCTGAAATATTGTCAATATTTCGTCCTTCAAAAAAAACCTTTTTCAGCATCCTTTCAAAGTCAGGTTAAAATGCACCTTTCAATCGTTCAGGTCTTGGCCTCTCCCTTTCACTGTGACAACTACTTTCTGCACTAGCATAAGATAGGAATAAAAAAAAATCCTGCACATGACACACATACAGAATTACTCATTTCACAAGTTCAGATATGACTGAAATTTGACTGATTGGACAGGTAATGCGATATGGAAAATCAAAATGAAAACACTGTTGTCATTTTCCAGCTAGGAGTGAGGTGATGATGGTTCTCAAGCTGTATCGTGCTGGTCTACAGTGGGAATTTACCACTTTCACTTGTTTCCCTAACCCCAATATGGAGATTGCCTTAGTGCTGGTTTGTGCTTCCTATCCTCCACCCCCCTACACAAACACACTCACACACGCGCATGTATGTACGTACACCTTGCCACTGGAAAAGAAAAGGATTACTCATTGAGTGTTTCAGAAACATTTCCAAAATGTTAAATGGGAGGGCCTTACCTTTCCCAACAAGAATATATATATGCCATTCCATCTGTAGTAGGTACTATTCTCAATTCAATCAAGTCTTCTTTACGAAGAACTCATAACCACTGCCTGTGAGTTTAACAGCCCAGCACAGACACAATGAACAGGATCATCTTTTACAGCTTCATCCTCGCTGCTTTCATTGCTGTTCTTCATGCAGCTCCCAGACGTGATCATGTGGTTCTGAAAGAGATGATGAAGGATGTCCGAAATTTGAAAAAAATGTTTGGGGTAAGTTTCTGCAATGAGACATCATCGCGTTGGATTTTCTTTTTTTTTGTCGGTAGTTTTCGTTTCAATATAGAATGAAACTTAGAGTCTGACTTTACCTCCTTATTTTCTCAGCAATCTGGCGTTACAGTTCGCACTACAGAAAGCAAATTGGTAAGTACACTTTGCTTGGTTTTGTGTTGTAGTAACAGACATCAGCACATCTCTAGTCAATGCTGCTTTGCTTAGGAGCGAGGACTGACCACGGCCGAATATACCACCAATAGTCAGGTCTTATCTGCAGTTCCTGATAGCTTGATGGCTAATGCTAATCCATATTTGGACATATATTTCATAACTGGGGCTGGAGAAGCCGCACAATGTGAAAAGCCGCTCTCAGAGATCTCCACTTTCTAAACGCTCAGAAGCGAAAGACTAAAAAAAAAATCAACATTGACATTTTGAAAGTGGGTGAGTCAGAATGTTGCATTGTATTCGATCCATTCCCGTCTGTCACACGCACTGCACTCCAGAGCTGCTAAGGGTTGGATCACTTTTAAGGCAACTTAAGGAGAGAAGCAAAATAGATATAGAAAGGCAGAAAATGGACATCAAACTGAGCTGAGGGGTTTGAAAGTTTGCATACTTTGTGATATTACCTAATCATTCTGCCGGTGAATCACCCTTGTTTTTTCTGACGCAAGTCGTAGTAATTTGTGTTGTTTGGTGGCAAGAGTTCAGTGGTTCAGAGTCGGGGGGGAGGTTAATGTTAGAAAGTTTTCTTAGCTTGCTTTTGGCAGGTATGTTTATGTATTTCAGTGAATACTTCCTAATTGCAACATCTCACTCAAGTAAACGGACTGCAGGTGGCAATCCCAGTGGCAAAGCACTTTTCTCACATCTTATTATGTTGTAACTATTCTAAATAGTACTGTGAGATTTGGACACACACATCCATTGTAGGTGGAAGCACATCTTCCGGTTTAAAATTATTTAATTCATAGAAAGATGTAAAGGTTGACGGGCAATTCATTGACATAAATTTTCACTAAGTAATTTCTCTATTCAAATAATGCTGAATTAAAAAATATTCACTATCTTTAAATTTGTATTTCTGTTTATCAGTTGAATGCAATCACAGGAAGGAAGAAGGTGTTTCCGGTGTGCTTGTTAAAAGGTTCAAAGATGCATCTAGTTGCACTTAGAATACTTAAAAGATCACAGAATATTTAAATGATCGCTTGTATTTATCTACTTGAATAATATCCCTTTCAGAAAATAGCAATCTTTTAAGCTAACTGCAATAGAAATTCAAGAGCTGCTTTTAGGAGCTAGTCCTGAATCTCAATAAGCTACAACTTATTTAGCATTGGAAAGAGTAAGAAATATAATCTATATAGAGTTGCTACCATAGCATGATGTTATTGAAACTTCAGTTTTTAAATTATATTTCAAAAGGGTCGACTAAATTTTTGATCTAGGCTGAAGACAATTTAAAAGATTATTATTATTATTACCTTACAAGATCCTTCAATCTTCCCTGAAATTCAATTTATTTGCTAGTTTAATTTGGTATGATCTTCTTTTAGTCTATTTCACAACACAAAGTTAGTGGAGAACGTTTAATCTAGGAGTCTTATTTCATGTGTTGTAGTCAAGCATAAGTAATCTTGTAAATTTTGCTACCACAATAAGAGAAAAGATTAAATTGAAATGCTTAATTTGCTTAAATAACAAAATTAATGGTTCATACTGTCATCCCAAACCTTAATGATTGTTAGATAGTATTATTTTTTTTTTGCACATTTTCCTCCTCCTTTACGTTTGCAAATTGCAAATTATAGTTTGACATTGTGTCTCTGTAGTGCAGCCCAACCAACACAATGCTGCTCTACACAGTCTGTGTTTGTTGTGGGCGTTAAAAAGCAACAGTGAGAACCAACTTGTTTGTGAGTAATCAGTGAAAGGCAGATGGAGCTTCCTCCAAATCAAATAGCTCGGTCTTAATTCATTGAGAATACCAGTCAACCCTTTCTCTAATACCCTTTGGAAGAGATACTCATATCGCAACTTGTTAAGTCTGGGGCCATGAAGGTGAATTTTTTATTATTGAGTCTGACAGGAATGTGGTTCAGTATAACTTAATACTATATCGACCTGTCAGCTCCCTCCACTCAACAGGCTCCGGCCTGATCCACATCCCTCGCCCCCGTGGCTTTCAGCCTCTCCACCCTCACCCTTTGGAAGTCCATCCAACATCCCTTCGCCTCGTTCCCTACCTCGCCTCCTTCACGGCATGTCTCAAGACCTTCTTCTTCAACCGCGCATTCGGTCACCATCCTAACCCTCCCCTCCCCTCCCTCTACCCCTTCTGATCCCAACCCCCAGCTCTGGTTCAGATCCCTGACTGTCAAATGCCTTGGGAACGTCCTCCCGATGTGAAAGGTGCGGCGCAAGTGTAATTTGTTGTTGTTGTACTAAAGACTCTTATTGGCTTTTCACAAACTACAGAACATACTGAACAATTGACAACCGGTGGTATTATGTAAATAAATCCGGAAACTTTTTTTTGTCAGGGGATCCCCCACTTCCTATCTATCAGGGGCTTTTTCCTTTCTGTAGCAGGTTGTGGGGCCACAAACAAGGCACCAGAAAACATGAGAGCAGTTCTGTCTGCGTGACATGACATTGTCAGGAAGATAACTATAGTCCTCGATGCGCTTAGCGCTTAGTCAGAAGTTCCTGCACAGTCAGCAGACTGAACAAACCACCGTAAGACAGGAAGTTCACTGAAGTTGGTCAGCGATAGTTTGGTGTTACTCTAAATCTCATAACTAATGGAAAAGAGGCAAGCTGCCTTTGTGTTAGAGCACGGTTTCTTCTCTGTCAATCGGAAGTTTCTGCTCGAGTTGCTGATGACTCGGTGGATTTTATTCAACACACCAATATGACACACCGTTTTGTCATTGAACTCCCACTGCCTGAACCCAAGTGAAAGTCACACATACTCGCCCGTCCTGTATGTATCTCAGCCACTGCCCTGCTTTCCTAATAGACTCCTATATGGCATGGGGAACTTAATGGCCATCAGCTATGCATCTTAATCTATTTTCCCCTCTTAAAGCTATTGCAGATTAAAGTGTTCACTAATATTAATTCTTAGCCATCTTAACTATCTCAGTTTTACAACAAATGGAAATGATTGCACGTTACTTTTTCAGGTAACCTGAACCACTGGGCTTTTTTTTTAGATCCAACGAGGAATTAGATCAATGTATTGTTGGGAAAGGGTTCAAAGTTTTAGGAAACAAATTGAGATGATGGAATACTCGTAGCATTAATGCAGAAAATTGCCTCAGGAGATTTAGTGGGCAGGGCTCTAAGAATGAATGGAAAGGGGACTGATAACATACTGGACAGATCCTCACTATACAGACCAGGATCTCGCTGGTTTAAATCCCAGTCTGTACTGAGTTTGAGTTTCTCTTTTAATGTTTTATGTTCTTATAAACAGCGTCTTGGGACGTCCTCCTGACGTGAAAGGTGCTCAATAAATGGAATCTTGTTGTTGTTGTTGTTTTCTTGTACATTTCTAAGCGTAAGCTGATTTCAAAGGGTATATGTTACACTTGTATTTTGAAACACATAGCACATTTAGTATTTGAAAAATGCTGAGCAGTCTTGTTTGCTTTTGTCTCCTCTTTAGGATAACCTTTCCTGTTACATGGCCGAACTAAAAGGCCTCAAGAAATCCCGGATGCAAATTAATACCGTAGAAAAACTGAACAGAAAAGCAAAACAGCTGAACCTTTTAAATGTAAGTTTCAAAATACTTTTCGAAGTGGGGAAACTCATATGAATTTAAAGGCAAAGGAGCTTTGTGATACACAGGGTTGTTTATTACAACGAGGGATCTTTGTTCCCTCGTAAAACACCCTTTGGAGTAGTCTGATCTTGGAAGTTAAAATTTGCTTTAATACACGGCTGCCTTTTTGTTACATTCCCACAGCTCCGGTTTAGATCACTAGACTGTTGTTGAATAATAATAATCATCCTTGCATTCAGTATAGCGGCTTTCACGTCGGGAAGACAAATATACTAAAGCACCTCAAAGGATTTGCTGTGAAGTGGAGTGACTGTGTTTTTGTGGGCAAACAAATACACAATGATTTGAACAAAACAAAATGATTCGTATCACCATTCTGCATTGAAGATATATTTACATTTGAACAAAAGGAGTAAATCTTGGTTTATTCCACAGATCGACTGCCCCAACAGTGAAAATTACATGAAGAACAGCCTCGAACAGTTCCTGAATCAATTTTATGTACATCTGCAAAAGAAATTCCATGCAGCTGTCAAGGTAAGAGAAACAATATATATTTTGAGCCCCACTTTGTCATATGGGTAAATTCAGGGAAATAATACCAGTAAAAATATTTTAAAAATTCCTAAATGTATGAAATACACAGGCCAATCCCTATATCTAAAGAAATCATAATTCCCTCGAAAAATCAGGCTGGAGTTTCATTCGGCTCCAATAAAGTGACAGAGCCCAGTCTTACTCTACGTGTCAAGCGTTGGTCCACTAACTGCCTATTAAGGATGGAAATTAATCTCCTCCTACTACACACCCAACATCTGTGCTGACATTCCATTTCAATCCCTGCCGTGAAGTGTACTGATGAGGAGTTAACCTATCCCGGAAAGGGATTTATCGTTGGAGGCTCTCTGGGTGAGATACTGAGCTCAGATATTGCTCCATGTACAGTACTGGAGTGGATCCCAGTTGCAATGATGCTTCATGAACGGCGACAACTGGATTTCAAGCGCGACTTGCAATGGATTTCATTGGCACAATATCAGGATTTGGGATTTTTAGATCAGAGAAAGTCAGGATCCACAACCCAATTATGTTATATGCAAACCCGTGTTATAAAGAAGCCCTCTATAACAGGGCTCTATTGTATATTTGCTTACACTGATTACCACTGTTGTTCTTCATGTCTAATAAAACCCATTTCTCTCTCAGGGTTTGTAGTCACATCCAAGCATTTAAAAAATGTAACCGACATTGAATGGACATCTCAAGCCACTGTGACGTATTCCAAATGGAAGAACCTATAATTCAACTCACTCGAGTTTAACAGTTAATATTATATATTATTATTTATTATCTATTAAGGAACTCTTAACACAGCAATATTTGTGAAAATAGCTTTACATGACGATGCTTTTACTCTTCAGTTATGCATTCTAATCAAGGTATGATTTTTGTTCAAAACGTAAATACTGTGTATTGGAGCAGATATCATATATCTGTGTGATCTGTCAAACACTTTTGAATGTCAAATGTACTGGTGTGTCGGTCTTGTTGTGCACACATGGGGCTTTCTCATTTCAAGTGAACAAATTTAGTACAAATTTGCCCGCTTAACCGCACCGATTTGCGTCATCAAAACTTTCTCTTATCGTTTTACCTTTCAATTCTGTGACGCGACATCTTACTGGGTTTTGCTTCTTAACCCCATTCAATCTGTGCTACTGAAGCTATCCTAGTCAATTGACCAGATTTAATTTGATTAATGAGAAAGTCCTTCTGCACAGGATCAGCATGAGAATGCATCTTATTCTTAGACTTCGGGTGTAACAGACACTCACATTTTATTCTGGATATTTGAAGTTCTCATGATCATATAGTTGTCAACCACATTCCTAACACTAGCCTTATGAATGATTTAATTTATTTTTCAATACGCAAATACTGCTGCTCGAGCAAACAGAAAAATCTTAATTGTGACGAGCCGAAGCTAACTTTCTTAAAGATACGTTAATGCGTGGAGCATATGGAGCTATTGTACAGTAAGACTCGCATAAGTCTGTGAGGTTTACTGTATTTATACTTTCTGTAAACTTTCTGTAAAGCATGTGCTGTCAGCTTGTAGTGTAACTGTTACAGGCAGTTTGGGAGGAGGGAGGGGGAGGGAAATGCAATGATCTTTTGAATATTATTTAAGGGTCCAGTTTTTCAAACATGTCAAAAAGGCAGCATCCATCTCCAGAGGGATGCGCTTTGATGGGGTTCAATTGGCTTTTCGTGTCCTTGAATGCGATGAACTTGGATCAAGGTAAAAAGCCAATTGACACAATTCAGGCACTTGTCACGAAGCGCTCAGGTCACTCACGGTCAAGATTAGGACAGGACAGAGTCACGGGGCACACTGCAGTCGGTGCGAACCCCTGGAGTGGAAGTTTGACCTTTGATGTCCTGAGAAAATGTGCTTATTTTCACTTTTCTAAATTTTAGAACAAATTCCACTGCTTATCTGCACTGATCTGAGTCATCAAAACTTTCATTCATCGATTTCCTCTTGAATTCTGTGAGACACAACTGACCTTTCTGTTTGTGGGGAGGGAGAGATTGGCAGCAAGTGCCCTGTGGCACCTTTTGTGGGTTGGTTGTATCTACCTGTCCCCTGACACAGGACACTTTACGTTAAACCCGCACTTTCTGTGTCGTTTGACACCCTGGCTACTCTGACCGGGTGACTGAATCGAGAACCCGCTCTGTCTTGAGCAGAGGTTTTTTGGGGGGACTTTCACTGTTTCTGTTTGGAGAGATCTCAGCAGCTGTTGCTGCCACATGTTGGCGACTCACTCTCTTACCACCCAGCCTCAACGTGTTCAGTATGCAAGTGGATCTCAGCATAAATGTTACAGTCTGAGCCCCGCCAACCGGGCCTTGTAGGTATTGCAATGAATATTTTTTTTTGCTGTGGTTGCTGAAAGGTTCCACAGTATGTTGTAATATTTCAAGACATGGCATGAAGTCAATATCATACGTAACCTTGTGCCTACAATCATACGGTTTGTTTTGCCATCAATTCATTGGGAATGGTTATGTTTGTGAAGAGAATACGATGGCAATGAATACGGCATTGTACTGACAGATGTGATTAGATATTCCCATTTGCTGGATACTGTCTCAGGTTAATTGTGTTTATTAAGAAGGAACAATGATTGTCACAGAATGTACTGTATACAGTTCACACTTTGCATTCTCTTATTGCACACAGTAAATGTACCACATAGCTTTGGCTTGCGTTCTGGAATAAGCTATCTCAGACACAGCTGATCTTTCTGTGTAAATTGCTTTACAGTTATTTGCCATATTTAATATTTGTTATTTAAATAAACGGTTCAAATGAGCTCCTTTGTCTTATGGTATCTTTTTTTTTGGGACGAAAAACTTTCAAATAAAAACGTTGACATGGTATAACGTACCAGCTGTCATTGTTAAAGTCGGTTTGATTCTGAAGACTTGGGGAGAAATTCCTCCTGGGGCCAGATTTACTCTATTTACGTTTGACACCCAGAAAAGGCCAATCTCCTGGCTTCTCTGACCGAGGGACTGAATGGGGAATGAGGGCCACCAATTAGACCACCCTGTCCCAAAGGGAAAACAATCGAGAATAAAACGCACATCACTATTCTCTGCAATGCTTTAACCTGGCACTTTAGGCTGAATACTTCATGGGGTGCAAATCATCACTGGAATTTATCCCAGAATAATTCTTCAGACCTGCCCCTCACCCTCTTTTTTCGCAACAGATACACACTTATGGATCAAATCTCTGTTACTCACCTGACCTGCCTTTTCTCTTATTTTTCCCATTTTGTTTACGTTTACACCTTTCAAGACTACCTATGTTTTTTGACACCTTTTGCCAGCCTATAGGTTGGCTGCTTAGCTTCTAAATTAAGCAGCAAACCTATTAAAAATAAAGTTTTTTTTTGTTCAAAAATGACACAAGGACATAAGTCTTGAATCCTGGATTAGCAGTAGATGTGAGACTAACCCAAACATCGCCCACGACAAGATCCTGATCTGAATCAAGCAGAAACTGATTTCTCCATAGGAGGGTAAACATTTGAAATCTGGGGCTCTGGCTGTACCTAATCTCCAAGGAGTCCTGTAGCTTAATGTTTCGAGCAGTCGCCTCACAAGCGAGAGGACCTGGGTTCGATTCCCACACGCCCCTCTTTCCCAACAGTAAGTAGGAATCCGGTTGTTAGTTGATATTTTTCCAGGGGTAATAATCCCTTAAAAAAAAATTGGGTCACTTAATCCACGGTTGTTTCTGGGGACGCCACTGTGCGAAATTGGCTGTCGCGTTTCGCCCACAAAATATACAGTCAATTCACTTTACAGTATATTTTGTGAAGTGTTTTGAGACGTCTCGAAGACGTGATAAGGAGCTCTATCAAAAACATTGGAACTCACATCTGCTGGAATGAACACTGGTCATATGTCTGTACAACACCTGCCAGGGTGAATACTGAAACACACATCTTCCAGAGTCAATACTGGTGCTCCCGTCTCCCTAGTTCATTCTCACATGCATCCTATGAGCTTACTGAAGAATGGCACTTAGAAATGTCTCGCAGCGCTGGATTTCTGATTTGGTCACATTATGGTGGAGAGAACCTGAAAATTACATGAGTTTCGAAGATGCATTTTCTTTAAACCCTCCCGATACGTCCTTAAGGCACTGACCTTTACTGGGGTAAGTAAGGTTCTATAGGTGACACTGATGGCTATAGACCATTGAAATCCAGCCAAGCCTAATCCTGACCTCTCCTAATGTCCAGGGAGTGAGCGTACCCAGGAATTTTATCAAATGCAATCCCCCCACTCCCACTCCCACTCCCGGCCAGTGCCTCTGTGAGCTAAATGACCAGAGGCATACAGGAACAGCTGGGCACTACAGTCCAGTAATCACCCAGTACAGTGTATTTGTTTACATGATCATACAGGTTGTTTCATCACGTCTTGTGGCACACTTCATATTAATAACAATGCCAATGTAATCATTAGAAGCACAGAAATTTACAGCACTTTACAACCCAGAATCATGATGAGACATTAACCCGAGGTCCCGTCTGCCTGTTCAGATGGACAGCAAAGTTCCCACGGCACTAGTCAAAAAGGAAAGGACGTTTTTCCTGATGCCCCGGCCAACAATTCTCCCCAAAACAAATCATTTGCTCCATGGCTGCGTGTGCGACATTGCTGTGAGCAAAATTGGCTGCCAACCTCCACCTACAAAACACATAGTCACTCCACTTTACAGTAATATTCTATGAAGTGATTTGAGGCATCCTCCTGACATGGAAAGCACTATAGCCAAACTTAAGGGGTTTTTTTTTGTTACTATTCCTCCCAAAATGGAATAATAATAATAATCCTTACATTAAATTAAATTTGCCATTTTTTCCCAATCAATTTTCTAGTGTCTATGTCCCCTGAAACTGCTCACAATCTTTACTATAGTTACACTATTTTTGTATCATCTGAAAATTTAGAAATTGTGCCCCTAACATCGTAATCCAGATCATTTACATAAATGGAGAAAAGTACTGGTCCGAACACTGACCCCTGGGAAACACCACTAGTTACATCGCTCTATTGCCAAATAACAAACTCTGTTTCCTATCCATTAACCAACTTTCTATCTGTGCTGCTACCTTTCCATTAATACCATGTTCCCTAAATTTAACATGCCTCCTGTGAAAAAGCCTTCTGGAAATCCATACATAATACATCCACAGCATTACCTTTGTCTAATATCTTGGTTATTTCATCAAAAAAAAACCTCACAAAACTATTAGATTTGTCATGCAAGACTTGACTTTAACAACTCCATCCTGATTGTCATTGATCAACTTTCTAAGTGGTTATTAATATTACCCTGTATTACAGCATCTAAAGTTTTGCCCTCTGTGGATGTTAAGCTACCTGGTCTATAATTACTTGCCTGATCATATTGGCTGTATGTCCCCAACAGGTCGGTCAGCAGCTCAATAAAGTTCAGGTGAACATTTAACCTATTTTTCCCTTTCTCTTCCTGACTGACTTGCAAAGCGAATAAGTCTCAAACAAGCCTCACACCTCACACCGCTCTCTCCACCCCACTGAATAATAATAGTTCAATGAAACAGATACAAAATAATTTGGCATAAGTAAAGAACTGGATAAATAACAGATTAGGAAAGTCCCTGGAATTTACAGGGCTATTCAAATAATAATAATAATCCTTACACTTGATATAGTGCCTTATCGCGTCGTAGAGACTTCTGAAAGTGCTTCACAGGGTATACTGTTAAGTGGAGTGACTGCGCACACAGCAATATTCTACAAACAGCCATAGAATGAGCGACCAATTTTATTTGGGAGATTCTTGGCCAGGACACCGGGAGAAACTCCCTTCTCTAAATGTAACACAGAGGGTGTTTGCCTATGAAGAAACAAGAAACTACAACTATGTGTGTGGAAAGACAGAGTAAAGGAATGGTACAGTATTGACTGATATTCTAGAGTTTGTTGTAAAAAAATGTTATTAACTAGGCTGCCCAATGAATAAAACTTGCCCAATGTACTCGATTGAGCGCTGAATGAGTCAGGGGGCCACCTTTATCAGTTCTTGTCTAGGCCACTAGATGGAGGAACATACAAAGGCAAAGTTCTCCTTCTCAAATAGGAATAAAAAGGCACGTGTCAAACCTCATCATAACTCGGAACACAATCGACGTTACTTGTTACCAATTCTCCAGGCCAGCTCAAGGGAGATATGCAGCGACGGAGGAAAAATATATATGGGACAAGACTATTGTTCCGTGCTGAGATGAGAGCTCTTGGCTTATATTACTGAAAGATCTTGCTTCATTCAGTCTTGAAATCAGGTCAAGATAAGAGAGAGATACCCAACCTAACATATCAATCCAGGTATCATTCTAGCAAAGCATGTCATTGCAAGGCATTCCTTACATTCAAACCAAGTGTTAGCCTGGCTCAACTGGTAGCATTCTTGCCTCCAAGTCAGGTCTCAAGTCAAGACTTTGAACACACTCCAACGCTGTGCTGAGGAGAGTGGGGTACATTGTTAGAGATGCCGTGTTTTGGGTGAGAGGATAATCCAAGGTCCCATCTGCCTGTCCAATGGGACGTTAAAATATGCCCTGGCACTGTTCAAAAAGAGAAGGAAGCTACGCATTACCCCGGGTGTAAATAATACTTTCTGGTGTCTGCCTTTCACCAATCTCTTGCGCTCTGGGACGCTACCCTGTATGAGGGGTGCTACATAAATACACATTTCTCTTGTTCCAGAACCTTGAACCTACGGTCTCCTGTCTGGACGTATCTGAAAGTTCGGAGCTCATTTTCTCAATTTGATTTAGTATCTAATATAACTCTATTGGGTCCCCTGTGGGAAATCTCTTTTCAAGGCTGAAGACCTACAGTTTATTTAATTGTTCCCTCCGTCACTGGAGATCAGCCTCACTGCTTTCCTCTGCACTTCCTCTTGAACCCTTACATTGTGTATGTGGCACCTTACTGATGGAAATGGCTGTTGCATTTGCCTACAAAAACAGTCACTACACTTGACAGTACTTAGCTGTCTAGTGCTTTGAGACGTTAAGGGGCTAAAAAAAAAACAACTTTGTTCCTTCTCAGAATCTTTATTAGATGCTACCAAGCTGTGACCGTCCAGACCAGGGGTGGGCAAAACACAGCCCAGACAGGCCATATCCGGCCCACCAAATGCTTCTATCCGGCCGGTCATTGTGTCCAGCAATAGAAAAAATTATAGTTCGCTCAGTCCCAGAAAGTCCCGCAAATTTCGCAATTGAATCAGACCGGGAACATCGGCCCAATCACACGGGTTAGTTGTGCGCAGCCCCCTTAATTGTTGAATCAGGGCTGACATCAGGAATGTACGGATCGGCAAATTTTCAAGCAAGCGCGGCAATACTTTTCACTGAAGAGGACGTTAATTCGAAATGAGTTTATCAAAGAAGCGGAAAGTGGACGCTGAAGGCCGAATATTCCGCACAGAATGGACTTCTAAATATTTCTTTTTTTAACCAGCGTGGGTGGAAAAACAAAACAAATAAAATAAATAAAATAAAAATAAATTTAAAAATAAAATAAAGAAAGAAAATAAAAAGTGTGCAGTTACAAAATAAAGTAAGCAATGGTGCAGGTTTTTCACTGGCACTCGGTGAGAGTTGTGATGTCAAAGACGCAGCCCAGTTGATCATTTTTATTCGAGGTATCACCAGACATTTTGAGCTCACAGAAGAATTGGCGTCAATGCAGTCAATGAAAGATACGACAACTGGAGAAGAACTTTTTGGAGGCAGTAAATAAGTGTATCTTAAAATTAGGAGTGGAATGGAAAAAATTGGTGAACTTGACCACCGATGGAAGCCCAAATCTAACAGGCAAAAATGTTGGGTTGCTGAAAAGAATTCAAGATCAAGTCAAAGAAACAAATCCAGAACAGAATATTGTTTTTCTACACTGCATTACCCACCAAGAGGTCCTCTGTAAAAGTGTTCTAAAACTAAGCAATGTCGTGGACACAGCTACAAAAGTGGTCAACTACATTCGAGCAAGAGGATTAAACCACAGGCAATGTGTAACTCCGCTTGAGGAATTGGAATCCGAGCGCACTGCTGTTCTGTATCACACGGCTGTAAGATTAGTTTAGGAAAGGTCTTGAAAAGAGTGTGGGAACTGAGAGCAGAGATTGATTTATTTTTGGACATGAAACAAAAAGATTGGGATTTCCCACAGCTGAATGATGCGAATTGGGCTCCGATTTCGTTGATATCATGGGCCACATGAATGAACTGAATTCAAAACTGCAAAGGAAGGGGATCTTTGTGCACCATTTGTATTACGGTGTCAAGTCCCTTATGATGAAATGATTTCTTTCATGGCATCAGATAGGAAACAGGCTGTTCGCCCACTTTCCAACTTCGCAGCAGATTACTGTTTGCAATCAAAGCCTAAATTTAACCTAAAAAAAGTAAATTTTGTCACTACTTGACTTACACGCCAAATTTTCTCACCGATTCCAGGATTTCAATTTGATCGAAAATGACCTGCCTTTTGGTCTCTTCACCTTTCTCATCTGATGTTGGCAAAGCCCCATTTGACCTCCAACTCGAGCTTATTGACCTGCAATGTGATCCATTGCTTGCGGAGCAATTCAATTCAGTGCTGCTTCCCAGTTTTTACACCTCTCTAAATGAATACCTTTCCAAAAATAAAGGCTCATGCCCAGAGGCTGCTTGTGCCATTGGGATCAACATACATATGAGAGGAGACATTTTCTGTGATGAAATTCAATAAATCAAAACATAGATCTGTGATGACCAATGACCACCTTGCAGTAGTACTCCGCATTGCATCAACGGAGATGATGCCTGACTTCAACTGTCTGGTTAATGCGCATCAGCGCTTTCATTCTTCCCATTGAGTGAGCGTCTCACGTTCTCATCAATATGTGACTAAATGAATTAAATGTCGAATAAACGTCTGCTCAATGAGGTTGTTTTTATTTAACCTAATTTCAATGAATGTCAATTATAGAGATTTTATTTTATGCATGTACAAGTATAAGACTTGATTTTGACCTAGTATTAAGCATTTGCATCTATATATTAAGTGTGTGGCTCGCGAAGCTTACCGAAACCCATGAAGTGGCCCGCCAGCCCAAATAATTGCCCACCCCAGCTCTAGGCGGTGCTGTTTCAAGCAGATAAAGAGTTACAGTGGCTACAGATTGTATCTTGTTACAGTTCTCTCTCATTCCACTTTCTTGTTATCGAATCTATTGCACAAAACCCCAAAAGTGCGACAATGAACACAATGCCTGGTTCTTAAGCACGCAACAGCAACAATAATCCTTGCATTTGATATAGTGCCTTATCGTGTCTTCGAGACGTCTCAAAGCGCTTCACAGGACACAGTGTACAGTGAATTGACTGTGTATTTTGGGGGCGAAACGCAGCAGCCAATTGCGCACAGCAGTGTCCCACAAACGGGCGTGGATTGAAGTGACCACATTGTTTTTGAAGGGATTATTACCGCAGGAAAAGCAATCCTCTTAACGACTAACAACCGGGTTCCTACTTGCTGCTGGTAAACAGGGGCGTGCGGAGTAAGGAAACTTGCCCAAGGTTTGGCCCTTGGGCCGGGAATAGAACCCAGGTCTCTCGCTTGTGAGTCGACTGCTCTAACCACTGAGCTACAAGACTCCACAATCTTTGTCTCTTGGAGTATATCTGCAGCTTCTTATCTCTCAATTTAGCACAAAGGATATTCTGTACTCCCAATAAATCAGTCTTGAGAAACCTTTGAAACATAGGGAGTAGTAACTCAGAACTAAGTAACTACTGATACGAGTGTTTCTCTGAATAAGTTTGCAATACAAGATCAGCTCGAGCTTTGACAAAGCATCTCCACCACTCCTTACGGGAAAGACCAGAGCAAATATTCTCTTTCAGCAGAAAGCACCTGGTCAAAATGTCTGAACAACAAGCCAATGAAATCTGGAAGCAATAAAAAGAATAATTGTCACTCGTGCACAGATAGAGACTTTCAAAACATTTGGAGTCACTTGTAGGTGCTAACGGCTATATTGTAGTGCAAGTGTTCACGTGGCAGTATGTATGTGCTGCACACTGCGTAATTAAGCGCTTATACTGGGACGCTACTGTGTGTGAAGGGCGCTATATAAATGCAAGTTGTTGTTGTTGTATAGGCCACTGTGCCCTGCTCTGGATCGGTGACACCCCCTTTGAACGCTCCCAATCGTTTCCTCGATGAACATCCCGTTGATTCCTGCAGCTACACTGGGCTGTGATTGGAGCTGTTTCCCGTCCCCCCCCCACTGCACCCTAACTGCTGCTCTAAACAACAGCCCTTCCCCCAAGAGCCGGGGGCTGATGGACGCTTACAGCAATGGCAATCCAAATGGCCAGCCTTCCGTTAAAGATGCAGGGGATGAACAGGCTGCAAGCGGAGGAAGGGCTCCGGGCAGTATGTAGGAAGCTACAATACAGGTTGCTCTGGAGATCGACAGAAACAAACCCTTCTCAACCTTCTTAAAGTGACAATTACAACCTGACGCTGATCGACAATACCTCAACTGAGCAACCTGCTCATGGCGGCTGTATCTACTCGCTCCTTAACAGTTCACAGACTTCAGAATGCTGAGACACTTGGCCATAGCTGTTTGACTGTGTGGGAAAGGTACGGGACCTGAAAGATTAGCACTGAGCTGCTCCAGATGAAGATGATAAACTCCTTTAAGGCATCACTGCAGAGTCACTGTTTGTTCATATGTTTATTATTTGCAGCTGCCGCTGATGAGAGTCTCATAACTACCATCACTTTCATACTTGATATGTTTGCAGTTATTTAGGGAGGGGCATGTGTATCTTTCTATACATACACTTGGCTATGTTTTATAAGTGACACAGACATCAGTGGAGGGTCAATGGAATTATTTACTTTTAATTAACCGCCAATCTTTACAATAATCTTTCACGTTTAATGGCCTTAGTGCGTGAAGGAGACCTTGATAAATACTTCATGATATTTCTGCAACGTCTATCTGATTTAGTTGTCTGTGTTTGTATACATATATTTTTTTAATAATCACGTTGGCCTAAACTGCGCCTTTAAAGATGATTATTGTGATGGGAATCGGACTAAAGATGGATGGACCCCTGACCTGTGTGTACGGGGTTCTGTTCAGAGTTACTGTGCGGGGGATTGACAAGCCGGTATGTCCTCACGACATGGTTCTCAAGGACACATGCACGTGGCTTGTGGATGTCATGGAGCACGGCCCAGAGTCCAGTCGTCCATGAGTCACTGGTCGGGTTGAATGACTCTGTTTCCGCCCAAAGGCGGTTCCCCCTGTTGTGTGGTTGCCGGGTGCCAGGAGCTTGTCAATCTCATTCACTCACATAACCCTCTAACTGGCTGGATAGTGAGATTGACGAGACTGACACTGGCTGCTCGACTTCCTGCTTGCGGGTATTTTTTAGGGATGACTCTGCCTATCCTGGAATATATCAGCGTTACTGCTTTGGATGCTGGAGGGATGAGCTATGGGGAACACCAGTTGAGTTAACCTGGAATCCTGGTTAACCCAACAACCTAATATCCTGGTTAACCTAATAAACCGTTACGTTTCAACAACAACTTGCATTTGTTTAGTGCCCGTCAAAAGGGGTTGCGTCTTGGAGCCATTAACAATGGTGGAGTTTGACAACGAATCAGGGAGGGGGGGAAGTTACTGGTCGAAGAGGAAGGAAGGATTGAGGCAGAGTTCCAGAGGCTCAAGGCAGCCGATAGTGGAACGGATGGGATGAGGGACGTGCAGGAAGCCAGAGTGGGGTATAAGCAGGTCGGAGGCAATTAAAACTGGGTGAAAAAAAGAACTAGCTGAAAAGTTCCACATTGTACTTGCTGTCCAATAATAAATAATATAATAATGGTGATAATAATTGCATTGGTAAAGCACCTCATAAATAATTACCGTTTTTGCGAGCAAACACAATTTAATCCGGAGGATTGTCAGAAGACATTCCTTTCTCTTTCTGAATGGTGTCATGGGATCAACAGGCAAGATTAATATTAGTATTGCCTAAGTATCACAGTGACATCAGACTTTCAGGCATATATAAACCACCATGAGAAATGTATGCCTGCAATCTCCTCTAGTGACAGGAGGTGCAGATGAATATCAGACGATTTTGCCCAGGACTTTTTCGAGATTTCACCACCAACAACAACAAGAGATTACATTTGTACAGCGCCTTTCATGTCAGGAGGACGTCCCAAAGCCCTGGGCAGTCACGGATGTGCACCCTAGCTGGGGAGGTTGGGATCAGGAGGGGTGGAGGGAGGGGGGATGGGGGTAGGAGGGTGACCGAAGGCTCGGTCAAAGAGGAAGGTCTTGAGATGGGCCTTGAAGGAGATAAGGGAGGGGGGGAGGGGGGAGGCGAGGCAAAGGGACTGTGGGATGGAATTCCAATAGGCGGGGGCAGAAAAGCTGAAGGCGCTACCGGCGATGGTGGGGCGGATGGGGCAAGAGATGTGGAGCAGGCAAGAGTCTGCCAGCAGGTGGAGTTTTGTAGCTCAGTGGTTAGAGCACTCGCCTCGCAAGCGAGAGGACCTGGGTTCGATTCCCAGCAGGGCGAAACCTTGGGCACATTTCCTTACTCCACCCGCCTGATAATAATCCCTCAAGAAAAAAAACAATAGTAATTTTGTCACTTCAATCCACGATTGTTTGTGGGACGCTGCTGTGCACAATTGGCCATTGCGTTTTGCCCACAAATATACAGTCATTTCACTTTACAGTCTATTGTGTGAAGCGCTTTGAGACGTCTCGAGGACGTGAAAAGCACTATATCAAATGCAAAGATTATTATTATTGTTATGATTATACAGGGAAAAGACACTACAAAAAGAAAGTGTGAAGTTTGTGCATGGGCAAGTCTTGACAGGATCCTAATGCTTATTTGGCGACATCTGTGCTTGCGTAGAACTAATGAAAGGTCCATTGGGGTAAATTTTTATTGTCTCGCCTTTATCCAGAGACAAAATTGTTGATTTTTTTTATATAAAGGACCCTTTTAGCCCATTTCATTTCATCCTTCCAGAAGAGAGTGATGCAGTTCTAAATAGGGTTTTGGGAGATTCGATGCTCGAAAAAATTACCATTTGACATTATCAGTCGTCTGCAGAGGGAAACTCATAATGTAAAACACAGCATTAACGTCACTTAATGAATGGTGGGTGACACATCTAGAGATGAGTAATTGGCTTTCAACTGATCTGGTGCATCAACATACCGTAGAGGCTATTCTGGGCCAGCCTCGCTGATGCTGATTTGCACGAGGGTAGGAAATGTGTGGGAGGAAATTCTTTCACATTGGGAGGACGCCTCAAAGAAAACCTTACCAGTACAATCCGTGTGTCATCAATACACACAAGCAATATGTGTGGCAGCTTGGCTCAGGGGTACCACTCTCGCCTCTGAGTCAGAAGGTTGTGGGTTCAAGCCCTACATCAGGACTTGGATTCACATAGGCTAAGGTGACATTCCAATGCGGTGCTGGGGGTGTGCTGTGTTGTTGGAGGTGCTGTCCTTCGTATGAGACATTAAACCAAGATCCCACCTGCCTGTTCAGGTGGACTTTAAAGATCCCATAGCGCTATTCGAAAGCGAAGGGTGTTTCTCTCTCCCAGTGTCCTGGCCAACAAATCCTCCAAATAAATTTGGTCACTCACTCCATGGCTCTTTGTGGGACATTACTGTGCGCAAACTTACTGCTGCATTTCGCTCACAAAATACCCTATCAAACCATTTTACACTTTACTGAACTGTATATCCTTGAAGCGCTTTGAGACATCTTGATGATGTGAAAAAGCATGTATCAAATGCATGACTTCTTATTATTATAGTTCTCGGGTGGGGATGGGGAGAATTCCAAATTATATAGGTGAGACCCTTAAGAAAGGGTTCTGATGTCTCAAAGAACTTCACGGAACATAATGTAAAAGTGGATTAACTATATGGTGTGGGCGAAACTCTGTAGCCAATTGCGCACAGCAGTGCCCCACAAACAGGCCTGGATTGAGTGATGAAATACATATTTTTTTAAGAGATTATTACCCCTGGAAAGTAGTCTGCCAATCGACTACCAACTTACTGCTAGGTAAACAGAGGCATGTGGAGTAAGGAAACTTGCCCAAGGTTTTGCCCTGCTGGGAATCGAACAGGTCCTCTTGCTTTCGAGGCGAGTGCTCTAACCACTAAGCTACAGGACTTCACAATCAATCAAGAAACAGAATCAAAGAGGTAAATAATCCTTGTATTTGATATAGTGTCTTATCACCTAGTTGAGATGTTTCAAAGCTCTTCTCAAAATATAGAGTGAAGTGAATCGGCTGTGTATTTTGTGGGCGAAACATGACAGCCAATTGTAAAAATGAAACAAAGGCAATCACAAACGTTAATGATGAAAGGCAATATCAAACAAATTAAGATACGTGGTCTATTTGTTCTGACTTCTATATGCTTCAAAAAGCAAGTGCAAAAAGTTCAATGAGGCAGGTTCAGTTAAACTACCTCCAACCCACCTGCTTACTTCCTTTCTGCAATTCATTTCTGCAGACTAAACACAAATGGACGGAAACAGAAAAAATATACATCCCAAGCTGAAAACAGCAGGCGAAGTAGTATTCATACTACTACTGCACAACAAAAAAAACAGAAAAGCTGCATTAACAGGAGCAGCAGAGACAGAGAAAGAACCCAGACACGGCAGAACTGCAGTGAAATCCGTGGGGGTTAAAGAACGACGACGACAACTTGCACTTATATTGCGCCCCCTCCACGCAGGGTCGCGTCTCTGAGCGCTTAACAGTGGCGGAGCCTGACTCCGAGCAACAAGGAGGGATTAGATGCAATTCAAGCAAAAAATTAATTCAAAGCAGGCTGTAGAGATTATTGGCTGTAAAGTAAATCCCCTTTCAGGCAAAGCATTCCGTTCCACTACTTTTAACAATTAATTGTGAAGTGCTTTGAGGTGATTCAAAGTACTAAGATGCTATAAAGATGCAAATTCTTCTTTCTCGCTGAATGAACTTTGCTTCTGATACTTACATTACATCATTAATGTGTATTAAATCTAGCAACGAACAATGCCCTTAGCTGTAGCCTTTTTTCCACCTTAAAAACCAGGTCGGGGTGGCCGTTCACACTTAGTCACCTGCTCTGAAAGTTTTGTAATGATTGGATAATGTGGTTGGGTCAGTTTGTGGTGGCACACCGGAATCTCTTCTGTGTCTTTAAATTACAATCAAGGAATCCAAGTTTATGATAAATAGATTAATCACTCAGTAGGTACTGGCTCTGTACAGTCAAAAGGTTGGATCGATTGTTCGAGAGGGAAAGTTTAGGGGGAGTCCTTTCCAGATGAAGTTGGAAACAAAACGTCAGACATTTACAGGAGGGGAGAGTTCTCACACCTGGAGGACTCTTTGGGCCAATGATGGAATATATTAGCAACTCTACCACTACCTCTCCTCTCAGGCCACTGAGACTCTCGTCCACACGTTTACCAAGTTCAGGATTGAATATGCCAAAGCTCTGTTCACCTGACTCTCTAGGTCTTCCCTACACAAGGTGCAAACTATCCAGAACTCCTCAGACTGGGTCCTTTTCCGCACCAGGCTCCACAAGTCCAGCATCCCCATTGTCACTCAGCTTTATTGGTTCCCTATCCCCCAGCAGATCGAGTTTAAGATCCTGCTTCTCACCTTTAAATGGATTACGGTCTCGTCCCGCCCTACCTCTGCGACTTCCTTCAAGCCTATCGCCAAAGTCACTCCCTTAGCTCACAGGTCTGCTTCATGTCCCCCGCCCTACCATCAGCAGGTGGGGTTTCAGCCATTCTCTCTAGAACTCCATCCTGTAGTCCATCAAACACTCCCTCCCTCTCTCCTTCCCTCCCTTGAAGACACACGTCTTTGAGGTATATCTTTCAGTCATCTTTCCCCTGACCACCTCCCTCAGTTCCCACGCCCATCCAACACTGTGAACGAACTTTGGGATGTCCTCCTGACATGAAAAGTGCAATATAAATATACATTGTATTATATATTACTACCGATCTGTGGTTTCCGACCCAGAGTAGATCCATTTATTTCAACAACAACAAAATTACATTTGTAAAGCGCCTTTCACGTCGGGAGGACGTCCCAAGACTACTATATTAAAGATGGTGTTTGAAACTGTTCAGGAGTCAATCTGGAGCTGGCTGACAATGGCATAACATAGAATTAAAAGTCTCACCACCCCCCACCTTTAATGTTGTAAAGCACCTTATACCGAAAAGGCAAAAGGTCCCATTTTACTCCTACTTATCAATTTGACACAGTGAAAGGGAGGGAGCCATTGATAAGGTCACAAGCTGCTTTCGATATGGTTTCACCGCAGGACAACTTTCAGTGCACATGTTGCACTTGCTTCAATCAAAATAAATTTGCACGATTTCTATTGCTGGTTGTCTACGGAGATCAATAGATAAAAGGCCACCTTGTTCCAAAGGCATGAGCTCTTTCTGCCTTTACTCAGATAAACGTAAAAAGGAAGTCAACGGTGCAACCACAATAAGATACGGTCACTACAGAGCACCAGACATTGGATTCCGGAAATTTATGTCAACTGACTTTGTGATTGGGGTTCCCCAAGGTGGTGAACCTAGGTGATGTGGAGGAAAGGGAATACTCTCAGACCCCTTCTAGCCCACTTGCACCTTTCAAATTGATTGGAGAATGAGATCGATCAAAGAATGAGATTGACGAAGCCTCTTGATGATGCCTGTGCATACAGACCCTCCTCCGTCTTAGCTTTGATACAGCAGAGATACCGTGTTACGTATAACAGGAAGAACAATAACTAGAGGTAAGAAAGAACAGGTGACAAAAACACTGGACAATCAAATCTCATGTGTGGCAGAAAGTGAGATATGTATGAATGTTGCCATTGGCTGATCTCATCAGTGATGGAGGGCAAAGGATTGAGGATTCATGGAGTCATATCAGAACCCTGTACCTTCCAGTCCTGTGATGTGCCCAACTCACTGAGCTATCCAGGATGTCGAACAAATAACTAGTAATTAACCACATGTGTTCTGTGCAGGAAGTTGTGGTGGAACTAGATGGGTGACTAATTCCAGAGAGCAAAAATGGAATGAAATAGCAAAGCATTTCTAATAATGATTTTGGGGGCTAAGTTAATGATTTAGATGGGTATATTTTGCATTAAATTCTTTGTTAAAACAGTATCCTGTGTGGATTTTTCTAAGCAATGGCGGAGACCAAGAAAAGTGTGTGTATGTAATTCTTACCATTTTCTTTTACATCAGGCATATATAAGAACATGACTTATTATTATTATTGTATGTGCTATTGGAGTAATTTTTTGGGGGGTCAGCCGGGTGTCTGACACATGCGAAAACCCATTACCGTGCTTAAGAGTATCCAAACCAAACTGAGATTTCCATCACCAGCCCACTTGAGGGCCTGGCAGGAGGTAGCAGATTTGGTCAATGTGATGGAAATCCCACATCAGACCTGGGAAGAGATCTAACAGAAGCTACAACAGATAATAACAGGATTATTGGTCCAATTATTCCACGCACCCACCTTCCCCAAATACTTCATCAACATCATCCTATAACCTTGAATCTGGGATCATAGAAAGAGAAACAGAGTAAATGTATTCTGTCTGATTCCACTTCCCTCCCCCTGTCCCTCACCTTCAAAATGCACATTAAGACCTATGTTTTTGACTGAGCTCTCAGCCACCCACCCCCCCAACCCCCACCCAATCATCCCAGTCCTTCCCCTATCCACCAGGTCAGGTACCCAGAATGGCCAAAAGCTGAAAACAATCTCAGATTGACATATGGTGAACCAAGTGATGTATTCAAAAAAAATCACAGTCACAGGTATTGCTTTGTGATGAGTTTTTGTAAAATCTGATGTGTAATACTTTAAACTAGGTGCCAGCTTGGTTCAATTAGTTGCAAAACACAAGAAAGATTCTCCCAGTGTTTGGGGGAAGAATTCTCCAGATAAATTGGTCATTCACTAATAATTGCACGTGTAAAATAAAATAATAAATAAATAATTATAAACTAATAAAATAAGGCAGCTTTCTGGGATCTTACTGTGAACAAAATGATCATTGTGTTTGCCTACCAAAAGAGTGACTAACTAACTACTGAAGACCACATTGAGACATTTCAGCGCGCTGACATGCTACAACGACTTGCACTTGTACAGTGCCTTTCGTGTAAGAGACATCTCAAAGCACTATAGATAAACTGAGTGGGAGTCCTATTCTGTGGTAGATAGAGAAGGTAAGCAAGAAATGACTAGGCCAAAGGCTCAGTTAAAGAAAAACTGTTTAAAAGGAGAGAGAAAGGGATCAGGATGGAAGGACTTAAGGAGAGAATCCAAATGGCGAGGGCAGACTCACCTCCATTTTCCAAGGGGAATGGCTGCTGGACAAAGCTTGAGCGGGACGGTGGGCAGAAGTCACTTTTCCATTTACTTTAGCGGTGACATTTGCAGAGGAAACTCATTACTCAGATTAAACTTTTCCAACTTTCCCCCGATCCTCCAACTGTGCACAATTTGCACTCTTTCCATGCCATGAGCTCTCACACAAAATATTTCCCCCCTTCCCCTCCCCCCACAGGAAGTTTCACTTTCCTTTACGCAGAGGCAGCTCAGAGAAACGCTTCCATTTAGCGAACTTTTGGTTCCCACAGAGTTTATTAGCCTGAAGCACAAAACCAAGAGTTATTCTTTAGCCGGTTTGTTTGGCACACATGTTATTTTCATCTGCAATTAACACAGCAGCAATGTGCAGTTACCTTCAGCCTTCAGTGCTGTAATGTACACCGTTATTGACAAATCAACTGGTCTTGATCAACAATCCGCCCAAATAAAGCTCGTCATTCACTTTGTGGGATACTGCTGTACATAAATTAGCTGCCACATTCGACTACAAATACAATCACTGCACGTTGAGACATTTTGACAACCTGATAAGGCATTATAGCAAATACAAGGATTATTGTTGCATAAAATTAGTTGCAGACATTTTAGAAAAAAGTTCATATTTGTTAACATTCATAAAGCATGAGTTCAAGCTCATGAGTCACCAAAAAAATTCAAATTTCCCCTTAATGCGATAGGAAACTATCAGCGACTAAGCAAAGCATTTTCCTTTTTTAATTTAAAAAAAAGGCAACAGAGGCTAATCGCCCTCGGGGTATTATTTTTAGATCAGTCGCCAAGACTAGAGAACTTGATTCCCGAGATGAGCAAGAGTGTTTGGTTAGAAATATCTACTTGCTCTTGTTTGTTGTGTGAGTGCTTCCCTATTCCCCGAGTCCTGATTATCCGAGACTACAAGCAGAAGTGACTGTCCCATTTCTCTGGGATTCAATGGACCCGATTTTATTGATGCTCAACTACCCCCCCAAATGCCCACTCTAGGATAGACTTGTTTGATGTAGATACACCCTCTACAATCTCTGACTTATTCAGAACTTCTGATGCCTGTATTCTCCCTTGTACCAGGCTCCGCACATTATCATCATCTTTGCCAGGTTCCACTGGCTCCCAAAACCCCAACCAATTAGACATTAAGATACTTGCCTTGACATTTAACTCCCTCATGCTCTCACCGCTCCTTACCTATGGAATCTCCTTCAGCTCTATTCCCCGCCCACACCTTCTGCTTCTCCAATTCTAATCTATTGTTTGTTCGTCACTCTCTCTATCCCACCCTTGGTGGCTTTTCAACCTTACCCTCCGAACCCTATTGTAAATCACTTCAGCTCTCCGACCTCTCTTCTCATCTCCAGAATACTCTAAAAGTATATTTTTTGAATCATGCCTTTGGTCAATATTCTTAATTATTATTAATAATAATCCTTGCATTTGATAAAGCTCCTTGTCATGTTGTCAAGACATCAGCGTTGAGTGTTTGAGATATAATTCTATGTAAAAGGCATTAGACACGTGCAAATCATTGTTGTTCAAGCTACAACATTGCAAATTCCAATATTCAGCACCTTAACACTATCAACAGTAAGTAAATCAGCAAATACAACAACATGTGTATAGCGTCTTTCACGTTGGGAGGACATCCCAAGGTGCTCGAACATCCAAACACAATGTTTCTTTAACAGTAAGATGTCATCATTCTCTCTTTCCCACGCCACTCTTGATGACTCTCCAGTGTTGAGTTCCAGAAGTGCTGCCCATATCCCATTACCTCACACTTAAGTGGCCATTATTTATATCTGAGTATCAGCCAGCCATATAACTTTGAAAGCAAACCCCACCCAGTCATTACCTGACATCCGCACATATGGAATTTCCAGCAGGACTAGGGAACCTGGGTGATTTTTCTCTTCCCTAACCCAGAGCAAACACTAGCGCCCCATTTTGTCATTGGAGGTGCTAATCCAATTTGCCCAAAACAATGTCCTCAAAACACCTAATGAAGTGAAAGACCACTTTATCTGAGGGATGGGAAAAAAACGGAAGTCGTCAGATGAAAGGTCATCGACCGGAAACGTTAACTCACTTTCCTCTCTCCGTTGATGCTGCCTGACCCGCTGAGTGTTCCCAGCCACTTCTGTTTTTATTTCGGATTTCAAGCATCTGCAGTTTTTTGCTTTTGTTTATCTGGGAGATTGTTGCCCAGGACATCCAGGAAAACTCCCTCCTTTTTTTGAATAATGCTGTGAGATCTTTAACATCCATCTGAACAGGAAGACGTTTCAATGTCTCATCCTCTGGCAATGCAGCACTTCCACCCGCATTGCATTTGAGTGTTAGCCTAAACTGTGAGTCCTGTCGCGTCGTGGGGTTTGAACTCACAACCTTCTGATTCAGAAGCGAAAGTGCTACGAACTGAGCTGAGCTGACATCTAAACAGGCGTCGCTTGCCTCAGTTTGTAGGACTTTCATCTTTGGATTGTGGGCTCCCAACATGGGGCTTGAACCCACAATCCTAGGGTTTGTGGGGAAAAATGGCAAAACACCAGCTCAGTGTTCTTCAGTTCTTTACTGGCTGTCACTCCAATACAAACTAGTGAAACTAGAGGTGCTATTATTAGTATTATTATTATTATTATTGCTCAGATGAGGCGTTAAACTGGTGTTATGTCTTCCTGTCCTTTAGATGGATGTTCAAGATATGATGAAACTATTCCAAAAGGTATCCAACATTCATCTAGATAAATAGATCATTCAACTAACGGCTGTTTATGAGACTTTTCTGTGTGCAAAATGGCTACTAGTGTGTCTATTAAAAGCAGTCACTACACTCAACAGTAATAATCTGTGAAGTGCTCTGAGATGTTTGGACGTATATTTAGACAATTGCCCCCCTGTTAACAGACATCATGCACCTTTCTCTGTCCGCTGGCACCTCTGTCAAAACTGCTGACATCCTTTTTTTAAAAAAAAACTTCCCTCGAGCCATCCTTGTTCTCTATCTACCGCTTCATCTCCAACCCACCTTTCTTGTCAAAGGTAGTGGAATGAGTTGTTACTTCTCAGCTTTGCTCTTTCCTTTCCTGCCACTCCCTGCACAGATCTCCTCCAATACAGTCACCGCCCTGCCCACGGCACTAAGGCTGCGTTGCCCTCGTGCTATGACAGTTCAAGTTCTTTCTTCTTTGAAAAGTAACGTGAAAAGAGGAGACCTCTGTTCTAACAAAACAAGAGGAAGATAAAACCCAGCCGGCAAAAGGGAGCACAGAAACACAATCGACAAAGTTTTTAAGACACTTCCCAGATTCCCTCCCACACCAAAAGAGAATATGTTGGCTATATTAGTCATTTATAAATCATCCAGTCAGAGTAGAAAACACAAGTGGAAATATAAATGTTGTTCCAATTTGTGATAAGTACTGAATATGATTCAGAGAATTTTCCTGTAATCCGCTGCACAAAACTTGGTTATAAAACCGACACTATCTCTCGCACTATGTACTTTCAATCTTAGACCATAAAAATTCAATAATCATTAAAATACCGCAAATACTTTCTTCAAAAGTGAGCATGAAAGGAAATGTGATACCACAATATTAAGATAATGAAATACAAAAAAAAAAACCTTTTCAACTTGTGGATGTTAGATAATAAGCTAATGCGATAACTTAATGTAAAGGAATACGAATAATCTTGGCATTTGATATAGCGCCTTATTTTTGAGATACCTCAAAATACTTCACAGAAATATTGTAAAGTGGAGTGACTGTGTATTTTGTGGGCAAGACGTAGCAACCAATTGTGCACAGCAGTGTCCCACAAACAGTCGTGGATTGAATGACTGCATTTTTTTAAGATTGTAAACTAGGATTCTGTGCATCAGCGTGGCTTAGCTCGTAGCTCTCTCAAGCCAGAGGTTGTGGGTTCAAACCCCATGTTGGAACGTTGAACTCATGTAGTGATGCATTGTTGCAGGTGCTGTCCTTTGCATGAGATGTGAAACCGTCTGTCTGTTCAAGTGGACGTTAAAGATCCCATGGCATTGCTTAAATGGAGAAGAGAGTTTCTCCCACTATCTGGGTCAATAATCCCTCAGATAAAAAAAAAAGGTAATTCACTTTGTGGCTGTTTGTCGGACACTGCTCTTCATAAATTGTCTGTCATATTTGCCTATATGGCAAATACAGAGTCAATAGACATTGCAGTACATCTTCTAAATGATTTGAGATGTCCTCCCAACATGAATATATTGTATATCGAAGATGTAAAGATTATTATTATACTTAATGGAGTATCAAGGCAATCATCATATGATCGATCAAATCATATCATACCAAAATCATATAATATATAAAATCATGTCATATCTCCATAAAAAAAAAGAAAATGAAGTAGGAGACTGATTTGGCTAAAGCCATGAAGTTCCTTGTACGGAACCAGGAGCAAACAACGGAAGATTGTGATTTCAGACTTAGGGAAACATGAAATGCAAAGCGAAGCTAACTTCTGCCTCACAAAACATGTCAAATGTATTTTAAGAAGGAAATTAAAATTTGGGCATGAGCTGGAGACTGGAAGGTTATTATAATAATCCTTGAGCATTTCATGGAACGCCGTTCACACTGGGAGAATGTTTCAAAGTCCATCAGGAAGATTCAGGGTAAAGTGCAATAATGGTGCATTTTTGTAGGCGAACATATCCAAAGCAAGATGGAGACGGAATGGTCTATTTACACTCATTTGGATATAAACTCATTTGGAAGGAGCTGAAAGGACTGATGGTTATGTTCTCTTTCCTCCCTTGACAGGAAAGCTCCTGATTAAGTCTAATGAAAACTTTATAAAATGCTGAGGTTCTGTAGTTATATTATTTTTATAAACGGACCCACCGAGTGAAAAGACAGAAAAGAAACACAGGACACAAAACCGGGCTCAAAAAAAGAAAACAAACGGGAATGAGCAAGAGCAACATGATCAAACATGTAACTTTGTTGTCTGATAACATCTACAACAAGGTGATGCTTGCAGCAGCTCCATTGATCGTAACAGTTAAACTTTCACATGTACCCGGGAGGCAATGGTGAGAAATGAATTCGCAGCAGAAAGGCGGCATTTCTGCATTCCGGCAAATGCAAAACGGGCATCAAACTTGTTGGCTTATTAAGTGGGAAATGACCTAGAAAGGAAATAGAAGCAGAGAACAATTCTAACAGCCGAAGGGGAACAATGTAAAAGTCAGCAGTTTACTCAATTATTCTGATTGTTGTGATAACGTTGTCATACTAACAGCAATATGTATAAGAGCTTATCAGATGCAGTGGTATAAACTCCCCTATGCCTACATGAAGGGCACTATATAAATGCAAGTTATTTGCGTTGTTGTTGTTGTTATCATTCAATGAAGAATTTATAGAGCATTCATGTGACACGCTCAAGAATAAAATGTTCCTGCACTTTGCCACTCTCTCTCTGTTTGGATACGACAAAAACAAATCTCTCTGTGTGGATATATTAATTTATCAATATTGGCCCTTAACGTACTACAACACAACCCAAAGGCCCTCCAGTTTCACTCTTAAATTGATACAAAGTCATGAATCCCAACAGCACAGTATTTATATATATGTATAATATATATATAACCTTGAATATGTACCAGTATTCAACACTTCTAACCGACTATTTTTCTTCCATGATGAATCCCTACCAGTAGCTGGTCTTTTACCAGTGAAATCCAAGGACGCTCAAGATGAATGTTGAAAATCTTCAAGCTCTGGGTGGCTCTAATCGATATTGAGCTGCCACAGTGGATTTACCCTACACAGCGTCTCAGTTTCAGCTTCACTATCCAGGTAACAATTCCTCCGCAGGATATGGATTATCTATGCAGCAAATTCTCCTTCCTTTCGCTCCAATGCATCCAGGATAAAGCGGTCATTCCAACAGGGCAAACATAGTCAGGGCTACTTCACCACCCACATTAAATGTTCCTGTTAAAATACAATACCAAACATTTTGAGCTGAAAATATATATATTTTTTAAAACATACCAAAAGAGAAAAGAATGACTTTAAAAACAAAAACATCAATTATTGCGGACAAACAAAACAAAACTGTGTTTGGAAAAATACCTTAATGACCAATATTAGAAGGATAGCTTAAGTGCAATAAAGTGATATGGTTTATAGCAGCGTGGTCCGACTGTCGGCCGCATCCGGCCCAGCAGGTGGTTTAATCCGGCCCGAGACTATTTCCCAAATTCAAACTTCCGCTCCGTCCCTCCCTCCCCTTCCCTTCCTCCCTCCCTCCCTCCCTCCCCTTCGCTTCCTCCCTCCCTGGTGAACGTTCTCCAATGGCAGTGGTAGGAACCGACAGTTGGGAAGACCCAGCGGGGAGAGTGGAAATAAAGAGAATGAAACAGTTGTCCTGCAATCTGTATTATATATGAAAATCCATTAAATGCAAGGATTTTTAAAAGCACCAACTATAGCGTCACAAATCTCCTTCTGTACTTTATTGACAGTGACGATGATACAACTAATGTTTGATTGATGCTAATCTATTTTGTCTACGCTGCAGCCTATTATTGACTGGAGCAAACTTCATTAGTACTTTTTGTTTTACAACTGTAGTGCGGATATTAGAGAATTAATAATGTATTTCTCATATTATTATAGAAACAGCCGAGAATAGTACATTGTGGTACGCCAACTGAAACTGCTCCTAATCTTGATTTCATTGCAGCAAGATGAATATTTTGGAATTGATCAGCGGAAGATAACAGTAAAAACCACACATTTGCAAATATGCATTAATTGGCTCAGCGAATGAAATGTATTTCACACGTGCTACAATCGAATCTTTTTAAACTGCTATGATAAAAACTGGTCTAACTTGTAATATAGCGTATCAAAGCCATGTTATTCCCCAGTCTCACGGACCAAGGAAATCCCAATGTAACTGCCTATCACAATATTATTTCTCATCAAATCTGTCAAGTAAATAATAATCCGTGTGTTTGATACAGCGTCCTTCACGTTGCGAGGATATCTCAGAGCGCTTCACAGGACTTGCTGTAAAGTGTAGTGACTATATATTTTGTAGGCAAATACCCACAGGAAGCTGCTGTTTCTTACTGACGTCTCCATTGGCAAAAAGAACTAAAGCAATTAACAGGAAAAACGGCTTAAATCTCTACATATTAAAGAGAAAGCATTCTCACAAAGCCAACACCTGGAGAGGCCCCACAACACGCAAACCCATATTAATAATAATAATAATAATCATCATCTTCGTATTTGATGTTCTGCTGAAATCATCAGACTCAGCTCCCAACAAGGGAAAATCTCACTCACCTCAGTGGATTGTACCAGTCAAGTGCCTGTATCCTAATCTGTAAGGCCCACACTGTGCATACTCTTAGTACCTTGTAACTCAAGTCGAATCCTGTAACTCAACTCGAGAAAAACCTAAGAAATTTGTACAATATTTTTAAATAAAAAAACACAATTGAGCTTCTCCAACCTCGCTGTTGTGGTCGCTTTGATGTCTCTTTAAGTTGTAAAAAGCTTTGTATTATCCCAGATTTATCATCGATAGAATTTACAGAGGAACCACACTTCTTGCTAGCTTACCCAACCAGATAATCATAATGTACCAGCAAAAGCACAATCTCAGTAAAAATAATACATTCTCCAGCTGCACATCCCTTGAACACTGGTTGAAGTGTATTTCAAAGCACAAACATACCTCAGAAGTCTGTAGATGACTTTGATAAAGCAATGAAACTCTGTACTAGCAGTTTATGATGTTATCTCAATCTATTGGCGAGCGACTACCTTGTAAAACATCAGAGGCAGCTTGTTATTGAATATTTAGCATTTACTGAGTCTGCAACTGGTTTTACATTCACCTGCAAAATACACAGTCACAGCACTTTGCAGTCAGGCTGGTTAAGCTCCAGCAGTTGCCTCAATGCACACTCTGGGGTCCCCAAAGGTTATTGGCTCTTGCTAAACCTGTGCTTAATCCTCTCAGGAACTAGGTAAGCAGGAGGCGTCCCTCCAGGGAAAGAGCGCAAATTCCATTGTAGTCACAGGGACTTCTCCACGTGCAGGTGGCCTATATGGATCTCTCAGTTTGGTTTGGATATGCTTAAGCGTGGCGATGTCTCCCTACAATATCCATCGGACCAAAAAAACACGCTTCACAGTAAATCCTGCAAAGAGACATCCTCCTGACGTTAAAGATGATACATTAAATGCAAGAACGATTCTTGTACTGTGACGATTCACAGATTCTTCTCTGTCCCTTTAGATTCATTGTGTGCTTTGTGCATATCATGTGTAAACTGGCGGGTACAGAGGGATATGCGGGCACTCTGAATTCTGTAATTAATAACTGGTTGGACGTCGGGTGAATTACACATCTGTAAGGGCTTCTGGACTGGACTCTGTACAAGTGAGGTTACACCCGACATAGACTGTAATATATTGTTGCTTTGAGGACACATTACTGAAAGAAGGGAAACTCTGTCCTTTGTGAACATCAGTATCAGCCTTTCCCGCTGGATGCCATACATCTTCCCAGATTGTATTGCCCCTTTCTGCGAGATCTGTGGACGTGTGCAGAACACTGAGGAAATAAGAGTGCAAAAACAGAGGGTTTGAGAAAAGATTTTCACGATCCTACTTATTAATGAGAGGTAATTAGAAACTGGATATCTTGGCTGAATAACTGTGCAGATGATAGACATTAGTCCATGTTCTTTTGAAGATGGCAATCAGAATAGCCACTACTTTCGCAGGACCTATTGAAGAGAAAGCATTTTAACATCTTAATGTTCTGATGTTGAAGAGAAAGGGGACCACAGGTTAGAAGTGAGGACTACTATCTATGATATATGTATAGTATATACTGTATATATATTATATATGAAAGTGTAAGTGCTAGAAGGTGTTAACCCTCTCACCTCTGTTAGATTATAGAAGTTGTAGTCTAATAATAATGAAACATTAAACAAATGTAGAAGGGAGAAAGTACTGATGGTCGTGAGATAGGAGACATCTGGTTTTCTCTGTTTCTGAAAGAA
This sequence comes from Callorhinchus milii, assembly GCF_018977255.1. Classification (NCBI taxonomy): domain Eukaryota; kingdom Metazoa; phylum Chordata; class Chondrichthyes; order Chimaeriformes; family Callorhinchidae; genus Callorhinchus; species Callorhinchus milii. The sequence goes on along the minus strand of NW_024704742.1, from coordinate 481,718 downwards.
TAAAAAGACAGCCTTGGAAAAGGTCATCGGGTCACCACTTATCAGTAAATAACAACAAGCCCACAGAGGTAACTGTCCAAGATACCAGTCGACACAAGATCTAGGCTTAGCAATAAGTCTCTAGATTCTGACAGGCCCTGCCAAACAACAGAAGGCAACTCTCAAGAATAGCCATTAATGAGCAAGTTCTTCAATATGGAGGAGTTTGGTACCATCCTGGTAGTATTGATAAGGGGTAACGAGTCAATTAAAAGGAATGTACTAACGATCCCACATACCAAAATGATGAGCACTCGATACAGTCTGGACTGATTAAATCATTTGATTAAGACAGGACAAAGAAAAGATCTCGAGAAGACTCAGTCAGGCTGGCACCAAGCCAAATGATTGATTAACCTGAGTATGTGACTGTATCAGAATTGGGTAGAGGGGCCCTAGGAAGGACACTTGGAGAAAGAGTATAACTTTGGCACTCTAGGCGAGAACAGTGAGAAGAACAGGAAGGCTCCAGACGGAGAGAGTCCAGTGTGGAGAGGTCCCTTTAAGAATCACAAGGAAGGTGACGTTCCATGACTGTCTACAAAGACTGGTAGTATAATTTGTTAGACATTTGTAGTAACTTGTGAATGCATGTTGTGCTCACTCTGTTCATAATAAACCCTGCTACGCCATATTTGGATTGTTGAGTCATATTTCGAACTACGGGATCAGAAATCCCAACACCTCTTTCAATCATCATATCACACATGTATACCTGAATGCATAATAATACGAATAAATCCTTGCACTTGATTAAGCTCCTTAAAACACTTCACAGAATATACTGTAAAGTGAATTGACTACATACTTTGTGGGCAAAACACAGCAGCCAATTGCGCACAGCAGCGTCCCCACAAACCGTCGTGATTGAGTGGTAACATTTTCTGTTGAAGGGTTTATTATCCCCAGAAAAGCAATCCGCCAATTGGTTAACAACTGGGTTCCTACTTATTGTTAGGTAAAGAGAAGCGTGTGGAGTAAGTAAGGAAACATTTCGCCTGGCCCGGGAATCGGACCCAGATCTTATTGCTTGCGAGCTGAGTGCTCTAACCACTAAGCTACAGCCTCCACGTAAGTTTCCTCACCAAAAAACTTTCTTGTTCAAATGATTTCGGTTGAGAAATAATTTTCCCATGGCTTTCTCTAATTTCTTCAGCCTCTCCCCCCCTCCCCCACCAACCCTTTCCCCACCCACACACACACACATGTGCTGAGCAAATGGTTCCTGAGGTAAAGCTTAACCTCCCCTAGTAAACCTCCGTGGGAGGAATTATTCTCTCGCTCAGATCTACCTTGTTCTGAAGGTCAGTTAGTCACTGAGCTCTCACTTGCCTTTGATTCAAACAAAAGGGCGACTAATCATACAGTAGGAGGTCAGTTTCATCAGTTTATAAAGTAGTGAATTATGTATATCACAATCAGCTCTATATTACATTCCCATGTGCCCAATGAGCAATGTGAGCCAGACATCCAAACCTGCTCCAGATCACACCGCAGCTTCTTCGACTAAAGATGGGGGGGGGGGGGGGGAGGATTTAGGATTCTGCCACCACTCTATTCAATGAAATAAATGTTTTTTTTGGGGGTGGGGGGTGTTATCAGGAGGTGTCAGAAACAGTACCACAAGGAAAGCTGTGTTGTATGTCGAATCAGTGAGATATTGGTTGTGGCTTGCATATATTCGGTCAAATTTGAGCAGGATTGCTATTGCATAATACATCATCAGTAGAGTAAACCTACTCTGTCTCACTAACCCAAACACTAGAGTCTAATCCGGGTTTACATTCCCTATTAATGGGCAAACAATCCAATGCTTGGTGAATTCTGCTTCACAATGATAGGAAGGCTCGACATCAAAGGATTAAAAGTGATAGGACTATGAATAGGTCCCGGTGCAATGGTAAAGGCATGAGATTTTCTGAATGGGACATCCTGAGCTCTACATTACACATTGTCCTTGGTAGAGCAGTCGTTGACTGCTGGATTTAGGACTCAAAGCTTCGTGTGGGTCAACACAATCCTTTGCACTTAGCAAAACAAGCCCTATGTCTAAAGATAATGATATAATAATAATAATGCTTGCATTTGATAAACAACAACAACAAGATTTCATTTATAGAGCGCCTTTCACGTCGGGACATGAGCAGGGTGGAAATCGTCAGGGTGAGGGGAGGGGAGAGAAGCGAGGGAGCGAGGAGGGGGTAGAGAGTCGAGAGGGGAGCTGAAGGCTGAAGGTCAAAGAGAAAGGTCTTGAGACCGGCCTTGAAGGAGGAAAGGGAGGAAGCGAGGCGAAGGCACTGGGGGATAGATAGATATTAAGGCGTTTTTCTTTTCTTCTTCATCCAAACCCACCTTGTGATCTTGTTTCGCCCACAAAATATGTGGACAATTCACTTTACAGTATATCCTGTGAAGCGCTTTGAGACGTCTCAAAGACGTGATAAGGTGCTGTATCAAAAGCAAGGATGAATTTTATTATTAATATTGTGAGATGCCAGGGAGACAGTGGGCACTAACAACAATTAGGTTTCTACATTGGAGTAGTTGGGAAACTGGTAATTAATTTTCATTTTGAGAGTTCACAAATGGCTGAAAGAGGAAGTATATTTCTGCTTGATTTTTAATGGGTGTGAAACCCACAGACTCAGTGTAAAAAAACATTTCATCACTGGAAACCCAATAAAAAAAATAGTAACTCAAATGTGATCCTGTCCACTGTAGGGGATGTGAACGCGAGGTACTGCCTACCTGTTCAGATGGATGGTAAAGATTCCACGGCAGTTTTCGAAAAGAGAAAGAAGATTCTCCTGGTGTCCTGGCCAATAACACCCCTCCCTCCACTCGCCAAATAAATGTGATCATTCACTCACTCCATGGCTGTTTGTGGGACATTGCTGTGCACAATTGGGCTGCCCCGCTTCCCTACAAATACACAGTCACTCCACTTCACTGTAAAATAATGTGAAGCACTTCAAGATATTCTCCTGACGTGAAAGGCACTGTATACCAAATGCAAATGAACTAAACAGCTTTCTTCATCCAAACTCCAAATTCGGCGATCCATGTGAAGAAGTGATGCAGGCAGACCTCAAAAAACATCAACAACAACAACAACAACTCGCACTTATATAGCGCCCTCCACGCAGGGCAGTATCTCAGAGCTTAACAATGCCGGAGCCTGACTCCGAGCCGGGGGGAGGGGGGAGGTGGCTGTAAGCATATCGAAAAGGAAGGTTTTCAGGCAGGACTTTGAAAGAGGGGAGAAAGGAGGCAAGGCCGGAGGGACTGAGGGAGAGCGTTCCAGAGGTTCGGGGCACAGTGGCTGAAGGCACGACCTCCGATGGTGGGGCAGAGGGTGCGAGGGACAAGCAGGAGCTGGGGCCAGTCGAATGGAGGCGCCGGGTGGTGGATTGGGGAGTCAGGAGGTCCGAGAGGGAGGGAGGGAGGGGCCAGGGAGTGAAGGGATTTGAACTCAAGAGTGAGAGGATCTTGAAGTTGATCCGTTCGGTGATGGGGAGCCAGTGGAGCCTGGGCCAGAGCTGGTGAGATGTGGGGACGGAGTTTGGTCCGGGTCAGTATGCGGGCGGCAGAGTTTTGAATGAGTTTTGAAACACACACACGTGCACTACACACACATCATTCTTTTCCTTGTGGAACTTCCTCCCAACCATTCCTTGCCTATGTCCTTTATGTGCAGAGTTTGTGCATTGGGCAATAGAAACACTGGCGTGACCTGGGTTTAGTCTGTGACTTCTGGGTTGACATTTCCAATTCTCAAAAAGCGGGCAACTCTATGCCAGTTTCAGTTGTCCCTACCTGCCACGTGTTATCCCCATTTCACCAGAAAATCAAGATTTCTACCTCAGATGATTAATGCTGAGCATTTTGTTGATTTGTGGTCGAATACGGCAGTTTATGTCTGAAAACAATCAGAACAGTACCACTGACTTGCAGAAAAGAGTAGCAAGAAGTACCTTCATCCTCTATGTATGCCATCCAATATTCTGTTTTGCAAGTTGTCTATTTGGATTGCATTGTGCAAAAAAAGCACGTTGCAATCATAAGTCTCATTTTCCATTGCTGGTAAGGGCATAGCAACATCCTACTCTCATTCTAGGTCAGGTGTGCTACAGTTTTCGGTTTTAGTGCGATGTTGTGACCTACAATATTAAAGGTAACTATGATAAATCTGCAAGGTATGAATAGGTCATTCAATTCGAAGCACAGCATCTACAGACATTTATCAGCAACGCATAAAGCAATCAGAGTTTCAGAGTTTATAGGACACTATGGGACTCACGACGTGAAAGGCACTACACAAATATAATTTTGTTGTTGTTTAATGTTTGACAAATTCATTGCAATTATGTTTCGTGTGAATTTTTTCACAAACCATTCGTTTGATTTGGTTTGTCGATTGGCCACAACAATCCCAGAGGTTCCGAATCCTGACACCATCCCGAAACAGCAACAGGGGGAAGGCTGTGTACTGTTGATCTCATTACTACCCATTTGTCAGCCTGGCTCAGTGGGTAGCACTCTCGCTGTGAGTCAGAAGGTTATGGGTACAAGCCCCACAACAAGACTTTGGAGTCCTGTAGCTCAGTGATTAGAGCACTCGCTTTGCAAGTGAGAGACCTGAGTTCAATTCCAGGCAGAGGGCGAAACCTTGGGCAAGTTTCCTCACTCCACACAGAGCCTAATAATAATCCCTCCAAAACCACAAACAATAATAAATTGGTCATTTTCAATCCACGGCTGTGTGTGGGACATTGCTGTGTGCAATTGGCTGCCGCGTTCGCCCACAAATTTACAGTCAATTCACTTTCCAGTCTATTCTGTGAAGCACTTTGAGACGTCGAGAAGATGTGAAAAGCGCTATATCAAATGCAAGGATTATTGCTATTATTATTTGAGCTCACAGTCTAAGCTTATTGGAATTATTATTATAACATAATTTAGTTTCTAGGAGTTGCAAATGGGTCAATTCAAGCACTGTAAGACAGTTGAGGACAGTCTTTGCAATCCTCTCACACTCTACTCCCCAGAAAAACAGAGGTGGAGGGCTTTGCTTCTGTGCACCTGTCTCTTCAGTAGCCAGTCTTGTCACAACCCACCGAAGAAAAGGCAAACGAGAAGCAACCTCCAAATATGCATATCTCTTTACACTGCGGTCTCACTTTAAAGTATTAAATATCTATTAATCAATTGCAAAGATACCTGAAGTACTAAAACAAAACGTTTTGCTAATACTGCTCCCACTTATCAGTGAAGACTAACACTTTACAATATGTGCTGTGAAGAGCTTTGAGACATCCTCCCAAGGGCACGACACAAAATGTAAGCATTATTAAGACCAAAAGAAAACCGATGCTGTTTAGCACCCAGCCAGCCTACACCTCATGCTACGTTCCACTGCAGGTAAGTGGATAAGTTTCACCAATAGAAACACACATTCCATTATGATTTTGGAAGATATGAATCTTCTTTTGAGTTTATTATAAGACTAATTTCTTGTAAGTTTCCCACAGGTTTTTTCAATAAGCCCACACAAGAGATTCAAGATTAATGATCTATGTGCTTTGCATAAAAATATGCTCCCCTCCCCCCCCCCACCTTTATTTATACATTTGTACAAGAGCCTTAGCTCTAAGGGATGACATTCTAACATTCTTCCCCCGTAATAATTACTGCTCACCCACCAGCCAACACATAGCAGTGCTTGCGGTAATGCTGCTTACCATATCACACTTTGGAGTCATTTTTCTGACGTAATTTCCTCTGACAATCTTTTCAGCGTTTGCTGATGTTACTTATGCAAATCATGGGTGCCTCAGCTAGGATACTGGGCGCTTTGAAATACTATCTAAGAATTCAACAAAAGCACTGATCAAAGAGCACTCACTAACCTACTGTTCTTTTCCTTGTGTTGTGGCTAAAATAATGTCAATCAGAAAGTTAACAAATAATACATGCCACAGCTCATTTCTTTACGTGTTTTAACGAGCAAAATTACAATTGGAAGAATACATTTGATGGACACCTTCAACTTAACACTTATTTCTCCACATTTTCCCAGCTTCTTAACTTTAAGACAAAACCTAATGATTAAGTCTTAAAATTAGAATTGTGCTGGGAAAATACTGTAAAGTGAATTGACGGTATATTTTGCGGGCAAAACGAGGCAGCAATTCGCACACTGCAGCGTCCCACAAACAGTCGTGGATTGAAGTGACCAATTTTTTTTTTGAAGGAATTATTACCCCCTGGAAAAGCCACCCGCAAAGCGACTAACAACCGGGTAAAATATTCTTAAATTTTACGTTTGCAACTCAGGTTTTTGCAGTTTGTTTTCGGAGCTCTGGGAAATCGTTCTCCAAGTTAAGCCTCAAGTTCCAAAATTCTGCACAATCTTAAATTTTAAGACAACAACAACAACTCGCATTCATATCACACCCCTCACGCAGGGTAGTGGTCCTAGAGCACTCGACAACACAACACCGAGCCCGGTGGGGGGGGCGGGGGGAGGGTGGGGGAGAGGTGACCATGGGCACTGGTCGAATAGGAAGGTCTTCTGGTGCGACCTGAAGATGGGGAAGAAGGGGGCAAGACGGAAGGATAGAGGAAGAGTGGAAGACATTGGTCTTAAGCCCCAAGAAATTTCAGGATTGCAGTGACGTCTGCTGAAAAGTGTCCACACATGAGCATTGATTGAGAACACGTTGTTTAGAGCTGTAATGGTCTGGAATGTATTGCCTGAAAGGGTGATGGCAGCGGATTCGATAGTAGGTTTCAAAAGGGAATTGTTCAGGTACTTGAAAAGGAAAAATTTGGAAGGCTACGGAGTAAGAGAGGGGTTGGGGGGTGGGACCAGTTGGAAAGCTCTTGGCATCATTCTGTGCTGTAAGGTTCTATGATTCCACGTGGGGTAAAATTCCAACCAGGTCGAGATTTACTCTCGTTTCAACGGGTACAGACTTTGGCAAATTCTTGAATACAGCTTTAATTTTGAAATTGATTTTCTGTACGTGCTTTTGACAACAATAAGAAAACAACTTCAAAGTTATGCCTGAATTCAACAATTTATCAAATTCTGGACCTCTAAAATGCAACATAAATAATAATAATCCTTGCATTTGATAAAGTGCCTTATCACGTCTTCGAGACGTCTCAAAGCGCTTCACAGAATATACGTAAAGTGAATTGACTGTATATTTTGTGGGCGCACAGCAGTGTCCTACAAACAGCTGTGGATTGAAGTGACCAAATTATTTTTTAAATCTATTTTTGAAGGAATTATTACCCCCGGAAAATTGATCCACCAATCGACTAACAACCAGATTCCTACTTACTGCTGGTAAACAGAAGCGTGTGGAGTAAGGAAACTTGCCCAAGGTATCACCCTGCCCGGGAATTGCATCCAGGTCCTCTCGCTTGTGAGTTGAGTTCTCTAACCACTGAGCCACAGGACTAGACCAGGTGAAATTTTACTCCCAAGATTGTTCTCGGCTGTAGTGCCTCGTTGGATATTTGAATACCCCACCAGCACTTAGAGTCCGGGCTCAAATACAATCCGTGGCCGCTTAGGTAAAGTACCACAGGTCTGCCAGCTCCTGTGGACTATCTCCTCAGGCATGTGGCACTACCTTCAGGTGAAGAGGACAGGAAACTATTGAAGGGGAAGATAAATAGATTTGCTAACGTGTTTTTTTTGTAAAAACTGTGCTTAGTGTCTGTAAGGTATATACATATGTACACCCACATGTATATACACATGCACAGATCGCATGATAATAATGATATATAATAATAATAATAATCCTTGCATTTGATATAGCGCTTTTCACGTAGGGAGGACGTCCCAAAGCGCTTCACAGAACATATTGTAAAGTGAATTGACTGTATATTTGTGGGCGAACGCGGCAGCCAATTGCGCACAGCGATGTCCCACAAACAGTCGTAGATTGAAAATGACCAATTTATTATTGTTTTTGGTTTTTGAAGGGATTATTATTAGGCTCTGTGTGGAGTAAGGAAACTATGATGATAATAATAAGAGTCCTGTAGCTCAGTGGTTAGAGCACTCGCCTCGCAAGGGCAACCTGGGTTTGATTCCCAGGCGGGGCGAAATGTTTGGCAAGTTTCCTTACTCCACACGCCTCAGTTTACCTAGCGGTAAGTAGGAACCCGGTTGTTAGTTGATTGGCGGATCGCTTTACGGGGGGTAATAATTCCTCCAAAAAAAAAAGAATAATAAATTGGTCATTTCAATCCACGGCTGTTTGTGGGGACGCTGCTGTGCGCAATTGGCTGCCGCGTTTCACCCATAAAATATACAGTCAATTCACTTTGCAGTGTATTCTGTGAAGCACTTTGAAAAGGTGCTATATCAAATGTAGGAATTATTATTATTATACAGTTATAATATAATATATTATTATACACTTCTGTTAACACTTTTCCTGAAAACTTGGTATTAATATGCCAGCATTATCTATGTATTCAGAACAGGTTCAAAGATAGATAGATAGATAGATAGATAGATAGATAGATAGATAGATAGATAGATAGATAGATAGATAGATAGATAGATAGATAGATAGATAGATAGATAGATAGATAGATAGATAGATAGATAGATAGATAGATTAGATAGATAGATAGATAGATAGATAGATAGATAGATAGATAGATAGATAGATAGATAGATAGATAGATAGATAGATAGATAGATAGATAGATAGATAGATAGATAGATAGATAGATAGATAGATAAACAAATAAATAAATAAATAAACAAATAAACAAATAAACAAATAAACAAATAAACAAATAAACAAATAAACAAATAAACAAATAATCCTTGCATTTGATATAGCGCTTTTCACGTCGGGAGGACGTCCCAAAACGCTTCACAGAACACACTGTAAAGTGAATTGACTGTATATTTGTGGGTGAACGCGGCAGCCAATTGCGCACAGCAATGTCCCACAAACAGTCGTGGATTGAAAATGACCAATTTATTATTGTTTTGTTTTAATGATAGGGATTATTATTAGGCTCTGTGTGGAGTAAGGAAACTTGCCCAAGGTTTCGCCCTCTGCCTGGAATTGAACTCAGGTCTCTCGTTTGCAAAGCGAGTGCTCTAACCACTGAGCTACAGGACTCCAAAGATGATATAGCAAACAGATCATTTGATAACAGGAAATACTTCTCTAGTTATTTAGAGAACAAACAAGTACAAACTCTTTTTTTTTAAAAGCTTATCTCTTTTTCTCTCAGTGATTGCATCTCTTAAGCATTTTGAAAGGGTTTTTTTTCTCAAAGGAAGGAAAATTGTAGGCATGCATCATAAGCACAACCTCCATTGGTTTTGGTGGTTTACACGCAGGTTTGAGCAAAGGGATTTTACCATCATGAAGTTTAGAATTGCCAAATTTGAAAAATTTCCAAAATAGTCATCAAAGAGGAAAATATTCATCCTTCACGAGAGACACAGGTTGCTAAATTAATGACTATTAAAACTCCTACGATTTCCCCCCTACCTCCACAAAGGGTATAAAATCCCTTCACCGTTACACTCTGAAATCTATCAGAATAGTCCACAGAGCAGTCACTGTCTCAATCATGCCTAAGTTACTGTGCTTATTCTTCACTGTGCTGACGTTCACCACAGCGATAGGTGACGATGGTACCAAATTTAAATATTTGCTTCGTGAAATGATCTTGAAGACCAAGGAGCTACAAACACTTCTGAAGGTAAGAGGGGTTTTAAGCTTATCTTGACATATGTAAATACGTACGTTAAGATATATTTACTGCTACAGATTTATTTTTTGCACCTACTAACAATGAATCACTTTGTTTTATTCCAGAACGATCAATATCTCATGAATTCGCAAGACTTAATACGCACTCCTGTGATCCTGGAGGTAAGCATCTATTTGAACGTTTTTAGCACTATTTTAGAATTACTCTTCCAGTTAAAAAAAACATTAGTGTCAGCAGGATTTAAAAACAACTGAACTCATAGTCTTATCTCACAGTATTATATAAAGTGCGTCAAACCTTGCACAGTTGGTAGCACTTGCCTCTGAGTCAGAAGGTTGTAGGTTCGGGACTTGGAACTCATATAATCTGTGCTGACACTCCTGGGGTTTGCTGCACTGGCAGAGTTGCCGTCATTCGGAGGGGACGTTAAACTGAGGTCCTGTTTGCCTGTTCAGGCGAACGCTAAAGATTCTATGGCATTATTCGAAAGAGAAGGGAGTTTCTCTCAAACGAAAGTCCATGGCAGTTTGTAAGCTGTTTGTGTGCAACTTGGCTGATGCACTCATCTACAAAACGCACCCAGTCATAACATTTTTACAGTCGATCGTGGGAAACGCTTTGAGATGTCTCGATGATGTGATAAGGCGCTAAGTCAAATGCAAGGATTATGATTACTTATAAAGAGAAGCAAAACTTGGTGAAATATTCCTTAGGAGTGTGAAGATGCATTGTATAGGGTACGACTATATGAATGACTGAATATTGCAAAAGAAAGCAATTCCATAATGTATTAGAAAATTGCAAAACAATCAGGTGCAATTATTTATCTGGCCCAAACAGGATAATTTAGAAAGAAAAGGGGTTGGAAATTCCTGTCACGGTAACCTATATCTCCAACAATATTTTCCAGTACTATACTGGAGTGTCAGCCTAGGCTGTGATTATCTCCTAAGAGACGACTCTTTAGGAAATCACATTTTGCATTTTAGTCCAAGTGTATAGTATAATTTTAGAACATTAATAGTTAAACATCCTGTGCTTGAACTTGTTCCGTAATGTTACATTGCGATATAAAAATGATCCGTGCATTTGATATAATGCCTTATCGTGCCGTTGAGACGTCTCAAGGCGCTTAACAGAATATACTGTAAAGGTGGATTGTATTTTGTGGGCGAAAGCACAGCCAATTGCGCACAGCAGATCCCACGTCCCACAAACAATTGTGGATTGAGGGATGAAATTATTATTATTTTTGTGGGGGAGGGATTAGTACTCCCAGATAGCGATCTGCCAATGGACTGACAACTGGGTTCCTACTCACTTCTCGGTAAACAGAGGTGCGTTTAAATTTAAATCTCTCAATTTAGATATTTGGGTTTAAACGTTTTCTGAAACTGGTTTAGGAAGCGATAAGAGTAGACCTCAAAATTGCAAAATAATTTCTATATTCCCAATGATTAAACAAAGTAAAATGTATTATTTGAAGTATATACCAAATTTTAATAAAATGAATTCCTTGAAAATGTTTGCAGCTGTCATTATTCTGCAGAATATGTCATCTAACTTTGTTATTTTTTTTCTTCTCTAGCCCAACTGTTCGCTGATTTGCTTTGAGGAAGGACTTACAACTTTAAAGCATAAATGCAAACTTCCAAGCTGCAAAAAGCCTGCAAGCATCATAATCTCAAACATGAAAACATTCCAGACAGTGGTAAGTGCAAAAGCTTTGGGTTTCATACTGCAACATAGATTGCACCCACAAATATAGTACTGTACTGCTCTTCAAAGACAGTATCTGATTTCAACTAAGATCCAAGTCTTTATGAATATGCATTGACCAGCTTATTAATACATTTAACCTTCTTGAACATAGAAATTTGTCCACTTAAAAATCTCCCCGACCCCCCCACCCACAAATAACATTAACATCAGGTGGCAAAGCACAGGGTCACCTTATGTACTATAAGGGTATCAACCCCCCTATAAACAAAGTATAACAGGTGTTGTATTTTACAGGAAGGAAGCCAAAGGTGTGAATTCAAACAGAAGAAGATCCCTGAATTCTTGCTGGCACTGAAGGTGTTCTTACAGAGAAACTACAAAACAGCACAGAAACATGTGAGCAGCACGGGAATGAAAAGCAAACCATATGTTTAGTGTTAATGGAACAAAGTAAAATATAATTTATGCACGGCTGTAGTCGAATCTCAAATTAGTTTCACGTTGAAATATTTAAATACTTAATTTATTGTTTTGCGTTCATAAAGATAATGAATCGCAACGGGTCTTAAATGTAAGCCCTACGGGCTGCTATGCTTCACTAGACTAGTTTAACAAGTCTGAATACACTTTTGTTATACAACTAACAAATTGACACTGTATCTTAGAAACTAATTGTATATGGGTATGTGATGACTATATTTATTAATTTCTCAAGAGGATCAGTTAATGTACGAGAAGAAAGTACTATATACAGTATTTAATTTCCTATATTTATATCAACACCTTTGTTTAAGTTATTACAGTTGCTGCTGTCTTATATAATATTAACTGTATTCTGCTTCAAGGTATAAACACAAATAAAAGTTTATTTAAAAAAAAGTAGTGGTGTTTCGTAGCATGGCATTAGCCAAGATGTTATTGATTTATACTTCGACCTATGTCGTAACTGAGATTTATCTCAATATAACAAGATAAATGCATCTGTGGGGATAATAATACTTGCATTTGATACAGTGCCTTATCACATCGTTAAGACGTCTCAAAGCGCTTCAGGGAATATACAGCAAAGAATATACCGTTACTGTGTATTTCGTGGGCGAAAAATGGCAGCACAGCAGTGTCCCCCAAACAAACACGTGGTGGACTGACTTTGTTTTACACACACACACACACACACAATGGCCACAGGTTTGTATTATTTTTGAGCTCGGTGTTACACAACCTTAAAGCACAACTTGTGTAACTCAAACTGTACTTTCACTTTCACTACCCCTAACCCTAACCTGTCTACTCACTTCTTGAAGCCCACCATGAACTCTGCCTCTACCACCTTACTCGGCAGAGCATTCCACATCCCAATAACTCTCTGTGGGAATTTTTTTCCCCTAAGCTCTCCTTTCACTGAACTGCTGACTATCCTACACCTATGTCCCTTAGTCACTGACTGCCCTAATAGCTATTCCCTAGTCACCCTGTCCTAACCCATCATAATGTTGTACACTTCTATCAGGTTCCCACTCAACCTTCTCTGTTCCGATGAAAAGTTTCCTCACTTTCCATACTCCACACGTCTGTTTACTCATCAGTAAGTAGGAACCCAGTTGTTAGTCGATTGGCAGATCGCTTTCTGGGGGTAATAATCGCTTTAAAAGAACAATTAAAACAGATAATAATAATTTGATCACTCAACCCACGACTGTTTGTGGGACACTGCTCTGCACAATTGGCTGCCAAGTTTCACCAAATTCACTTTACAGTATATTCTGTGAAGCTCTTCGAGAAGTCTCAACAATGTGATAAGATAATGTGATGTGATAATCAACATTAAATGCAAGGATCATTATTATTATTAGCATTATGGCTTTAAATTGTATTCTATGCCCCTGTATATAAACCCCAAAGCTACCATTAGCTTTTTTCACAGTGTTTCCAAGTCGCTTTGTTCATTGCAAGATCTTGCCATTTAATATGAATTCACTTCTCACGTGTTTTTTGTTACCAAGATGGATCGCCTCACATTTTGCTTCATTAAACTTCATCTGCCACTGTCTATCTTGGAGTAATAATCCCTCCCACACAAAAATAATAATAATTTCATTCACTCAATCCACAATTGTTTATGGGATGTGGGATCTGCTGTGCCCATGTGCTAATCTGTTTAAGCAGTCTCTTGCCATCCTCCTCACTATTCCATATCTTTCCCAGCTTGATATTATCTACAAATGTTGATACTGTGCCTCCTACATCTAAGTCAAGGCCATTAATATATATTGGAAAAAGGAGAGGCCCTGGCATAGACCCTTGCGATATATCACAAATTACCTTCTACTATCTGGGAAAAAAAACATCCTTTTAGCACTATTCTGTGCTTTCTATCGTTCAACTAACTAAATCGCCAGGTTTCCCACTGTAAGGAAAAGGTTAAATCAATTGCTGATTGTGTGTACAATGCAAACAGCCTCTCCTTCAGTCATTGCAAAGGAAGGGGTCATTTTGCAAAAGAAAGCATCAGATAAAGAGGAAGTGGTCGATGGTAGGATAACTGCAAGTGCTGTGTTAAGTATGAAAAGGAGAACTGATGCAGATGGTATTCAGTGGAAAGGATGAAAGCAGTACAAATTTCTGAGTGGTGTCATCCAGGAACCCAACAGTGATAAGAGCTTTCACTTTTTTAAAAAATTGTACAGGGTCAGTACGAATGTGTTAGGGTGACTTGATTGTATTCGTTCACAAAATGACTGATCCGGAAAAATGACGACTGAGTCGTACAATGATTAATAGTGATTTCTCCCCATGAAACTAACAGTGACTGGCTACCCAGTGAAGTGTAACCACATAAAGTCAAGGTATGCACGTAAACATGTATACCACAAAGCACAGTGGTTAACAGCTGTAATGAAATTACAGGGCATTACATGGAGTGGATGATAAACTGGAGGACATTACATTGGGAAATACAAAGCTGGGTGACACAATGGGGAAATCCAACAAACTGCTAACTTTTGAAGGTACAGTATTACAGCTAATCTTCAGGTAAACGGGCAGAAGGGCTAAGAAAACTATACAACAAGATCAGAAGATTGGTTTGGATGAAGAAGGTCCTTTTGATCTCATTCTTCCGCCCTCGACAGCACACCCACGACAGCAGAGTGCTAAGTTTCTTTTTAAAACTAGTGTCCTGACCTCAACCACTCTTCCAGTCATTGATTACTCTCGGGGGTGGGGCGGGGGTAGTGGGGCGCGGAAGAAATACTTCCCGGTGCAGAATAAACCACAAATGCCTGATGTAGATTGAACCCAGTGTCTATGATAATAAATACAGTAATTCTGCATTTCATATAGCACCTTATTACATTGAAATGCCTCAAAGTGCTTCACAGAGCTATTCTGTAGAGTGTTGTGACTGTATTGGAGGGCAAACACAGCAATCAATCTGCATATTGCCATGTCCCACAAAGTGAATGACCATTTTTTCTTAATCTGAAAGATTGCTAATTAGGTCACTGAGAGAGCCTCTGCTCTCTTTTCGAATAGTATTGTTGGGTCTTTAACATCCTCTTAAAAGGACAGACAGGACCTTTAGGACATCTGAAGGATGGCACCTCTGGCAATGCAGCATTCCCCCAGCGCTGCGTTAAAGTGTCAGTCAAGACTATGAGTTCAAAGCACCAGTTTCTGTTATTCAGATTTAACTTCAAATACATTCAGTGTGAACAGGATTTCATAATACACATTCTTGGACTATATTAAATCTGGAATCTCTTGGGATCCTAGTTCTGCCTTGACAGCAGATCATTTACCTCTCACAAATAGGCACATCTATTGCCCCTGGCAGATCTTATACTGCGTGCCCATCCAAGTTGGAACCAATGACTTATTTGCAAATGTACTGCGTTGAACTTCAACTTAGTCCATAGATAATTCAGCTTGATCAGCTCCTTCCACAAACACCCACTCCCCCCTTAGTTTCATGAAGGGAAATCATTAATAATCATTGTACTGCTAACACCTCCTCCAGATCAGTAATTTTGTCAATGGTTTGCATTCACAAGTTATCCTAAACCCCATTGTTACCTTACGTAACTTAAGGAATTAACTGAGGTCAAAAATCCAAATCCAGAAATTAGACTCCAATGAATTGAAGTCCCAAAAACTGATGTACAATTTGCAAACCAAATTCAGATAATAATAATCATAATACTTGCATTTGATAAAGCGCCTTATCACATCTTCGAGACGTCTCAAAGCGCTTCACAGAATGTACTATAAAGTGAATTTTGTGGGCAAAATAAGGCAGCTAATTGGGCACAGCAGCGTCCCACAAACAATCGTGGATTGAAGTGACCAAGTTATTTTTAAAACTTGTTTTGAAGGAATTATTACCGCCAGAAAAGCAATCCGCCAATCGACTAACAACAGGGTTCCTACTTACTGCTGGGTAGACAGAGATGTGTGGAGTAACGAAACTTGCCCAAAGTTTCACCCGCCCGGGAATCGAACCCAGGTCTCTCGCTGGCGAGGTGAGTGCTAATCACTGAGCTACAGGACTCCACAAAACATGTCAAGTATTAAGCTAGACGGGTTCTGCAAATACACTGCTGCTCCACCTATGTATGGTTTTATGGTTAATTATAATATGACCATGTTACAGACATAAAGTATCAAATTGACAGAGAAATTACAGGAAAATTAGTCATTTCTTATCCGAAATCATGTAGGCTACGTCACAAAAAAGCAACACATAACTGGCACCTTCCACATGACAGAAGAGTAACAGGTCTATATCATTAAAATAAGAATTAACATCAGTGTAGCTCAGGTTGCAGCAATGCTTTACTCATGGCTATTTTGAATTCTTTGTAAGTTAAAAATAATAATACTGTCATTTAGGACATAGAAATGTACTACAAAGTAGGGATGTCCTCCCAGTCTGAAAGGTGCAATTCAAATATAATTTGTTGTTGTTGTTGTTGTGGACATATGGTTCATTTTTTTGTCCTGGTGGTTAAGACAGATGGTTGGACAAAATAATCGGCGTTTGTCAGATGTAGATTATATATATGTGTGTATGTAGATTATCAAAATCCTTGACTATTCAAACTCAAAAAGATCTGGAGTGGATATGGAACTAAAACGGATATCCGATTGAAGGGTTAACATACATGTGTATTTGGGAGCTAACACGGCAGCCAGTTCATGTACCGCAAAGTCCCGCAAACATTCACTGTGAAGTGAATGATCCATATTTTCTCTGAAGATTGTTGGCACATAATGAGAAATGCTTTTCCCTTTTCAAAACAAGTGCCATGGGATCTTTGTTAGCCACCCGAACAGGCGAACGGGACTTCGGTTTATCAGCTCATCCGAAGGCCACCACGTTGACAATTCAGCGTTCCCCCGGCACTGAGTTGTGCTCAGTTTCAGCCTCGACCATAATAATAATGGATGTCTTTGAGATGGTTACATCAAATAGACATCTTCGAGACGTCTCAAAGAGCTTCACAGAATTCACTGTAAAGTGAATTTAACCCAAAAAGTGATTAAGAGGGAGAAAATGGAATATGAGGGCAAACTCGCGAAGAACATAAAGACAGACTGCAAGAGTTTTTATAAATATATAAAGCGGAAGAGGCTGTCAAGGGTAAATGTGGGTCCGCTACAGGCAGAGACGGAGGGAATTACAGTAGGGGACAAAGACGTGGCAGAGTCATTAAACAAGTACTTTGCTACTGTCTTCACCTTAGAAGACATTGAAAACCTACCAAGAATAGAGGGGAACCAAGAAGACAATGTTAGCGAGCAACTTGGGGGAATTAATATTAGTAAAGAAATGGTTTTAGGTAAATTGTCAGGTCTTAAAACTGATAAATCTCCTGGACGTGATGGCCTACATCCCAGGGTTTTAAAAGAGATGGCTACTGAGATAGTGGATGGTTTGTCTTTGATCTTCCAAAATTCTCTGGATTCTGGAACGGTTCCCGTTGATTGAAAGATCGCAAATGTAACACCACTATTTAAGAAGGGTGGGAGAGAAAAGATGGGGAACTATAGACCAGTCAGTCTGACATCAGTGGTAGGAAACATTCTTGAGTCCTTAATTAAAGATGTGGTTATGGGATTCCTGGAAGACCATAACAAGATTAGGCAGTCAACATGGCTTTACAACAGGGAAGTCACGCTTAACTAATCCTTTAGAGTGTTTTGAAGATGTATCTGCAGGTTAGATAGGGGGCAACCAGTAGATGTAGTATATTCAGATTTTAAAAAGGCATTTGACAAAGTGCCACACAAAAGGCTATTGCACAAGGTTAAGGCCCACGGGATTAATGGGAACATATTAGCATGGATTGAAGAGTGGCTAACGGGTAGAAAACAGAGAGTGGGGATAAACAGGTCATTCTCGAATTGGCAGGAGGTGACTAGGGGAGTGCCACAAGGATCAGTGTTTGGGCCTCAGCTATTTACAATTTACATCAATGATCTGGACGAGGACATTGAATGTAACGTATCTAAATTTGCGGATGACACTAAACTCGGTGGGAGAGTGAGCTCTGAGGATGATGCAAAAAGATTGCAACGGGATACAGATAGGTGAGGAGAGTGGGCGAGTAGGTGGCAGATGGAATTTAATGTGGGGAAGTGTGAAGTTATTCACCTGGGTAGGTAGAAAAACAGATTATTTTCTAGAGGGGGAGAGATTAGACAGTGTTAGTGTTCAGAGGGATTTGGGTGTCCTTGTACACCAGTCTCAAAAAGTTAGTTTGCAGTGCAGCAGCAACTAAGAAGGCGAACGGCAGTTAGCGTTCATTGCCAAAGGTTTAGAGTACAAGAGTAGGGAAGTCTGACTGCAACTGTATAGGGCTTTGGTGAGACCGCACCGAGAGTATTGTGTGCAGTGTTGGTCTCCTTATTTAAAAAGGACATACTTGCCCTCGAGGGGGTGCAGCGTAGATTCACTCGGTTAGTTCCTGGGATGAGGGGACTGACCTATGAGGAGAGGCTGAATAAACTGGGGCTATATTCTCTGGAGTACAGAAAAATTAGGGGGGATCTTATTGAAACATATTATATTCTTAAAGGGCTGATAAAGTAGACACTGAGGGTCTGTTTCCCCCAATAGGAGAATCTATAACCAGGAGTCACAGTCTGAAAATTAAGGGTCAGCCTTTTAGAACAGAGTTGAGGAAACATTTCTTCACTCAGAGGGCAGTGAATTTGTGGAATTCACTCCCCCAGAAGGCTGTAGATGTCAGTCCTTGAACATCTTCAAGGCTGAGACTGAGAGATTTTTTAAAAATAGAGGGATTAGGGGATATGGGGATAGGGCAGGAAATTAGAGTTAGGTCTGAAGATTAGCGATGATCTTATCGAATGGCGGGGCACAGACTCGAGGGGCCGAATGGCCTACTCCTGCGCCTAATCCTTATGGTCTTATGTTCTTATGTACTGTAAATTGTGTGGGTGAAACGGCCCCAACGTGGAGCATGAACCCACAACCTTCTGACTCACAAGCGGAGTCCCATACGGTATTGGTTAGAGCGCTCACCTCGCAAGCGAGAGGATCTGGGTTCGATTCCCAGGCCGGGCGAAACCTTAGGCAAGTATCCTTACACCACACGCCTGTTTACCTAGCAGTGAGTAGGAACCTGGTTGTTAGTCGATTGGCAGATCACTTTCTCGGGGTAGTAATCCCCTCAAAATATATATATATTTCCATAGTTTATTTGGTCACTCAATCCATGACTGTTTGTGGGACGCCACTGTGCGCAATTGGCTGTCATGTTTTGCCCACAAAATACACAGTCAACTCACTTTACAATATATTCTGTGAAACGCTTTGAGACGTCTCAATGTTGCAATAAGCTGTTATACCAAATGTAAGGATTGCTACTGTTATTATTACTACTACAAAAGAAAGCCCTAGCCATCTATGCCAGACTAACACCTGATTGGAATGGAGTAAAGAATGAGACTAAACGGAAAGCTTGAGAGAACTGGCACAGGCAAAATAGCCTCCGTCTGTGCTTCAGCATTCTATCAAAACCACCCCTCACTGTACATCCGCCCTCACACTCTCTCGGCTTTGCCCCACCTCTTCCACATTGCACATCTCCACCTCTACCTCTTCAGCCTCGCGATGAATGACAGTCCACTGACTTGGAATGTCCTCTCGACGTGAACGACACTATATAAATGCGCCCATGTCCCCTTCCATACCAGGCTCCACAAGCCCATCATCCCCATCTCACTGGCTCCCCAACTCACAGCAGATCGAATTCACGATCCTATTGAATCCGTGCACAGCTTCATTCAACTTTTGTGACCTCATTGTCCCAGCAGCGCATTCCACTCAGCGAACACCATCCAGTTTCATGTCCCCAACCTGATCTGCTCCACTATTGGTGGGTGAGCTCTCAGCTCTTCTGCACCCACTCTCTGGAACTCCATCGTGGACTTCGCTCCACATCACCCTCTACTTCCCTGCTTTAAGACCCATCATTTCAACTGCACTTTCAGCTGCCTTTCTCCCCCCACCCCCCACCCCACTCAGCTTCCAGTCAGCTTTGTAAAGTGCTTTCAGATGTTCTAACAAGGTGAAAGCCACTACAAAAATGTAAATCATTGTTGTATTATTCAATGACACTATTCACTGAACAAAAGTGATTGCATTTTCTGGAAATTACATCAGTAAAGAATAACATTATATCTGCAATGGCCTTTACCACATAGTATACATATTCAACGTGAATATATATTATATTTTACTTTTTCTACTGCGATCCATGTGTCTTATAAATCAATTATTTTTATTACTTACCTTCTTTTCAACCGTACTTTTAGTCTCCTTTCTCCTCAACCATCTTAACGTCAACTCCCTTTTGGCTGTCCTTATGTGTTGTGTTAAAAACACTCCATAGCAATGCATACAAAATAATCCCCAAACAAAATTAAAGTGCACCTTTCAAAATCTCTGTCCACGATAGAATTTAGAAAACAACCCTTGCAAAACTCGTGAGATGGTACCCGCAAACAAATAAAACAAATTGGTTGCACACAATCTACCTAAACAAAACAGCAAAACATAAGTAGCCATTTCCTGTGGCTAGTTTCTAAACCTCTAAGACAAGGTCTTTTCCTGTGAGAATCAGAAGCAAGAAAGGTGAAAGACATCCTCAGCGGTATTTGCTTAAGATAAACGGCTAAAATAACCCTCCCAAAATTATACAACTCTGTGTGGCTAGACTGATCACGTAAAAAGAACTAAAAATGTTCCTTAAAAACTGTTCAGCTTACAATTACGAAACTCAAATTTAACATGTCTCACGACAGGAAGCAAGCACACTGCATTTCCTGTGTATTGGCCAAACTCTATATAAAAAAAGAGAAACAACATCACTAAACAACTGCAAAAAGTATTGTTATATTACAATCAAGGTATCTATTCTCAAACACATGCATAAACCCCTAGAGCCATTCACTGAGCAGTATTTTATGAATCTTTTACACCATTCCTTCTAATCTTAAATAGTGCAAGGTAGCTCAGCGTGAACACGTATTGCAAATACAGTATCTATGAAATTACTGCCTGGATGCCTCTTAAGAATGCATTGCAGTTAGCGCTGCTTAAAGGGTACGTTTCTATTCATTAGCTACGCAATAAGTATTGCACCTTGTGAGGGCTCAAACCTGCTCTTGTCAGATGTCAAATAACCAACTGGTGACTGTGCTCCTTGGGGAGGAGGTAAGGTAAGCCAATTGAACGGTCCGCAAGGTAACATGTTTGGCAACAGGAAGTCAGAATCGAGCCAGCCCTCTGTGGCGGTCTCGGTAGTCCACTTCCTGAGCCAGGCGGGTCCGCAGTACTCCAGAGCACTGCCGATGACAGCCCAGCCAGCCTGGCTCATTGGCAGGACTTAAAAGGCAGACCAGTCACTGGGTATATGGACTCTTCCCACTCAGCTCCTGTTAATCCTGCGAGCCAAAGCCCTCGCAGGTAGAGTGGTTTAGGCTGGACACGCAGCAGGAACACTTGCCAGACAGTGCTTCGAGTGGCAAGTTGTGTAGTTTCAGCTGGTTAGACTATAGCAGAACCTCAACACACACTATGGAGTCCCCAAGCCTTGGCTCTCACCAACCTGTGCCAAATACTCTCCTGAATTAGGCAGGCAGCCTGTGTCCCTTCAGGGAGAGAACGCACATTCCAGTCTAATAAGTATCTGTGGGAATTTTCATGTGTAGGGTGGGACGCATGGAATTCTCAGTTTGGATACTCTTAAGCGCGGTGATGGGTTCCCACCCGGCTAACTAAAACAACAACAACGACAATAACAAAATTACATTTATAGAGTGCCTTTTACAAAAAAAAATGTATTGCAGTTTAGGGCAATTTTCAGAACGTTAAAGTTTGGTGCTGTTAATTTTATTTATCTACCCGTTAACACTGTGTTTTCTAATGTTGACACATGTTAAAACACCTGAATCTTACAGTTGTAATATATACAGATAAGCACCTAAACAAGCAGGAAATGAAGCACTGTCCATGCCCTGCACAAGTCAGGGTAGAAATGTTGTCAGCAGAGCTTGTCAGAAATTTTTACAGCAATACAAAGAAATAGGAGGGCCAGATTCTGGAGGAAACTGCTGCACGTGGTAATCTGCAATATTCTGCTTCATGCACCACAAGTGAGATAAACAGTCACGAAATAACTTCAATAAAGACAGTCAGGCAAAGTAGGTGCCGCATTTGTCTGCAAAACAATCACGACATTAGACAGTATTGTCAAGTTTTGGAGACATTTATAGATGAGGCACTATAAAAAGCACGTTCTTTCATATGTAAGAAGCTGAAAGTCAAGGAAGGAGCACTGAACAAACTAATCGTCCAGACATATAATGGAATCAACCTCAATCACCGAATTCCAATTAACTGATATACTGAACTATATTGAAACTGTGAAAAAAAAAGCAATGGTCTTGGAACGTTAGTAGTATAGTATGCTTATATTTCATAGAGAACACATTCTACCCTTCTATATAGCCTATATGCCCATCTTCAGTCTCGGAGGAGATAAAATAAACCTTTGAAGCTGAATTTCATCTGTCAATGTAATGACCTGAAAACAGCCTCAGTTTTGGATGTGATCCAAAGGCTGATGTAAATACTAGCATCAATGTCAAACATAGAGGCACAAAAAGCCATTTGGACAATCCTTGAGAGGTTTCTGAGTTACGGTTGTACTCAACAGGGTCTCTCTTTGGATTTCATTGGCCTTTGGGGAGGGGAAACCCGATTACTAGGTTTGTGACAAGTGTTGCTATCCAGTGAGTCAGAGTAACCATTACAATCAGGAGAACATCCTTGATCCATTCTGAAGTGGAAATTGTTTTGATGAGGACTGAAGGTTGGTTGACCCTGGCCTTCCTGTAGAACCTTTAGATTTAACAGTTCTGTAAATGGATCAAGGAGGTAGTTTCAGCTGTTAAGGGCCTTTACACCATTTTTCTAGATGCACAATTTTTTTGCAATGTACCTTTGGATTCTTACCAATTGAATAAATTCTCCCTGACATGCAGCAGCTAAAGGAATGGTTCTTTAAGGGTGTCACTACAATTGGCTTCATTAATAATAATTCTTGCATTTAATAGTGTTGAGACGTTGTTGACACTCTTTGAGACGTTTGAAACAACGCTTTTAGCCTTTTTGAGACATCTCAAAGCGCTTCACAGAATATACAATAAAGTGAATTGACTGCATATTTTGTGGGTAAAACCCGGCAGCCAATTGAGCACAGCAGTGGATTGAATGACCAAATAATTTTTAAGGGAATATTACCCCAGCAAAACGGTCTGTTGATCGACTAACAACCGGGTTCCCACTTACTGCTAGGTCAACAAGAAACACGTGTACGTAGGAAACTTACCGAAGGTTTCACCCTGCCTGGGAATCGAATCCGGGTCCCCTCGCTTGCGAGGCGAGTGCTCTGACCAAAACTCTTGTTTGGGGAAAGTGGATCACACTCCTGCCAACAATAACTTGCATTCATATAGCACCATTCAGGTAGGAGAGCTGCACAAGTGATGCCGAGCAAGGAAGAAGGCGCAGGGTGAGGTGACCATAGGCGCAGTCGAAATAGTGGATCTTAAGGTGGGCTTTAAAGATGAAGAGGAGGCAAGGGGTTCCGGAGGTTATTGGTATAGTGGCTGAAGGTTTGGCCACTAATAGTGGTCAGTCACAGGGGGAGGCACAACAGACCTGTGCCACTGAGCAAAGGGAACAGATATCCATTGGGCCATGATTGTTGGATGCACAACTCAGTTTCACATCAATCAGCATTGTGAACAGGGTCGCAAGCCGCTCCGACGTATCCGGAGAATTCCTCTTCAATCATTTCTAAATTTAAACTGCGTCTAGGATGCAACTGTTACACGTTATATAACTTTTAAAAAGGTTTTGCGTGAGAAAGGAGGGAGGGGAAAGGGTCTTTCGAAACGCTGTGGGTGCGTCCTGACTTCTCCAGAGTGGTCACTTGTAAATATGTCTTGTAGACCGGCAATTAATTGCGAGTACAGCCAGATCAAATGTTGGGTGTGAAGGTCGTGGGTTCATTCTACATGTTTGGGACTTACGCTCATTTTCTAAGCTGACACCCCACTTTACTAGTGAATCAGATGCCATCTAATGGATGCACTGAGGTGATACGATTTCCAGATCAACACATAGCTGTAGTGTACCGACTTACTCAAAATACCAAACACAAAAAATAACTTACTATTATGACATACTGATGAAAATCAACAAATGCAACTTGTGAAGCTTTCACTGCCAATGGTCTACTTTTGAGATTGTTTATTTAGTTTTAACAAAAAAAACAAAACTGAGTGGTCAGGAGAAAGGGGTCAACAAAAATATCAGTCAATTACCGTTAACATCACCTTCCTTCCTGGGTAGAATGCTAATAAGGGGGCAATCATTTTGGATATCCATCATAAAACTTGCTAACACACACACACACGAAAATGAGAACAGTTTGCATATCTTAAAGCAACGCTCGAGGCTGAGGTTACAAAAGGTCCATTTGTTGGCCTAAATACATGTAACTGCAACTGTGAAAACAGTTGCAACTGTAACTGTCTGTGAAAACCTACAACCCCAGCAATTTTGAAAGGAAAACAAATGAAATGACTAATTTTACCATCGGTTTAGCTCTGGGCTGCACTCTCATTCTGCGTCAGGAGGTTCTGGGTTCATGCTACATGTATGGGACTAGAGCTAATTTTCTAGATTGGCATTCCACTTTGTAGTGAGTTTCTAGACTGACACTCCCCTTTGTACTGACACTCCACTTTGGTTTAATGGCTTAAGACAAAGATTACACCTCTGACACATTCTTCGGCTAAGCCATTAAACCAAGATCTTTAAAGGTCTTGCGACACCATTCGAAAGAGATAGGAATTTTCTTTGGAAGTCCTGCCAACAATGAATTGGTCATTCATCTCGTGGTTACAATAATAATCCTTGCATTTGATACAGCGCCTTATCACATTGTCGAGACATCTCAGAGCGCTTCACAGAATATACTGCAAAGTGAATTGACTGTATGTTTTGTGGGCGAAACCAACTGCGGCAGCCAATTACACACAGCAGTGTCTTACAAACAGTTGTGGTTTGAACAACCAAAGGGATTATTACCTGCAAAAAAAAACGATCCACCAGTCAACTAATAACTTTCCTACTTACTGCTACGTAAACAGTGGCAGGGAGAGTAAGGAAACTTGCGTAAGGTTTCACCCTGCCGGGAATCTAACCCGGGTCCTCTCGCTTGCGAGGAAAGCAGCTAACCACTGTGCTACAGGGGCCTGCAATGGTGCAGATGGTTACTGAGTTTGCCCAGAAAAAGTCACTAAATAATCATCAATTTCAAAGTGATAAAATCCTATAAAAATGCAAACTCTTATTACCAATTTGTAGGCAGGACCATATTCAACAACAGATTATCCTGATTATTGGCTGAGTGTGTCTTTGCTCATTGAGGCATCGAACTGACAGCTGATGAATGTGATTAGGTCAATTTCAGATCTGACGTTGGGGTGTCAAACACTCGAGCTCTACACCGGATGTATTGTCATGCCTATCACAGACGTGTCATTACCATGCCTGTCAAACTAGGGTGAGGTAGCTCATGTGCAGTACATTTTATAACATGTTCCACAAGGAGTTTGTTACACAACAGAGCCTACACAGAACTCCTTAAATAATAAATGATAATACATTGATATCCTGGCTTCCATGTCAGAAGGTCACAAAGTACTTCACAGGGTATACTGAAACGTGAACTGACTGTATTTTGTAAGTGAACGCGGCAGTCAATTTGCACCCACCGATGTTCCATTAACAACCGAGAATTTGAGGAAACACTACCCCCCAAAAAACAGGAGAAATTCCCTTCTTTTCGAATACTGCGGAATACTTCAGATGAGACATTAAACCGAGGTCCCGTCTGCCTGTTCAGGTGGATGTTCAAGATCCAATGGCACTATTCGAAAAGAGAAGGAAGTTTCTCACGGTGTCCTGGCCAACAAAACTCCAAATAAAATTGGTCACTCGCTTCACAGCTGTTTGTGCGACATTGGCTGCTGTGTTTCATCCACAAAATACAGTGAATCCACTGAACAGGATATCCTGTGAAGAGCTTTTAATTATTAATTAAGATTAGATCTTCCATCTCTCCACACCCCCAGCTACCATGTTTAACGCTTCTTTCCTTCTGCCCTGCTTGAATCTGCTGCTCCAGAGTTAGATTGTCAGTGTACGAGAATTGATTCAGCAGTTTTCCTCTTCTAAAAGTATTGAAATATCGAGTGCCAACATTAAAATAGTGTTGAAGATTGTGCTGGGCCATGGGAGAGCAGAGTAACTCGGTACCAATTTTAAACTATTTTAACACTAAAAAATTGAAATTTCAACATTGTAGAAAAAGAAATCAACTGAATGAAGTCAGTCTCTTCTCTTGCAGTGACAAGACACTCTGGAATGGCACATTTGAGCAGATAAGGAGAGAGCAAACAATGGCAGATGGGATTAACATACGTGAGGCGATGGTACAGTCACTAACTTTAATTAGGAAACAGCAAGAAATTTGCCATTTATTTTTGGACATGTCCGTTGCGTTAATTATCACACAGAACAAGTTTATGATATGGTTGTGAAGTTATCCCTGTAGCTCAGGGGTTAGAGCACTTGCCTTGCAAGCGAGACACCTGGGTTCAATTCCAGGCAGGTCAGGGCGAGACCTTGGGCAAGTTTTCTTACTCCACACATCTAATAATAATCCCTCCAAAACAAAACAATAATAAATTGGTCATTCTCAATCCACGACTGTTTGTGGGGACGCTGCTGTGCGCAATTGGCTGCCGCGTTTCACCCACAAATATACAGTCAATTCACTTTACAGTCTATTCTGTGAAGCGCTTTGAGACGTCGAGAAGACGTAAAAAGCACTGTATCAAATGCAAGGATTATCATTATTATTATTATTGCCTTGCTTATACCAGTTCAAATACCTCTTCCTTCCTAATTTCTTTCACAAACCATGCAACTCTGCATTGAAGAACATTTGGCAGATGCCTGCTTCCACGCTGATGTCAACATTCACTACCTTTGACTGGCTGTCATGGAAGAACCCAACGGCAGTCAATTTGGGAGATTTCAATTTTTTTCTTTCGTTTGAGAGAACTCTTCCAGTTTCCAGTGTACCTTTCCCTTTACAGGCCCTGCAGCTGATCCCAGGAACTCAGCAGAATGGGGTCTCAAACCAGTTACAGCCAAGACCTTACAGGCTGTTGTCACGAGCATCAGAAAAGTACTTTTGAGAGTCTTCTTTTTCGTACTCCTTTAAATGCAAACTTTTCTTTCAATGTAACCAAAGAAAGCTAAATCATGAGGAGGCTGGAGTATTGAAATCTAGAGAGTTGATTTTCTGAATCCTTCACTTCAGTGGTACACAAACACATGGCTGACATTCTGGATTGTCACATTAAGACTCTTGCCTTATCTGCGAAATTTCACTTGGCTTACTAATGAGACATTAAACCGAGGGTTTACTAATGGGTTGTTTTTGCCTTGAAATACAAATTGTTGGTGAGAGCAGCTTCAGCACCTTAAAAAAAAACCCTGGATATGTTTTATAAGATTGATCCAATTCTCTTTCTGTGCAGAGGAGAGAGAGAAAAAAAGGGACTGGTTATATTTAAGAGGGGAAGAAGACTTTTGGTGCTCAAATGTGCTGCTCTATGCAGCAGTAGAACACAAGTTTACACATCTTATTCCATACATTACCATCTCACCAAATTGTGCTACTTTCAGGTGATGTCAAGTAGAGATTGGGCTTTTCGACATAGCCAAGATGTGGCTAGTGGGCTACAATCTGTCGCTTGAGAAGTCGCCTTTTGAACACACCAAACCATACATTTATTTTCCAGTAAACGAATGAAGGTGCATTCTGGTCCTCGAGGCAACAAGTACACCACTTGTTAGGTCATGAAAAAAAAATTAGCCTCTGATGCAAGATTCAAATCTCCCGTGTCAAAGCATGTAGACAAACCACAATACACGTACTCACTTTCAGGTGCGGTAATATTTAGTGTGCACAAGGCAATTGTTGATTTCTTATGAAAGACACACAAATGTTTGGAATCTTCAGTTATCAATCCCTTAAGGCATACTCTGCAGCACTGCTGGTAAATCCTGTAATAATGCAAGACTGCACTACTAAACTACATACAATATGTACAAGAACACATTTCGAAGATCCAATAAGTAAGTTGGCTGGCACTCAATACTTGGAACCTATCTAGTCATTACTATTTTACTTCTGTAGTATTTTACAGCAAGTAATAATGAGTAATGTTTTCAGAAAGTTCTTTATAATTTGTTCACTGAACACTAACGTGCCATGCTTTGTGTATATTAAAAAAAATCCTAGAAAAAAAAAGGAATGATTTAGCTACTAATAGTTCTAGGTAGGAACACTCCAGAGCTGACACCCTCAAGCTTCTTTCTGTTCCTTTTTTTTAAACTACTTCTGTTGAAGGCCATTTTCTTTTGCAGATGAACAGAGAGAAACCAGGATTTGAAACAAACAATCCTGGTCTTCACATATGGAACTGTTCATCATTTGGATTCTTTACTAGCCAAATACCAAATCCATGCTGTTCCAAGGATGATTTCAGCAATGTTTTTCCTTCTTGATACGATTTTGCCATCATCTGGAAGGAATGAAAACAAATTGCATTTTAAAAACTGATTAGACATTTTAATTGGGCAGCATTTTCAGTGTAGAGTTAAGCAGGAAGTGAGCTTTACCTTTGCTACATGATACGTTGCAACTGTGGACAAATCTTCTCGATTCGCTTCTTTAGCAACAAGATAGAAGCGACTCAGCATGGCAGCTTTGCATAAACGACTAGTCATGGAGGCGCCACTTTTAAATGGTGAACTGTAAAGCAAAAAACAAATCGCTTTTTTGAAATGGATAATAATGACTTCATCCACACATCTGTTTAGAATTACAATACTGAAAGACCGAAAGGCTGAGCAAAGGGATTAAATAGCTTCAGTATCAGTGATAAAGGGTCTTAATTATCAGGTCCCAGGATTTATATAATTTCCTTCTAATACAAACGTAAGAATCATTATTTGCTATTATAATAAAGGTCGGTGTAGCTAGAGGTTAAAATACTTCATTATGGACACTTATCCACCACAACTACTGTATTTAATGATCAGCAGAATACAAAGTCCAGAAGTTACGCAGAATTTTGATGTGAATAGGTCAACAGTTGATAGCTTGTGAAGATTCTCACATTCTGAATGGAGTGATATTGTAGGATAAATAGATGGAATACAAAGACAACGGTAAGTGAGACAATATTACATGTTGAGAGCACCTTACCTTTCAGCAATCTTTCCAGTCACACCATTCACAATTTCTAATAAACCATCTGACTGAGACCAATTCAGACTGAGCATTTTATTGACCGTATTTGCCTGTGAGGGATACGCAACTTCTGTCAGGCAAATATGAGGTTTGTTGACAATGTACAAGTTAGGGAGCTTTGAAGTTAGTGAGTCATCTACACGCTGTTTAATCGCTATATCCATTCCTCGTGTGTCAATGCAATTTACATCACCTAGAAGATCAAATGAAAGTTACAAAGTGATTTTGCAAGTTTTTGAATGGGTATTTTTAAATTCCATTTTTCAATACAAATATTTAAGTAAAACACATGATAAGAGCAGATCTGTAAGTTGTATATTGGCCAGAGTGCAATCATGTGTTGAACGAGCATCACAAATCATCAATCATCACAAATCATCAATCATCACAAATCATCAATCATCACAAATCATCAATCATCACAAATCATCAATCATCACAAACCGCCATTAGACAGCCTCTCCTATTTCCATTCAGTCCAGACTGAAAGGTACAGTCCTGGCAGAGTATTTAGTTTTAAGATCTACCCTCTATGTCGCCATTATTCCACAAGAAAGCTGCTATTGTAAATACAAGTGGCTGTTTGATAAAATATTTGGGAACATAATGATTTTTTTTCCACAGCTTGAGATATTAGATCACATACCAATCAGGATGCTGCTGATGTAGATGGGTTCAATGAAATGACTGAGAAGAGCACCTTGGACTCCAAGTACTTCCCAACGGGTGAGTTTGTCACTGGCAGACATACTACATACTCTGGTTGCAGTTACTTCAGAACTACAGTGGCTAACGGAGTACACGTTGCCATCCAAAACAATATGAAGCTCCATTTCTTTATTTGTGTGAAACGCAGATATTGAGTGAGGGGCCAGATGTCTGTGTAAAGAAAGACATTCGGTGTTAAAGCAACTTGATTCTACGTTTGATTTATTTTATCACAGTGGGAAACAGTTTTGTTAAATCAAAAACACTGAACTGTAAAATATTTAATTTCTAATGAGGAATCAAGGGTTTGGGTCGAAACATCTCAAAGCATTTCATAAAGTTTTCTCTAAAGTGTAGCAACTATTTTTGGTGACACAACGTCCTACTAACAGGAATGACTTTTTTTAATAAATCTGGGGGATTATTGACCAGTAACACTGCGAGAAACTCGCTTCTCTTTTCAGATAGCAGCATGTTAAGACTATTTTGTAATTGTTTTTAATGTGCATCTCAAAAAGCAGAGAGACCTTGGTTTGCTGTCTCATCCAAACAATGTTATGGGACTAATGCCAGAGTTAAATAATCCTTTCACATCATGTATCATACACAAAGCCTAGAATTACTCCCACTTACAGCCGTTTGATCTGAGCAGCACCTTTTGGTAGTTGATTCAGATAAAGGTGAAAGTTAGTCCGATCCTTGAGGGTAAGAACTTTTCCTTCAGAGTTGGTGCAAAAAATAGACTGCTTCACCACTTCAGGATTTTTGTTATAAAACATAAGAAGGTGTCTGTAAAGATACCTGGAAAGTATAAAAGTGCACATCAGATATATAATAATAATTCTTACATTTGATATCAACATATTGTAAAGTGGATTAACTGCATAGACACCATTACTCCTCATTAAAAAATACAAGCATCAATTGCTGGCAGACTGGTCTGCACATTAGGAATCATATTAAGTAATGCCAGATCAGAAACCATATGAAACAACCCGTTAACGTTGTTTCTATGGTTCCAAAGTCTTGTAGAAGAGTAACGCAGCTCAGAGATGGTTACGTGGGTCTTCAGAGCACATGTGCTGTGCCCGCCCGCCAGCGATAGTAAAGCTGACACTCCACCTACCTCGGCCAGACACCTTGCCGGACAGAGATCATGATTATTATAAGATTATAACTTATTTTCCCCAAGTAATGAACCGCAGCTTGAAACGCTGCACAGCAGGCATCTTCCAAAACAGTTGGTAAATTTCAATGCCAACAAGAGCACAAGCCCCCACTGTTGGTGGGCAAAGCAAGCAGGCGACAAATTGAGAACAGGACCTTTGGTACAATACATAACGGAAGATTTTCCAGTTATAGAAATCTACCTTAGCTATGGCCGGGGTCAATGGGAAATTGCGGTAATGTTTGCCGAAAATTGCGCACCAGGCATGAGCGTCTGGAGGAGCCACTCATCCCAGTGGGTGCGTGGAGTAAACAGCCGGCAGCAGCACGAGAGGCCCGGGCGCTGAGGAAGCTTCATTTTTTTTTTGCAGGTTTGTCGCGGATTCTGGTGTTTGCTTCCTTGACAAAACTGCAGCCGCACTTTTATATCGGCCCAGGGTACGGGGATATGGATAACAACCGAGTCAAAAGTACATTTGGAAATGTTTGTAGCTGGTCGTTAAAATGAAAAACTGCAGCTTTTACACTTTTCATTAAAACTCATCTGGTTTGCTAATGTAGAAGACACTTTACCTCAACAGTGAGCGCCTCGCAGTCACCACAGCGTGGGAATCGTGCACTATTCGGCCTTCGGGATAAGAAGGGCCATTGTAACTTATCTCCCCAGTTCCAACTGCAACAACTTCACAGGGCTGTCCAACTAAAACAAACATTTTAAATGGTCGCTTGAATTTTCCTGGCAATTTAAAGCCTGATTTTCTAAAGCACTTGAGGCAAAATGAGTAAAGAGCAATTGGCCTCCACTATCGGCCAGAAGCTATCGACGACTGCACCATACGTGATGCAGAACACAAATCTATTGCAGTGATTTCGCTAATTCCTTTGCTTGAGAAAATACAAACTTTTTTTGTAAATATATAGGAAAATTGCAGGGCTAAGATTTCTCCTTATTTACCAGTAATGAGCAGAACATTATATAACTGAATGATCACATTGATCTTAAAAATGTAGTTTTCGCAATTTTCTACTCACATTTTTCAACTACAAAAGCAGCCAGGGAATTCCCACAATTTTGGTGTTCCTGGTGGTTAGCAGTCAGCTTGCTGAACACCTCCTTACAGGCAACAGAAATCGCCATGTAATAAGAATTCCTTCCTTCTACAAGAAAAAAAAACAAAACATTTAAAAAGGAGAAATGGCTATTTATCAACGAATTCATCCACAGTGTTGCTAAATGGGCAAACATAACACAAGGTTATAGTAACTAAAGTCCAGAAGGAAAAACCTGACCAAATGATGAGCTGTGCGTCAGCCGAGCTCAGTTGGTAGCATTCTCGTCTCAGAGTCAGGTTATAGTAACAGTAATAAAAACTAGCCATTCACTCCACGACTGTTTGCGGTATGTTGGTGTGTGCAAATTGGCTGCCGTGTTCGCCCACAAAATAGTTACTACACTTCAGTGTATTTTCTTAAGTGCTTTCAGACATTCTCCTGATATGAAAAGCACCTCATTAAATGTGATGCATTATTAGTATTATCATCGTCGTCACACTGTGTGGTAGCAATTGTCAAGACAAATTTAACACGGTTCATTTTAGGATGAGACGTGAATCGGAAGCATCTGCACTACTCGAAAGAGAAGGGAGTTTCTTTTGGTGTTGTGGTCAACAGGTCCCCGATAAAACTTGTCATTCACTTCATTGCTGTTTTGTGGGGCAGTGCTGTGCGCAAATACGCACTCACTACACTTCACAAACTTGTGAAGCGCTTTGAGACGCCTTTATGTGATAAGGCTGTACAATCAAATGCAAGGATTATTATTATTTACTGAGTTTACACCCCCCATTTTCTGGGTTATGTCTTTAGTTCTTCATAGAGATGGGGTTGAGATGCCAAACAAATCCAAATCTTCTTGCTCACCATAGCCTAACTTTGAAGGTTGATTCCTTGAAGGGAGACTTGGTGCAGGAACGACCTTTCGTTCAGCAGGGATCGGAGTTGGACCGATAACTGAAATTAAATGTTCAACATATTGATGTGAAACAATGAAATGATCATCTTAAAAGCATCCCAACAGCAACAACAACTTACTTATACAGCGCCCTCCAAGTGCGGCAGTGTCTGAACGCTTAAAGGTGGCGCAACCTGATGCTGAGCCGGGGGGGGGTGGGGGTGGGGTGGGGATCAGTCGTGATCTAAAAGAGCGGAAGGAGGGGGCATGGCGGATGAATTGAGGGAGAGAGTTCCAAAGATTTGGGGTGTAGTAACTGAAAGCACGTCCATCGATGGTGTAGCGGGACGAGCAGGAGCCCAGAGCCAGGCAGCGGAGGCAAAGGGTCTGAAAGATTGGGAGGTGACAGGGCGTGAAGGGATTTGTAGACAAGAGAGAGATTATGTCCTCAGTTCTTCAGAGATAGGATTGAGATCCCCAAAAATTCCAAAAGCACTGCCATCCCCCCAAAAATATGCTTGTTTGCTCACCATAGCCTAATTTTGAAGTTAGATTCCTTGCTGCTTAACCTATACAGGAGTAGTTTATGTTTTTAATGACAGAATAGTAGAAATTCTGCCAGAGAGCAAGGAGTGTACTTCATCACTAAACCAGTACTTTATTTTTTAAAAAAATAAAAGACTTACTTGGAGTCTTGATCAGTTCGGTGTCCAGCAATTCATCGAGAGCTAACTGTGCAGCATTTGCCTTTGCTTCTTTTTTATTTTGACCCATTCCAGTTTTGTACTCAATGCCATCAACCACTGCACAAAAGGCAAAATACTGTCCGAAAACATTCCCTGGAAAAATAGAGAAATAATCTATTTGTATCTGTTCTGCGAGGCGAGCCCAGAGTGGTCCAAGGCACTAACGATGACAGAGCCACGAGCCTGGTTCTTCAGCAGGACTTGAGAGGGGCAGATCAGTCACTAGGGACAGAGGTTCTTTCCACTCAGGTCCCATTAACATTGCAAGCCAAGGCCCTAAAGGGTAGGGTGGTCTTAGCTGAACAAGCAAGCAGGAAACTTGCCAAACAGCGCTCACTCTGGTAAGCTATGCAGCCTTAGCTGGTTAAACCCCAGTACCCAAACACCTACTCTGGAGCTCCCAAACCACGGCTCTCGCCAAACTGCATCTAATACTCTTAGGTAAGCAGAATGCATCTTTCTTGGGAGAGTGTCATTCCAGACACGGGGAAAATTTCACATGTGGAACTCTGTCTGGTTTGGATACTCTTAAGCACGGTGGTGGGTTACCGCACGTGTCAGAACTTGGCGAAGGCGGGATTACAAAGAGGGGTTTCTAAGGAGGTAAATATACGACAGAGAAAATAAATTCCACTCGCCTGTCGCTATAGTTTCTTTCAAAATGAGTTGCATTCGCAGCATTTGTGCGAACTGATGCAAAGCTGAAACAGGGTTGATCTCACCACGACGGCATTTATCAATAAACTCTCGAGGCACCTTCTTGGGAGGCAGTGAAGTGTTCGGGAGCGGTTTCGCATTTTCAACAAACTGCGACTTTGGATATTGCCCTGCAAAAATATACACAATTCTAAATGGCATAACAATAAAGAAAGAAAATCCAAGTAAAATTAAGAGGGAGGAGGACTTACCCTGGCAATCGGGGGGTGGGGGTGTGGAGAAGAAAGGTGTTGGGCATGGGGGAAGGGTGACACAGGCACAGGGCAGTAGTGGAAAAATGAAGAGCATATGTTCATACAATATACAGTCAATTCTCTTTACAGTACATTCTGTGAAGCGCTTTGAGACGTCTCGAAGACCTGATAACAAGGTGCTATATCAAATGCAAGGATTATTATATGGCCGGTTACAGGGGAAGAAAAGCACATGCCCAGGCACAGAGAATAGGTTCCCCAATTTCTGAGGAAAATCAGAGCATGCAGTTTTAATATTTTTGTCTCAGACTCTAATATTTTAGTAATAAAGTCACGCAGATACTAAGAGTAGCTTTATTACTATAATCTTTAGGGTTTTTTTCAGTCTAGTTGTTTCTCTTGGAGGTTCCTGACTAGAGTCACCAACTCCAATAGAAACAACTGGATGAAGGAAAAAATGTACATCATTTTGTGACGTGCTTACACGGGGACTTGACTAGAGCTTTCCGTGACAATAACTTGGATCAGTATTAATAATAATAATAAGTAGATCAGTATTCTAGGCTAAAAGCAATTAGGGAGACTCAACGGCATTTTCAAAACCCAAGTGACCTATTAAAAAGAGAGATGAGTCATTCATTATTAAAAGGAAAATTATTCTACCAAATTACTGTGTGATAGTCCTTGAATTCAAACCTTAACACATTGTTGAGATGACTCAAAGCGCTTCACAGGCCACTGTGAAGTGGTGTGACTGCGTGCATTTTGTGGGTGAACGCGATAGCCAATTCGCACACAACAGTGTTCCACAAACAACACAACAACAAATACGACGACGACAACAAGATTACATTTGCGTAGCGCCTTTCATGTCGGGACGACGTCCCAAGGCGCTGGAACAGCCATGGAGTGTGTGATCAGTTCTGTTTGGGAGGGGTTGTTGGCCAGGACACCGGCAGAGAGAAACTCCCTTCTCTTTTCATCGTGCCGAGGGGATCATTAAAGTCCACCTGAACAGGCAGACAGGCAGGACCTTGGTTTAACGATACAGCACATCCCGAGCCCTGCGGTGGAGTGTCAGTATGGACCACGTGGATTCCAAGTCCCAACGTGGGGCTTGAACCCACAACCTTGCAGAGAAAACTTATTGACCAAGATTGCTAATAACCTGCAGGAGCAGGACCCAGGCAGGCAACAGAAAACTATACCATGCAAGGCAGCAGACTGTGGGGACACTGCCGTGCGCGACCGGCTGACACGTTTCACCCACAAAATCCAGTCAATTCACTTTACAGTGTTTCCTGTGAAGCGCTTTCAGACGTCTCGACGAGGTGATCAGGCGTCGGATCAAACGCCAGGGTTTGATCGTCAATTCTGAGGTTACGCCAATCCCGTGCCACATAAAGCCATCTCCCCCCCCGACCCCGACCCCCACCCGGGTACAGAATACAGCATCACCCTCAACACGAGGGAACACCAAGCGGAGTTTCAACCAGCGAGAGAGTCGCTCGGTACAGAAATAAAATCCGTTGTCAAACGATATCCAGATCGGGTTTCTTCAAATACACGATCCTCTCAAATTAATCGCCCGGAACTGATGCCACATCAGCAAATCCACCCACGTGCGACTGATAGGGGAGAAACATGGTCGGGGATCCACTCCACACCCAACTCGCACGCCGAGCCGTTCCGTCCCAATGTGGCTCACGGGGAGATCAACGGGACATGTATTTACAGGAGCGGTGTTATTCCCACTTCTCTGCCGGGAAACGAAGGAGCGCTTCTGCGTCGTGGATCGTTTCTCCCAATCGATGCGAGGGACGAAGCTTCGGAGAGTGGACAGCTGCTGCGTTCGGACGCTGTTGCCTGGCTCAGTCGGAATCGGGGCCGCCCGCGCAGCTTGAAACGCGGGACAGTGAAGCAGCGAAGGGAGCGCCGCGGGAACCGGTCGCTCGGTGAGAAGGAACGGCCGGACACATACCGCTCCGAACGTACCCGAAAGCTGAATGACTCTGGCTACCCCGGAGTCTGACTCCTCCGCGGCCCCGGCCTGGGGGGTGAAGGTCACGCTCAGCGTCGGCGCCGGCGGCTTCGGAGGGATGTTCTTCTTCAGAATCTGAGCGAAGCTCGGCTCCCCGGAGCCCCTACGCCAGGCGCCATCCCCGGACATCCTGCACCAAAGGCAACCGGTACAGTCAGCGCTCAGTACACCCGCACCGGCCCCCGAACAAGCGGGGGGGGGGGGGGGGGGGACCCTGGTGTGGGTGTGGGTGGGGGTGGGGGGGGTGTTCCCTGGAGGGGGTGGGGGTCCCTGGGGGGGGGGGTATTCCCGGGGGGGGGGGGGGCTGTTGGGGTGTGGTGTAGGGGTGTGGTGTTGGGGTGTGTGGGGGTGTGGGGGGTGTTGGGGTGTGGGGGGTGTTGGGGTGTGGTGTTGGGGTGTGGTGTTGGGGTGTGTTGGGGTGTGTGGGGGGTGTTGGGGTGTTGGGGGGTGTGTTGGGGGGTGTTGGGGGGTGTGGGGGGTGTTGGGGGTGTTGGGGGGTGTGTGGGGGGTGTTGGGGGGTGTGGGGGGTGTTGGGGGGTGGTGTAGGGGTGTGGTGTTGGGGTGTGGTGTGGGGGTATGTGGGGGATGTGTGGGGGGTGTTGGGGGGTATCCCGATGTGGGTGTTGGTGGCACTCACTCACTCACTGACTCAGTCACTCGGCAGTTGGTGGTGTTCTCGCGCCTTTCTCTCTCTCTGACCTCAGGCCCCGCCCTCACACCTGTCACCTGACCCCCCGCGCCTGCGCACTCACTCCCCCCACCCCCACAGCCCCGGATGTGCCGTCACAGTTACAGCTTCAACCATTGGGGAACAAATCGATTGGATTTCCTTCTCATCGTTTAAGCCGTTGTGAGCGCTGAAATGGAACCACGACGACGACAACGTGTACTTTTTTGTGCGGCGCTCTGCGCAGCGGTGGCCCCGACCGGGAGGAACCGGAGCACACGACGATCCGCCCGGAATGACGGGTGTGGATGTTTTTGCGTAATAATAATAATAATAATAATCGTTGCATTTGATATAGCGCTTTTCACGTCAGGAGGACGTCCCAAAGCGCTTCACAGAACACACTGTAAAGTGAATTGACTGTATATTTGTGGGCGAACGCGGCAGCCAATTGCACACAGCAATGTCCCACAAACAGTCGTAGATTGAAAATGACCAATTTATTATTGCTTTGTTTTGGAGGGATTATTATTAGGCTCTGTGTGGAGTAAGGAAACTTGCCCGAGGTTTCGCCCTCTGCCGGGAATTGAACTCAGGTCTCTCACTTGCAAAGCGAGTGCTCTAACCACTGAGCTACAGGACTCCACAGAAAAATTCACACAACGAAAGTTGTTTCCCTCTGTGTTTTCTCCCAACCTGTTGCTGTCGACCCCCCCCAATGGTTTGCTTCAATCATTCACCAGTCCCGGGAGCTTCTCCGGAATGGGTCGTGAGCGCAAATCGATGTTCGAATCACTGGGTTTCTGGAAATTCTGCTCCTACGCTCGAATTCAAGATCCTCACCCACACGGCCATTCCCGGCCTCGCTCCCTCCTCCCTCTCCCACCCCAGTATCCCCCCACCTACCCCCCCGTACCCTCCGTCCCTCCGGCTCTGGTCTGCTCCACGTCCCCCGCCCCAACCGCCCGACCATCGGTGGCCTTCAGCCCCGAGGCTCTGGAACTCCATCCCCAGTGTCTTCGCCGCCTCCTCCCTTTCCTCCTTCAAGGCCGGTCTCAAGGCCTTTCTCTTTGACCTTCAGCCTTCAGCTCCGCTCTCCTCTCTTCCCCCTCCTCGCTCCCTCCCTCCCCTCCCCTCACCCTGACCATTCCCCCCCTCCTCGCTCCCTCCTTCCCTCCCCTCACCCTGACCATTTCCCCCCCAATGCTCTGGTCCCGACCCAACTGTCCAGCGCCTCGGGACGTCCTCCCGCCGTGAAAGGCGCTCTATAAATGGAATCTTGTTGTTGTTGTTGTTGTAGTTCTGTTAAATACAATATCTGCAAAACCACCTGCACTTATATAGCGCCTTCACACGGGGGATGGTGTCTTGGGAGCACTGAACGAGCAGCTTCGAAAGGTTTTAAATCATTTACACCGGACAATTCATTCAAGTTCAACAAATTTATTCTGACACATTCACAGGTGGTGCTTATGAGGGTTAGCTGTGCATATTTGTTGAGAAAATCTGGACAATTGTGGTATACTGGCTTTAATAGCACATTTATCTTTATTCATATCAGTACAATTCACTTAAGCATCACAAGGAACATCTTATTAACAACATATCAAGAACAGCAGGTATTTAAAGTGTTATGAAAAAAAAAGTAAATTCACAGTTAATATTCAATTTGGTAATTGTAATACAAGAACACTAAATATATTGCACATAATCACAATAAAAATGGGAATGCTAGGCAGCATTTTGACACTCTCACCGTACTTTATATACACACAAATATCAATAATTGTGCAAGACTCTTAACCGACCAGTTTAGAATGGCAGCATGCACCATAGTAAACATCTACACTCATATGTACATTCATAACAAAACAGCAGTCTCGGTTTTT
Source organism: Callorhinchus milii (assembly GCF_018977255.1). Classification (NCBI taxonomy): domain Eukaryota; kingdom Metazoa; phylum Chordata; class Chondrichthyes; order Chimaeriformes; family Callorhinchidae; genus Callorhinchus; species Callorhinchus milii. Next base: position 442,110 of record NW_024704742.1, on the reverse strand, counting down.
AAATTACAGTACAAGAAGCAAATGTTTTCCAGTTGATTTTGTTGCGAATTTGAGTTCTATAAAAAAAACATTAAACGCTGACCGATGCATTGCTCAAAAGGATATAATATACAGAAGACTCCAAACCTACGAGTGAAATTTACAATGGTACCAAAAACCTGGGTCAAGCTGCTATTTCGGATGTTCTTCCTTGTCCTTTCCTTTCCTCTCTTTTTCATCCTGCAGTGCTACGCCGAGTTTTTTAATAAGAACGGAGAGAACCTTATCAAGTGGATCCATGACCCCACGCTGGACCCACTTGGGAATAGTGATTCTGGCATGATGAAAGCCCAGTTTTTGAAGAATGTAGTCCACTCCTACTGGGTCAATCTTCCTTCCTGTCCAAGAAATTAACCTGGAAAAAAAACACAGATTACCAAATAACGGGTCATTTTACTGTTAAAGAGTTTTTTGTTAGAAATTGGTTCACAAGAACCAGTGTGTCCTTTACAGTTAGTCCTAATAATTTATGCATTTGGATTAAAGGTTGCCACTACCACAACCTTTCAAAGCTCTTCACAAAATGTGAAGTAAAGTGTAGTGACTGTGTATTTTGTAGGTGAATGCAACAGCCAATTTGCACATATCAGTTTCCTACAAACGGGTATGAATGACACATTTTATGTGGGGGATTGTTAGCCAGGACACCAGGAGAAAACTCCCTTCTCTTTTCAAATTGTGCCATTGAACCTTTAACATCAAGACTTTGGTTTAATGTCTCATCTGAAGGACAGCAACACTCCCCCAGCTCAGTGATGGACGGTCAGCCTACACTGAGTCCAAAGACCTGTCATGGGGCTTGAATCTACCACCTTCTGACTCAAAGGCAAGAATGCGACCAATTGTGCCAGACAACTGATGGGAGGAAATTAAATTTCCAGACTATAAAACACCCTTAGAATCATTCAAGAATCTGTCACAACATTAATGAAGAATTATCAGGCAGGAGATATAAAAGAGATATTTTATTTCCTGAGGACTGAAGTAGCCTTAACAAAAACGGTAACTCTTAAAGATCTAGTTTGTAAAAACTAGATACAGTCAACTCCTGATATCAAGGTCGTGGCTTATCTTCTCACTACCATTTAAGTTCCACACTGTCAAAATATCCCAGCCACTTCCCGAGCAAAGTGTGAGTAAGGGTTCCCTCCGCTTTGCTTGTCACTTCACTTAACACGTAACTAGCCACATTCCAGAATTTCTTGTGAGTTCAGTAGTTACTTCAGATAACAGGTTAGACTAGGAGGCCACCACATGGGTCTCTGCCATTCATCTGAACATCAACACCCACAGCAGTCACCGTGCCCCCTTGTGGCCTAGGGGAGCTTTACCCAGCCCACCACTCCAGATACCTAGTTGCTGAGTCCTTCTCCCTTGGCCTGACGAGTTATCAGCAGTTTACTCTATACCTTTATTGAAATCTGAACACTCTTCACAATCTTTAAGCAGCTTTGGATGTGGATCTTTTGAGAGAAGAATTCCCAATGATGTTAATGTTTGTCAAAGTTTCCATACGATCAATTGAACGAGACAATTCTGAATTTAGATGCTAACCTTAAGGTGGGTTCCAGATGCCAGGTATTGCAAACAAACTCTCTCCAGTCCACAGTTGTGTAGATCACATCTTCCTTGTCTTTGTCTGTGGAACTGTCATCGTGAACTGTAATGGGACTTTTCTGGCCGGGGCGAATGGCAAGAACTCGAGGAGGGAAAATAGCTACAAATGGATTGGTATTTTTTAATAGAAGCAATTTTTTTGTTTTTTTATACATTCATAAACACAGTTAAACAGTCAATTAATTAAAAGTATACTTTTAAATTGATTATTTTTAATCATATCTAAACTGAAAAGCAATAGAGTTTAGTACACAATTCCCTTGGCCCAAATCTGGCTTTAGTTTTGGAGCCAAAGATCATGATTCAGTCCCATGATGTTATTTCCATGTTCAAAAGGATTGTGTTATCTGTAAATATATCTGTAGCCCAACAAAGGCATTGTGTCTGGACATGAAAACCTTCCAGCGCTGTTATAAGTTAACCTGAGAACCTATACACCAAATTAAAACCCATTGGATATTTCCATATCAAAGACCAACAATTGTGATAGACATTGTCTGTTTTCTGCTTCACGTGCGCACGGCCCCTCTTTTCCCCGTGTGTGGAGACTGGGGTAGGGGGAGGGGGCGACAACCCGGTGGATGCAGAGTGGGCTTTGACGGTGGGAGGATGGCTAGCACAGAGGTAGCAGGGGCGACAGCAGGAAGTGTGAGAGGCGAGAGCAAGCAGTGAGGCCCTCAGCCATTGGCCGCCCGAGAGGATTGCTTTGGCACCAAATATTAGTAGGGGTCATATGGGTGATATGAGAGATTGATTGTCCACTGGTAATGGGAAGGAGCTGAAGAGAGGATAAGAATAGTTTCCTTGGAGCCTTGTGGTTGGTTGCTTCTGGATAGAGCAAGGGTACATGTATTTTGGGGTTAGTGTTATGAAAAATTATATTGTGGATTGTTGTTGCACTGTTAATAATAATCCTGGATTTTGATACAGCGCTTTATCAGGTCTTCGAGGTCGTCTCATAAAGCATTTCACAGGATACACTGTAAAGTGAATTGACTGTATGTTTTGTGGGCCAAACCCAACAGCCAATTGCGCACAGCAGCGTCCCCTCAAACAGTAGTGGATTGTAGCTAGAGTTATGACAAGACAATAATAAAAATTAAATGTTGAGAGAACAAAGAACTTCTCAAGTTTCTGTGAGTATTAACAGAGGCCGAAAGGGTGAGAACTGTCACAAAATTAGCAATGAACATTTGACAAAAAATAAAAGACTAACCTTTTTCTTTCTCTTTCAAATAAGCAGATACAAGGTCATGTAAGAACATAATCAGTTCAGCATCCATGGTCACACAAATGTGATCAGTGAATTCGGTCACAACACTGCACTCCACCTTTGGCTTACTGTTGGGATCTGAAAGGTCGGAGGAAAAATATCAAAACACCGCCCTCTGGAAAAGAGGTGGAACACATTTTGGATTGTACTTTTTGAAACTTGATTCACAATCGAACCCGTTTAAAAATAAAAGTGCGTAAGACGGTGAGCATAGTGGGAGCCGAGGTCACGAGATGTCAGACTTGTGGTTGCGAACAATAAAGATTTAGTGTGAGGGCAGTAGATAGCGCCACTGCAAAAACCATCAACAGCAAAACACAGCGGACTCCTCCTGGGCTGAAGTTTCGTAAATTCAATCAGATCTCTACCTTGCAGCAGTGGTTCTTGAGGTTCCTGCATGTGTATAGATTTAAAGTCCAGCTGCATCCTTGGCAAGGCAAAGATTGTCTCAGTTTCATGGCTGTAACTGGCAGTTCCTCGGAACCCACTCATCATGTTGGAGCTCTTAAGAGACGTTTTACTGTCTGCAGTGTGAGAATCAACGTTTCGAAGAAGATTCAGTTCTGTGGGGAAAGGTCGTGACAGTAGTTATTGATGCTCAGCTTCATTTCTCTTCTGATATTTGGTAATTCATGTTTTAGTTTTGCTAAAAATATAACAACAACAACATGCATTTTTTTTTACCTTCGTTCCTCATGGCAGTCACATAGTTGAACCATTCCTGCACACTTGCAACACCATGTGGTGGATTTTCATGACGACGTCTTGTTATTTTGGTGATTGTTGCCATTGGACTTTCTAAGGCACCTCCAGGTTTTGTAACCATTGTGTTGTGGCCCAAGTGAAAGTCCAGGGTTTGTACAATGTATGTTGAGTGGTCACTCGCCCCTGGAGACAGTTGAAAATAGATTACAGTTATTCTATTTCTAAGTATTATTGCAATTTGTTTAATATTTTTAAGCAGCGGAAAAATGAATAGCACAGAAATATGTACTCCTTTGTGTTATCTTATCTATCAAATCAACAAAATGAAACAATGATATTTACAGATCTATAAAAAGTACCAAATTTAAGATGGGTTAGAAGACAAGAGTGATCAGCAATCCGAAATGGCTTCACAGGAATGGCTTCACTCAAAAGGTTTGTTTGAGTGAAGACTCTAGCGCCTTGGACGTCCTCCCGACATGAAAGGCACTATACAAATGTAATTTGTTTTTGTTTTGTTGAAAGTCTGGAATTCATTATAACAAGTGACTATCAAGGATGCAACAAACAACAGAGAAGCACCCAACAACATGAGGGATTAAAGGGCATTAAATTATGAGGAAACAATAGACAGTAAGATTAATTAAAAAGAAAACTCACAAGAAGGGGAATTTGATACAGCGCCTTATCATGTCTTCGAGACATCTCAAAGCGCTTCACAGGATATAATAATAATAATCCTTGCATTTGATATAGCGCTTTTCACGTCGGGAGGACGTCCCAAAGCGCTTCACAGACACACTGCAAAGTGAATTGATTGTATATTTTGTGGGCGAAACGCAGCAGCCAATTGTGCACAGCAGCGTCCCACAAACAGTTGTGGATTGAAGTGAGCAACTTTTTTAAAGGAATAATTACCCTCGTAAAAGCAATCTGCCAATCGACTGACAAACATTTCCTACTTACTGCTGGTAAGCAGAAGTGCTTGGGTGGCAAGTGCTCTAACCACAAAGCTGCAGGACTCCACAATAGGGGAAATGTTGGGATTTCCCCCATTGTTAAGTGCAAACTGGTAAGGTCAGGAACTCTACTGACTGCTGGAAATTCTCTCCCCAGATATGGAAAATGTTGCAGTCTTCACCAATTTGACTTTGCCTCGACAGGACATGAACGTTAATCGTGAAGAATGCACTTTACTTGCTGCCGGTTGATAAGTTTTCCAACTGAAAACACTTTTCGGAAACGTTTCTAAAATTAAACTTACCATCTTCCCAGATTTTCTGAGCCTCAGTCCAGAAAGCAATGTTGGGCTCTTCAAGGTGGAACAAAGCCCACGATTTTGAGCGGAAATTGGGTCCGTGAAAACAGGCAAGAGTCATGTGATTGCCATGCAGGCTCATAGATCCACCCAGCTGTACTGCGTCTTCAGGCAACGGTATCTGAAACAAGGAGATGTGGCAGCCAGCGATCACCTTTAACACTTCTGGCCAGTGGCGATGATGGGCAGCACCCAGTACTTCGAACGAGAGAAAAAGGAAAAAGACAAACAAGTAAAGGATCAATCAAGAGTTTCCATCATCTCAAGGCAAATTTCTCTCAAGGAAAATGTAACGTGTAAACTCTCACAGTGCTCATTGGAACTCCGCTCCACATTAATCACTGGTGTTTTTGGGGGTATGTATAGCACTGGTCCCCAGGTAGCCAGGACTCGTTTGCTGGTATCAAATTGCTGTGTGAAAAATTCCTGCAGTTTCAATCCAATTTTAATCAGATCTGGGGTGGTTGATCGAGAGATCATGACCTGGAAGATGTCCCATTGCAGATCTCCGTGAACAAAGATTTCGCTGGAAGGCGAAAGAGAAAACAAATCACTTAACAAGGAAAAACAAAGTTTTATTACCATTCTTCAAAAATGTTTTCATATTTGCATCTGCAATTGCGTCTTTCAGTAAAAATAAAGGTCTGAATTAAGATTTGGAAACGAAAGTGAATGTTTTTATACAGGCACACATTCACATTAATCTGGATTAATGAACATCCCATATCAACGAGATGAGTAGCCAGTTAATTAAAGATCAGGTAGCAGGAAGGAAGACACAACGATTCTTTAAAATGACAATGGCAGAGCTGCTCCTTTAAGGCCATATTGTAATAGATATTTTACAGTAAAATTCATAAACGTTATACAATATGGCAATGCAATTATACTGTATACAATATTTTTACCAGACAACAAATAACTGAAAAAAACATCTAAGTAGTGAAATATTTATTCAATCTTGTAGCAAGTAATGAAAATAAGATTATGAGAATAGGATTTCTAAATACCTTTTTTCAGTCAAGTTTGAGTCGACACTATTATAAAGATGAACTTTCCACTCATCTTGCAGCTGAAGATCTGCATTGCTGAAAATTCCCATCAGAATACTGGATCCCATATAATCCACTCGAGCATCAGTGGAGCCCAGTGTGATCTGGATTTTGTGACTGGGTTGGTGATTGGGGTGTTCCGAGATGTGTACTGCAAAGAGTAAGAGTTATGATTGGACGTGAGGAACGATTAATAGCAAAAACTTTCACATGGAAAATGCCAAAAACGTATTCAAGAAAGTGTTCTCCTGCAATATGGAATGACTACACTTTACAGTACATCCTATGAAGGGCATTGTGGAATTCTCCCGATGGGAAAGGCACAATAATAAGCGCCAGGATAATAAAGGATTTTTAAATGTCACATCCTGCAGATACGTCACACTGACTTGCAGAAATGCCGCTCCAACACAACACATGCCACACCCTTTTGTAAAGATTTATTTTGGTGCTTATCCCACACTTTTCGTGTATAATATAAAATTGGGTAAATTGGAAAATTAATGCAACAGAACACACAGAGGTTTATTCCCAGTAATTAGTTGAAGATTGTGTACAGCGATCTCACCGTTGCACGTGGGGAGGATGTATCAGAGCGCTTCACAGGATATGCTGTAATGTGTAGTGACTATATATTTTGTTGGCATACGTGATTTGAGGAACCAAACTTACCAACCATCTCCAATGTGTTCACATCTATGGTGCCACCAACCACACCACCTTTGGAATCTAGTTGTGACCTTCCCAAACCAACAGACATTGAGATTTCTCGGTCTCTGTTGCTCCCCACTGACAATCGACCTTGGCTTTTCAACCCACTCGTTGTCCATCTAATTCAAAACGAACAGCAGTTTAAATGTGAATAAATAGTGCTGTAATGAAGAGATTTGTAATGATACTCAGCTCATCCACTCTACGCTTGTGTCGGGCTAATTTCACCAAACTGAGCCAGGCTGACATTGGGAGAAAGCTAGAATTTCTTCACCAATTGTGAAAACACTGCATTGTCAATCAGTAAAGAGTTAAATATCCCAAACTATTCTCAGGATTCAACGAACGTTTATAAATTTCGTTCCCTTCCACATTATCAAATATTGAACCAGTTTCATTAATTAAGCGTCCAAGTGGCCACCCCCCATGTAGAGCGCTATATAAATCCAAGATTTTGTTGTTTTAGGAAGCAAAATGCATTGCCATAATCTTTTTCAGGAAAAAAAGGAAACCATTGCCAACAAAAATGGCATTCAACTGCAGCAATCTGCATCACCCGGGACTTTCTTAAGAACTGCAACTTACGTGGTGTTTCCCATAACATTACTCATATTCATTTGCACATTTAATTGTTTCAGGTTGATTGCAAAAACAACCAGAGTCTCCCAGGGTGCACCGTGATGGCTTGCCACCTTCCCAGTCTTCGTGAATGTAGGGGTAGAGGTTTTGGTAATGGAATCTGCCAACAGGAGAAAATGTATTCAATAATAATAAAAAGCATTCGGTCACTCAATTCCATTTGTTTGTCGGACACTACTGTGCGCAATTGGCTGCCACATTTTGCTCACAAAATATACAGTCAATTCACTTTCATGTATATTCTGCGAAGGGTTTCGAGTCATCGAGCTATTATCAAAATGCAGGGATTATTATTATAAATTTATATACTGAGAAAGAGAGCACTGAATACAAGTTACAAATCACAGCAAACTCCTTCTAACCAGCCCAGATAAACTGTCGGCTTGCAATAAATAAAGTAACCAATAATGCATTTAATATATTGCAAAGCCACAATAATTAACAATGCTTAGATTTGATAGAGCCTGGGTTCAATTCCAGGCAGGTCAGGGCGAGACCTTGGGCAAGTTTCCTCACTCCACACACCTAATAATAATCCCTCCAAAACAAAACAATAATAAATTGGTCATTTACAATCCACGACTGTTTGTGGGGACACTGCTGTGCCCAATTGGCTGTCGCGTTTCCCCACAAATATACAGTCAATTCACTTTACAGTCTATTCTGTGAAGCGCTTTGAGACGTTGAGAAGACGTGAAAAGCACTATATCAAATGCAAGGATTATTGTTATTATTATTTATAATAAAAATGCAAGTACCTCTCCTCGTAACAGATGAGTCAGAGATACTCCTTGACCTGGTTGCTGAAGGAGATTTCATACTGTGAGCAAGACCAGCTGGTGAGGTATTACTAGATGTTGTGTGATCGTTGAAGACATTTGTCTGAGCCATATGCTGATAATTTGACGCCTGTGCTGACTGGTCCCAGGTTCTCCAGTAAGCTTTACGAGTTGACTCAGGAGAAAGATGCTGATTTACACCTTCAATGGAATCTGGAGTTACAGGCCCAGAAGCTGTTTAGACAAAAACAACTTTGATTAAAGTAGCATTCAAACAGATTAGCAAACAGCCCTGTCATAAGAGGAAATGTGAATTACCTATCACAGGTTTGGCCTTCATTTTTGCCCTTTGTTCTCTCACCAGATGTGGGAGATAACAAGAGTAAAGGAACTAAGGATGGAGTCCAGAGTGAGGTTTCAACCGTCAATCTAACTTATACATGGGGCAAAGCTTTGAAAGCAACAGTATCACAAGCTGAGATCACAGTGTTGTATGTGAAGGTTAAATGAAGGAGAAACAATTAAGAACTTTCATTTTTAACCCAATTTAGCAAGATGATGAAAAGGGCTTGGACCACACCAGGTGTTTTCAGCCACTAGCTCCTTTGGTTCAGCTCGGAAATGTTGAATAGTTTTATGGATTGTAAAATATATCATTTTAAGCAACACTGAAACGTTATCTACAACACTAACGTGTGACTCAACTGTGAACCTATACAATTATGTGCACATTTATATAGTGCCTTTTACATTGCGAGGCTGACTACAAACTGCTTTGTGCCGCTGGCTGAATAGGGAAAAGGCACAAAGCACGGTCAAAGAGGTCTTCTCTTCACGCGAATCGGGGAGAGCTTTACCTTACATTACTGATGTTTCTTCTCCTACTTCCCTTCCCCAAGTCAGTTGATAAAGAAGTGACACCAACGAGTACTTGGGAGAGGAAAATATTTTTCGACTGTGTTATTGTGAGAGGGGAATATCAAACAGATGCACAGAACAAAAATGAATTGGTGTGAACACAATATCTTAATAAATAGAGAATAGAAATACACAGAACATCATCCGATTGGGAAGGTTGCTGCTAAGCTGCTTTTTGTAATTTACAGTCATTTTAACTGTACTTTTACTGCTTTTTGATAAACTCACCTGGTAAATTGATTGTCTGATCGCCTAGGAAGAGACGTCTAGCAATACTTCTCCTATACCAGGCCCTCGGGAAGGCTAGAATTTCACTAAGGCGCCGCATGTCGTACTTGAAAGAGGCCGATCCTATGTCACATACAGCTGACAATGCAGAAAAGCAAACAGTCATTACATGTTGTATCTATAAATCAGCAAAAATCTGCAAATGCAGCTACAACTCATGTTTCTTCTTCAATTGAATCCCAAATCTTTCCATAAACTGAAAATGCTATGCACACCCGATAAAATGGGGCGGCTTAAAAAGCTGTAGAGTAAATGACACAAACGTAGGAAAAAGCAACTTGGGAGATAAAATGCGTCTTGGGCAGGGAATCCCATTTACTCTGACCTAAGATATCTTGCAGTTTTCCCATTTGGGCTTTTTCAACCCAAATAACTCATAAATTACTTTCTCATTCAATAACTAAATCTTCGAAACTGTTGAGTATAAACAGAATACAGCTTTGCTGTTTATTCTTCGGGGTAAAATGTGTGGCAGCTAAAAAGAAAACATTGCATTCTGCCCGGCCCAGAAGTAACAAGCAAACGTAAGGCCCACAGAGGTCCTCCACCTGCTGGTAATTACTGAATGTTACCCATTTAGCACAAGGATTTTTACATGCATCAGCCTGGCTCAGTTGGTTGCACTCTTGCCTCCGAGTCAGAAGGTTGTGAGTTCAAGCCACGTGCTGAGACTTGGAACTCGCATAGTCGAGGCTGACACTCCAGTGCAGTGATGGGAATGCCATCCTTCAGATGATACATTAAACCGAGGTTCTATCTACCTGTAAAGGTGGATGTTAAAGATCGTACTGGTGCCATTCAAAATGTGAAGGGAGTTTCTCCCAGTGTCCCGGTGAAAAGTAGAATTGGTTCACTTCATGTCTCTTTGTACAATTTACTGTGCGCAAATTGCCACAAATATACACAGTCACTCACTTTACAAAATACACTCTAAACAAATAATTTGAAGTATCCTCTTGACACGGAAAGTGCTATATTAATTCTAATGATTACTTAAAGCAATTTTTTTATTCCCAATATTGCACGTGCTTTAGAAAACAAAAACTTTAAAAAAAGCAAACTGAGTCGAAGTTACTAAAACTTGTCCACTGTAGAAAAATATAAAGAAGCCAAGTTATGAATTGTACCAGATATGTTAATCAGCGTGGTCTCCATCTTGCCGCCTCCTTTGAGTGACGTTTGGCTGTCAAAGAACGAAGCTCCTCCAGAGCGTCTCATTCGAGATAAGCTCACTTTCACAAATTCAAGATTAATGCTCAGAGAATCCTTACGGCCAGTGACAGAGGCAGCATCTTCATCAGTGATACCTATGACATGAGAAATCCATGCGTTTATTCTCTCTCCTTAATCTGTAAATTGCCTCCTCACTGCTTCTCTGTGTCATTGTCCCATCTAAAGAATGCCCAAGGCTTGGGAATCATGGCCTGAGCAGTCCACTTGAAAAGTACTCCAAAACGTTTCAGGTTGTCCACTCTTTACGTAATCAGATGGAACATGGAAAAACACATGTCTTTTTTTTAAAAAAATGTCCATATTCTGGAAACTCCTGGCCTAATGCCAGAGGTTAACCCAGCAGTATGTGGAGGTTGCCGAATGAGGGAAAAATATACACATATATACAGAATTATTTTGTCAAACATCCTAAAATAAAAAGGACCTTGTAAATAGTTTTTATTGATCGGCCTGACCCGATCCAAAATTCTCGAGACGAGTGGACCTTGCTCAACACTTCACGGACTTATACTTACTGTAGGATAGCCGGCTAAGTACAATGATAGTTTTTAGCAAATACTTATAGAAATTGAAACAGCTACTGTGAAAATATTCCTACCACACAACAAAACTTGCAGAAGCAGCACACCAAACCATACAACAAACATGTTTGGATCCCTCAGTGTTTTTACCTAGAACACTTGATCCAGGGGTCAGACCACCGACGGTTGTTTTCTGTTTCCCAGTTCCATATGGGTGAAACACATATAAGGAAAAATCAGACATACAAGCTGTAAAACTCAAGCCTGATGAGCTGGTGCTGGGATAAGTGAGATCGGATTGGCTGCTGCTATGTCGGCTTCTTCCAAGAGGGCTTCCTAATCCACTCGATGGACCTTTATCAGAGAGAAATGATTAAATTAGCTCAAGAGCTACTCAAAAGTACAATGCAAAGTGATCGACAGGCCCTCATCCTAACTATCACTTTCCACCACTCACACTGCTGGTTATTAAACTTGTATTGATTTAATTTATATTGTTGAACTTCAATCCGAAGGTCTTGCAGTTGAGAAGATCAAGTACCCAATGGAAATGGTGGGAGGAAAGAAAATACTGGAGCGGTGTGAATAGATACACAGAACATGTATGCATCAGAAGGAGGCCATTAGGCCCATCGAGTTCACAGTGCTCAGAGCAAGATCAATTCAAACCATCGAGTGCTCAGAGCAAGGAGATCAATTCAAACCCACTGCTTCTTCACCTTATCCTCGTACCCATTCAAGCTTGTCTCTTTCAAACGCCTGCTTACTCCCCTATTGAAAGCTACCACTGCGGGGTTCCACATCCCAACTGCTCTCTGGGTGAAAAAAATCCTTCTAAGTTCCACTTTCTCTCTTCTAGTAGCAACTCATATCTATGTAACCCGAGCTACTGACTTCCCAAGCAGTGGAAATAACTAACCTCATCTAGTCGGCCATAAAATATACAGTCAATTCACTTTATAGTGTATTCTGTGAAGCGCTTTGAGATGTCTCGAAGACGTCATAATGTAATGTGCTATACCAATTGTAAGGATTATTATTATATTATTATTTACCGTAACAAAAACCTCATGATTTTGCACACCTCGATCAGATCCCCCTCAACCTTCTCTGCTTCATTGAAAACAGACACAGCCTCTCTAATCTCTCCTCATAACTGTAGCGCTTCATCCCTGGAATCATTCTCGTAAACCTCCTCTGCATCTCCTCTAAAGCTTTAACATTTTTCCTTTAGACAAGGTGACAACGTCTCACATTTATTACACCTTTCAATATGCACTGATGAGTCAAAGTAGAATTTTCCGTCTTGCGCTGCATTACATGGTGTATCCATTATCTTACGCACCTGTCTTGTTAGCTGAAGACTTTAATACTGTCTGAGCAAGTGGTATATTGGTGGCAGACCCGTGAGTTACATCTGCATGAGAGACGCCCAGGGTTTCCAATTCACCTCTGTTGGAGGAGAACACCAGGTCCAGGGAGGGCAGCTTCAGCATACACTCCACTCGCGATACTGGCAAACAGCTGAACTTGATCTGCGAAGGCTACGAAACACAAATAAGATTCATAAAATACAAAGTTACGTATTTCAGCAAATTCGCACAACATACTGATTCACATAAATGAATGGCCTCCTTCGGCTCGGAATTGGCTGCCACATGTCCTTGTCGAAGCAATAAATTCTTTCAATAAGGAATTAGCCAGAAGTTTCAAGAGGATGGAAATGAAAGGGTAAAGGGAGTGAGTATGAGTGGGATTAGACTGGCTCAGGTAGAGAATAAGACTAGCACAGACAGTGGACTGAATGACCTACCAGAGCCTTGGGACGTCCTCCCGACGTGAAAGGCGCTATACAAATGTAATTTTGTTGTTGTTGTTAATTCTGTGCTATAACAAGTTCTGACATGGGGTCTGAACCTACAACTTCTGTCCCGAGAGGTGAGCCAAAGCTGACATCAAAACAATTTTCCAAAATATATTGAACAGCATAGTGTTCTATTCCCAAGACTTATTGATAAGAATGATGAGCAAATTAAGAATATTAAGTACTAAATGCTCACCTGTACCCTCACGTACACAACAACATCCACAGGAAATGAGGTGTATGCCGACGCAGATGATGACACGAGGGAGGTTGTTGATTCCTCCAAATGATCTTGAAGATCAAATTGCCCCACATCTTCATCATGAGAGCTGAGAGCTGCTAAAAACGAGATAAATTGTGTCCACGATAAACTAAAGATCACCATTTCTCAAATCTGAAATTCAGTGACAATTTACAACCATTCGCTTATCATTTGGTATTTCTAAATAGGAGATTCCGTGCAGTGAATATGAATACAAGCAATCAGAGTGTCAATCTGGTTACAATGCATACAAGCGAGTGAGAGAGAGAGAGAGAGAGAGACAAATACACACACAGAACAAGTTAGCACTGTGTATGAGGAGGGAAAAGGAAAAACGTTGGTACAGTGACAGACAACTCGTGATGAAAAAAGTTTTTAGTTAGTCCTGTACATTGTATTTTGTTTGATGATCCGGTGGTATCTGTGCTGATTTAATATTCACAATGAGACCCATCTAATTAGTGTGGGTATCATAAATCTGTCCTCCACATTAGGGTTTTATTTTCCCTACTTTCCAATTTTCTTCCCACCTCTCCTGAACGTGTTTAACTCCTCTTTCCTTTCACTAGGCAGGTATTCAGTAGTAAGGACACTGTAGTATGGGCTTTAGTTACCTGCCCAAGTGGCCATCCTTAATGCTCGAGCTCACGCAATAGAAAATATTGTGTGTAGACATTTTATCTAAATATAAAGTATACGTATATGTGAGTTACTCGATTACAGGAAGCTAAACCGCACTTCCGGTCGCACAGAAACTCATCAGGAGGGCACATATGCTATGTTTAAATGTGCATTCTGCATCTGAATTACAGTTGAAAACAATTTTCATAGCAAAATTAACTCATCATTCACATACATTTCATTAACATTAAGTTTTATTTAAAAAAAGACTAGCAATCATCTAGGACTCTAGATGTAGGTAAATTCTGATGAATGAACTGATTATTTACAATTCTCATTGAAGAAAAAATCCTTACTCGGGTAATTCCTGTCAATTGGAGTGATGGGAATGGTTTCCAGAGCTTTCTCCACAAAATCCAGCAAGCAAGGACTGATTACCATCTCCTCAGGAAGGGACTGCAGAGCTACCCAAGCGTAAAGCTTTGCTGTTTTCACTCCTCCAGTTGCTTTTCCTTTCGCTGCATGAATTATCAAATATTATAATTTAGTCACAATAATCTAAAATGTGTGCAATTCATACATATAATACTTCTCATTTCAAAATGACAGCAGCTACAAGATTTGTCATTAACCAGCGTGACGCACAGTCCAACTAAAAAATATGTTTACAACATTTTATTCATCAGTGTTATAAAAAACATCAGATTCAATGAAACTATAATAGCTGTTACAATGAGGAGGTTTGATTGAAGAAATCCATTCAGTTTATTAAATCTCAAACTCCCGGCACACCAATCCTACCATCTCCCCCCAATGCCGCAGTGGTTCCTTAAATCAGTTCAGCTTCCAGGACTCACCAGCCTTCCTGGTAACCCATTCTAACTATTGATTACCCTCTGTGATGGAAGGAAAAACTCAAACGGATCTTAGCGACATACATAAGATGCTGAATGGACAGCAAAGCTAAATATAGAACAATATGGCCCCATATGGTAGGTGGGAGGACAAGAAAAGTCAGGTTTAGGTATTTGAAGGGCACATGTCATAACTGCATTTCAAAAACATGCTTCAGAAGTAATTGCTGTAAAGTGCATTATCTCTGTATTTGCAAGCGAGTGAGCAGCCAATTTTCCAAACAGCGAGGTCCCACAATTACCAACATCTGGAGGATTGTTTGCAAGGACATCAGGAGAAACTCCTTTCTCTTTTGAAATAGTGTCTTGGGATCTTTAACGTTCATCTCAAAAGACAGCCAAGACTTCAGTTAATGCCTTACGCAAAAAATGGCACTTCTGAAAATGTAGAGGCGCCCCAGGACTTCAGACGTTAGCCTGAAGCATGAGCTCAAATTATGCTGTGAAGAAAACAGCCTTATAATCCTGAGACAAAGGTGCAATCAACTAAACCAAGATAACAACTCAAGTATAGTGCAACTCAGAAAACTCACTCAGATGTTTGTCAGATCCTAAGCATTTGAAGTTCAAGATGAGAAACACAAAACTAAAAACAAAACCACAAATGTTGCCAAGTTTATGAATCTCTAATGGTGGTTTGGTTTAACTGAGGTATTTAAAATAAAGATATTAATTGATAGGTTAGATTAGTGGACAACTCGTTCCTTTGGTAGAGGGATCCACTCCAAAGTGGTGCAGCCTTACAATTGGAACTAAGGAGTTTAGAACCGAGTTCAGGAAGCGTTTCCCGTACGGAAGGTTGTGAAGATGTGGAATACTCTGCCCCAGACAGCTGCAGAGGCGCAAACAAAAGGGAAATTTAAAAGAAATAGAGAAGATACTTATTAATAATATTCCTTACATATGGCACAGTGCCTTTCACGTCAGGAGATGTGCCAACAGGTAACCCAGGTAACAGAGGAATTAAGGGATACTATGAAAGGGTGGGAATTAAGATCTACTGAGACCTGATGAACTGCTGGAACAGGCGCCATTGGGCTCCTTCCCTTCCTCCTGTTTTCTATGTCCCTGTGGTACATTTCACTGATTTTTTTTTATCAAGCTAAAACATTTTCTAAATCAGATCAAAACATTATATTGGTCATATTGAGTGAACACTGGTCACCATGCTTAAAAAGTACACTTTCATATGTAACACATTTTGAATGAGTAATCTGTGGTTATATAACAAATCAGCCTGAATACAAACAATAAATAATTGTAAATCTGCTTTCTCCCCTCGGCAAAGAAGTATTGAATAGCAGTTTTGAATAATAGCTAGACAAGAGAGAAAAGGCTCAGAAAAATTGGTGGTTAGCCAGGGCAATGTGCTTTACACGGGTCGACTTGTGCAATATTTATATATACACCAAATTAAGAGATTCAAACTGTTTGGAGAACTGGTTATAGGTATATCTTTTCCTACAGTAAAGTATCATTTTGAATGAATAGACATTGGTTGATGTGTGTCTCCACTTGGAATTAGTAATGTTTATAAACTAGGTGTCAGGATAGTTGTGCCACATTTAAGGCACTTAAAAATTCTCGGGGGAATGAACTAAACAGACTTTTAAACACAAACGAAACTCACTGAAGTAACTATTGGGAGAAATGGAACTAAGATACAAGTTACAGTAGACAGACTACAAATATTACTTGGAAGGAAGCAACATACAATATAGGAAAAAATGCAGTTTGATCATTTTACATGGATGGGTGCTAGTTATTGCAGTAATTTATTTCATCTGTTTTGTATCAACTAACACCTCTAGCCTCACACTGAACCTGATGTAAATATGCCGAACAGCTTAGATGGGCAATGTCACACCTCTCTTTTAATGACTGATTTTCACACAATCTGTCACTATGTTAGATTTAAAGTGGTACATTTAGACGTTCGCTGCATAGAGTACCCAATCATGCCTGCAATAATGCATGCAAGAATCCTGCAAATGTTCACTTAACTAATCCTGTGTCTCATTAATTATATCAGTGCCATCACCGACACAAACATTCATGCAAACCCTTTTGGCAAAATTGAGAAACCTTACTTGAATAATATTTGTTGCTGTGAACATCCTCATTTGTAACTAAAGCTCAGTAATACTTACAGAACACGTGCATCATAATAGAAGTTCACAGAGCTAACGCACAAAGCCAAGCAGGTACATTTATACAGATGTATAAAGCTGAGAGAGTGGATTAGAAAGGATAGATAACCACTTGTACCTGAGGGTGTAGGTGGGGGTTGGGGAGGAAGCAGAATGTTAGTCTTGTAGTTAGGAGTAGATGGAGGAGCAAAGCCAGTATCTTTCATACCATATAGTTTGGATTCTTTGGACAAAGTTCTGGTCAAAGAGGATCCTCTTGAAGCATTTGGTGAATCTGTCCTCAGTGTTTTGGAGTTGTAATGTAACTGTTAAGATAGACGAGGCCGTGTTAATATCTTCCCTAAGTGAAACTCATATTTAACAAAGTGACCGTACAATCAACAGTTTATGCACTATTGAAACAAATGTACAAAATGTTACGCTTCTTAAAGGTTACTCCCTGCAAGTTCGCCTCCTTGTTTTATATAAAGTCCATTCTATAACCTATCATTCAAAATATACAGTTTTTCCAGTCTATCAGCCTGTAGTGGTCAATCCAGAATATCCAACAATTCATTCATGTCTTTTTTCCATTCAAAAAAACAAAGTACAAGACTTATTCAAGGATTTTTATTTTCATTTACTCACGCCTAAATGTGAAGTGTACATGTCGTTTCAGGTAAGAAAATATTGCTATGATGGGATGTCTGATGTTAATCAGTAGAAAGGAACAATCTATATAAAAAATTATGATAAATGGCTTTCTTCAACTACATTAAATGGCTGTTAGATACTCAAATCATACTGAACAGTACGAAGATAAATCAAGCAGATCCATTGAGACTATGTACAGTAATCTTCTGATAACTCGTGTCAGGAGTGGTGAGTTAGGCATATGTATAAATCAAGTGAGAGACCTGAGTTCAATTCCAGGCAGAGGGCGAAGCTTGGGCAAGTTTCCTTACTCCACACAGAGCCTAATAATAATCCCTCTAAAACCAAAAACAATAATAAATTGTTCATTTTCAATCTACGACTGTTTGTGGGACATTGCTGTGCGCAATTGGCTGCCGCGTTCGCCCACAAATATACAGTCAATTCACTTTACAGTGTGTTCTGTGAAGCGCTTTGGGACGTCCTCCCGACGTGAAAAGCGCTATATCAAATGCAAGGATTATTAAATACATCAATAAATGCTAAGTCAGGGAATAGTTATCAGGAGTGAACTGTGTCTCAGCCTTTAAGAAATGATATAAAAATGATGCCCCAAATTATGGGGTTAATTTGTTTGCAGTTTTTGCCCATCCTCAGGCCCTATTCCATCGGTGCTTCTTGTCCTCTGATACTCATCCTACGTCAGTCAGTCTAGAAAGCGAGCATTGGCAAACTATTCAACTGTGATGCTCATTACCTTCACATCAACTCCTGGAATATAAAACACTGTCGTTTCAAAGTCTGTACTCTTGGTCTGAAGAGAATGTGGCACTTTCCTTCCGCTCAGGATGTACGAGCTCGATTGAAAATTTGCCAGAAGCTTCTTTTTTGGTGGCGATTCCTGCTCCAGATTTTTTGAGCTCTTTTCGTGGCTTCTGCAGAGATATGGAAACGCATTCCATCAGCGTACAATTGGGAGGACTAGGGTTTCAAGCTGTTCAGTTAAACTTTTACTTTGAGTGCCACAACTATATTAATTAACAGCCCTGTTTTGACAATATTAATCATAATCTTTGAATTTGATAAAGGTCAGGATTTCTCAAAGCACTTCACGGGATATACTGTAAAGTGGGTGTGACTGGGTATTCTGCGGGCAAAGGCGGCAGACAATTTGCACCCCGCAATATCCCACAAACAGCCATGGAGTGAACGACCAGATTTTATTGTGGCAGATTGTCAGCTGTGAGAAACTCCCTCGTCTTTTTGAATGGAGCGATGGGATCTTCGACGTCCGTCTGGACAGGCAGAGAGAACATATCATCCAGAGGACGGCAGCTCCGACACTGCTGCACACACCAGGACTGTACTGCAGTGTCAGTTTAGACTCTACGTGTTCCAAGGCCCGACAAGAACCCACAACCTTCTGACTTGGAGGCAAAAGTACTGAGCCTAGAAAAAGTGTTCTTTTCTTCCCATTTGGGGGTATTTTCACTCCAAAAACAAAACATTACTTTGTAAAATGCTACAGGCAACTCTGTATATTTTCCTTTACACACTAATTAATTTGGCACATTTATCTAGATTTTAATAAATATCGCGTTTACTCTCCAATATACACTATTTTAGAATTATTTAAGGCACAACAAAATGGCCATAAACTGCCTCAGCCTCACGGAACCATATTTTTTTAATATTTCCAGTTGCTTTAGCTAAAATCTAAATCAGCACAGGCCAAAGAGGTCAAACCTGCATTTTAACTGCGTTTATTTTTTTAAAAAAATCTATCAATGAACATTATTGATATACAAATAGCTGCTTAAAAACAATTAATTTCCTCGTCTCACATACAACGTATCTTACATAAACCCTTCAAAGTACCAGAAAATACACTCACCTTTTTAAATTGATTTCCTCATGTTCTTGTTGCTGTGTAGTTGGATGCAGTACGCATTTGCCACTGTCGATCTCAACTCTAATATCGAGGTCAAAATCAATGTTTCTTTCTGTTGCAGCATTTAACGAAGATCTGGCTATCGGTGTTGTGGGCCATCGGTCACTGAAGAGCTGCTGCATCGCAGATAACCCACCAACCTTTTTGCGCATGGCATGTCTGCATTAAATTCAACGTAGTTATTCTCAGGAACTCAATGCTTAAGCACAGCCCTAACTAACTTTACCACAAAATCTACTGTAGGTGTCTGGATTGAAAAAAGGCACGGTTCGAAGAGGAAGGTCTTTAGACGGGACTTGAAGGAGGCACGAGAGGTGGGGGTGAGGCGGAGTGATTGCGGGATAAAGTTGCAGAGTGTGGGTGCAGAGATGCTGAATGCCCGATCGGCAATGTGGGTGGGAAGTGCAGGGGACCTGAAGGCCAGAAACTGCCAAGCGGAGGGACCGGACAGGCTGCTCTGGGGTTAGCAGTCGGAGAGGTGGTGGGGGGGGGGGGGGGGAGCAAGTCCGTGGAAGGCTCAGAAAGTGAGAACGAGGGCTTTGTACTCGATTCTCTTGAGGGATGTGGAGCCAGTGAAGCCGGGAAGAATGGGAGTGACTGGTTTGCGGAGCCTGGTGCGGGAAGAGAACGCGAGCTGCAGAGCTCTGGATAATCACCGTTTAGTTGAACTTTGGAAACTTTTTTTTGAACTAGTCGATAAACGGAATAGAAATGCTTACGGCGTCCGCCTGTTGCTTTGAGATCTTTCTCTTTCTCGCTCGTACTCGTCTTCCCGGTCAGAGTCTTCACTGGAAGACGACAGACTGTCGTCTCGTCTGACATCATCCAGCTGGAAGGCAAGTCTTTGTGAAAAGACATGTGGGGTGTTGGGTGAACTGAACACAGAATGTTCACTGATGGGTGAATAATGAATCGGACTGTCAACGGTGACTGACAACAGGTCATATTCTGTCTCCTCAGGGAACTGATACCACAGAAAAATTGAAAAGTTCAGAATTACTCTTGATTACACCGTATGCACCGTAACTGCTAACGTCGTCTGTTAGTTTGAATTACATCCCAATCACAATCACCTGGTACTTGAGCAGACAGAATTGTTTTGGAATATGGAATGAGCAATGACACATTAAAAAGAAAGGCTTTCCCAAACCTTGTATTCTCAAAAGGTACTCAACAACTCGTGGAATAAATTCTACTGCCAACTTAAAAGTAAATCTCTCAAGGTACAACAAGGGTTTACGCCAACCATTCTTATTAACTTCTGGTTATCAATATTTGGGATGGGTGGTCAACTAAATTGTATTTTGCAACAACTTCACGCGACATCAATCTGTGGACTTGTTTATTGGTTCTGATACTTCAATTTATTATGAAAGGCTGTTGCTCAAATCATTTATTTTAGCAAGGAATTAAAGCATTAAACTAACTCTGCTTTGAATAATTTGGGGACAATTTACAACTTGAACATTAGCTTTAAATTAAAATAATTAATGTTCAAAATGGGCTGGAATCTCCCTGAGTTTCTGGTACAGTATAGAAACAGGAGTAAAACCTTGTCCACAGTGGAGAAATTTCTATCCTGCAATTACCTTATGCACAAGTTCAAACAAGACCAAGCAGAAAATTTGATGAGAGAAAGGTGGCATTGTAGCTGAGACCAATGATGGCTTTACATGTGCATTTAAATATGGATAAAATAGATTTGAGGAATAGAAATACCAACAGTTCTCCTGCCACCACTAACCAGCCTAGTGATACAGAGATAACTTAGATTGTGCTGCTGCAATACATTATTACATTTGTATAGCGCCTTTCACGTCGGGAGGACGCCCCCCAACAGTATGTTTTACTCATTTCCAACTACATTTAAAAACTGTACCTCACCTTTACGTTCACTAACAATTCTAGGCAGAAATGCTACATTATATTGACTGCTTCCATTTCACATTAAGATAAATAAGTCTACAAAGAGGTATTTAAGCACATAAGGAAAGTATAGCATTTGATCAATTTGACTGCGATTTTCCCCACAGTGATTCAGTTTAGGTTGACAAGCAGAAATAGAAGCTTTGATTACAAGACCAGTTGCAAATTTGTCTTCACCACATACAGGTTATGGAGATGGAGCATTAGATCAGATGAACAAAGATGGCTCAATTAAAATCACCTGCGGATTGAGGCAAATCTATGCGTTAGTTAATGAAATGAGCCGCAGACAAGTTCAACCAATCTTGCAGAATGCTTGCAGTGCTCCAACATTTGTCATCCAATTGACTCAATTAAAAATATCCACAAAAAAATAAATTAGGTTAATACCGATGAACTTCTCCACACAATGTATTCTATCAATCATGGAATCCTAAAACGATTCATTGTGGAGTATGTTACTGTACTTCATAGAGTTTCCACCACTGCATTATGTGCAGTCACTAAAATTTCAATTATATAATGTGATATCTGTGAAGTCATAGTTATTGTTCTTCCTCTCTCTCTTCCACCCCCGAACCAAGTGCCAGCACTTACCCAACATTTGATAAATATCAGTATTTACAAAACACTTGACAAAATTCCTGTCAAGTGGCTTCAGTTCTGTGCAGAGAAGATATTTAACCGAAAGACAAAAAATATCCTTCTCCAGGGTGTGCAAGAAAAAAACAGCGAGGTACAAATCGTACAAAATAGTTGTGTATTCAAATATTTTTATCTCTTGGGGACAGTAGTGCCTTGTTTTTCCGAATAGTGCAAATAAGATTTATTTTTATTATAGTATCATGAATACATTCATAACAATATTTGCACAGTTCAGATAAATCCCTTAACACAACAAACTAAATAGTAATGGGCACTCAAGTATGGTTTTCTATCTCCAGCACTGAGAAACGATGTCTGTGAAGTGTTTGCATCATAGCTCATAGTGATGTAAAAACAGTCTGTGGTGTTGTAAATGCCAAGCACCCAAACAACATGATGATTTAGTCCCTGTAAAACTGATGTCTCACACCTCACTGCATGCATTCTGAGAGTTGAACCTGAAAAGCTTAAAGTAAACAATACCAAGAAGAGTTCCTGTGGAGGGAGTTAGACCCATTGCAGAGGAGATTTGTAGCCGGTTTACCTGAAAATACCCTTCCTCAGTGGTGTTGCCTTGCATTCTAAGGCCCAAAGCTGTATCACTCAGCTTTAAAGGAGTGAAAAAGGAAAATTAAATGAAGTTAAATGATACGGTAATTTAAGAGCAGACATGAAACATCACCGTAAGGTAGTGCTATCAATACGTTGATTCTGGTTGTACCCTTTGATAAAGTGTTGCCTGGATTTACTATGCCCTCTTATCCACTCTTGTGTTGAGGTTCCATAAACTCATTTAATGCAGAACGTCTTAAGTTAGCCAGATGATACTTTCCTCCCTTCAGCCTGAGTTGGATTCAAACTCAACCACACCACCCAGCTCCCCACCCCAAAATCAGGATGTCTTCAATAAAGAGGACACAGATGTGAATTCCTGCCCTGGTCAC
The DNA here is from genome assembly GCF_018977255.1 of Callorhinchus milii. NCBI lineage: Eukaryota > Metazoa > Chordata > Chondrichthyes > Chimaeriformes > Callorhinchidae > Callorhinchus > Callorhinchus milii. The sequence continues at coordinate 419,107 of NW_024704742.1, read as the reverse complement.
AAACCTCAGTAGAGCAAATATTGAATTGCCCCAGAAACGTCAGGGGGACAGCAGGGCTATTGGCTATTGAGAGCCCGAGGTAAGAGTCTTTTTTTAAAATAAAAATAATTTCTGTGTCACATTTATTGCTAAAAGACCCTTACCGTGTCCGGTACTTTAAATGTCACTTTTGGTCCATGTCCAGAAGTCTCTTGATTTTGGTTTTCAGGAACTTCATCTGCGTCACCCACTCTAGTACTTAAAATAAACATTGGTCATAATCAATGAGTGTAAATATAAGAAGTAGTTCTCACTGAAAAATAACCTTATCATGAGAGAATCAAGTTAATAGAAAAATAAGTCAAAGGAAAATATTTGTTTTCTACAAACAGGTTTTCCGATTATCAAATGATTAATTATTATTATAATTAGTTATTTCCAAATACAATGCAACAAAGTAATACAATATTTTGGACTGAATAGAACAACATTCCTTTACTAATGAAACTAGCAGGTCATGTTTTGATAGTACCAGATCCATAACTTAACAGTTTAAATAAAAAGCTCTTTACCTTGCTCTCTCTAGTCTTCTTAAGGACTGTCTGTTGGAAGTTGCGATACTCTTAGATCTATTGTAACTGGGTTTATAGCCCAGACCCCATTTATCTTTCAGGGATGCCGCCTGTGGAAACACAAATTTAGAGAGAATTTAGAAATGCAAATAAAACTTAAGACTTCCTTTAGCAATGTAAGTGATCTATTATTACACAATTTACCTGCATTTATACAAGATCTTTGTTGTGTGCAAGATTGCCTGCCATGTTTGTCTACAAATGAACAGTTGCCACACTTCACAGTAGAAATCCTGTGAAGCACTTTGAGACATTTTTACAATAAAATGCCATTGCAAATGCAAATTCTCAGAAGAGGTTCACACACAAAAAAAAAATCACTCCTCTAAATTTTTAGACAAACGTTAAAAATGGAAGGAATGGTGATGTCTATTTCCACAGAACAATCGCTAGCATCTGGGTTTTTTATGAATAAAATAATAATAATCCTTGTCTTTGCAATGAGTTTTCTTGTACTTTGCATATGCACATGGTTTACTCACTCTCATGCTGGAACGCCGGAGTTTTTTCCGAACATCTCTCCGGATATCATTCACAGCAACAGATTCCAGCTGTTGGTAACGTTGGATTTCTTGGTTTATTGTTCCTTCACTCGCTCCCAGTTTTCTAAAAAAGTTTGAATCAACTCAATTAGACAATCTTTGGGATTCTCACTACACAGAAACTATTGCTTCAGTCCAATAGGATTGTTAAACCGCACACACCCCCCACATCCACACCCCACCCGCCCGCACACCCCACCCGCCCGCACCCCCAACCGCCCGCACCCCCCAACCGCCCGCACCCCCCAACCGCCCGCACCCCCCAACCGCTCGCACCCCCCCACACGCACCCTCCCCACACGCACCCCCCCCACACGCACAGCCCCACACGCACAGCCCCACACGCACCCCCCCCACACGCACCCCCCCCACACGCACACATCCACCCCATCCACATACCCCATCCACACACACCCCACCCACACACAAAATTGCTGCATGTTTGCTATCCTCAAACTGATTGTAAGAAGAATTTTTTTCCCCTCAGTTAGATGGTAATAGGAACTTCAGCCTGCAATGTGACGGAGGAGCCAATTTACAAAAGCAATTGGAATATCATAACACACATATCTAATTAAAACAAACAAGTTATTGACTTATTTGTCGGTTGTTGAAATGATACTCGTGCTTTCACTCTTAAAATTTGTTCAATGTGATGTGCACAATAAACTCTCGTTACTCCATCCAGAAGACTAATATACATACTTAAGGTCATCAATAACTTTGGCTTGTTCATTAAGTTCCCTGATGTCCACTAAACGTTTGATAAATTTCCTTCCTCTTTGGTCGATGCCTTGGCTCCCGGCTATGCCTTGCCGTCGATAATCAGAGTTTTCCTAGAGAAAAGGAACGCAAATCATAAATTCTGTTTAGACGTGCTGAAAGACAAGGAAAGTTGATTGCCCTGCTGCCTCAAGCCCAAATGATTACAAAAATTCCACCCCAGCATGCAAAGGAAAAGAAGAATCAAGTTTTCCATTTGAATTTTAGTTAATTGAATCCAACTGATCTGATGCCCAAGTGATAATTTAGAAACTGCGTGTTTTAGAAATTGGGTAAAGAGAGACTTGCGACAGTTACATACGCTATCCCAAGAGCGAGATCGCCAGGCTTTTTTGTGTAAACAGTGAGAATTTGGTGAGTCACAGGTCTCAACGCTAGACAGAAACTCTGCAGGAACTGAATAACGGTGATGTTCGGGGCCCAGACCAAGGAGTTGGTTTACAAGTCGTTTCCCAAGTGAAAGCTTAACAAAGTCACCATTTATTGCGTTTCCATCTGAATGCTGAACAATAAAGGAGGGTAAATTAGCAATTTGAGTTACATCAACATTTTTATTTACTGATAAAATTTACTGCACTCACCAGTTATAGACAACAACAACAACTTGCACTTATATAGGGCCCTCCACGCAGGCTAGAGTCTCAGGGTGCTTGATAGTCCCTTAGCTTAAAGCTATGTGATTACACCCACGTTGCGCTTATGTGAAGACTGAACTAAAATAAGGAGCTTCTGAACTCCAATGAAAACCTACATTATTAACCCAGGGAGATGACCTGTGGTTATTGTGTGCTGCCAAACTTGATTTTCTCATTAGACTTGACAGAGAAGAGCAACAACCACAGCCCCACAACAAAACGAGGACGGAATTTAATTTGATATATAGTGCTACAAGCTCATGCATGAAAGCTGCCAATAGTCCTGAATCAAAGAGAAGCCAAGACAGGGTGGTATAGTAAGTTTACAAGTTTCAAGTAAAGTATTTCTACATGAAATAGTGCTGCCTAATCCTAGACTAGGAACCAATAAAATAGTAATAATTTGACATCATTTCAGGATTCCAAGATAGTGGCAAATGAGACTTGGTGGTACGAATTCTCAGGATGTTCAGGAACAATCTTAAACATTGAACTGGAATGACTTTCAGCCACAGTACTTATAAACAAACACCTTGACAGTCACAGTTCAGTCTCCACACTCAATGTTCAGGATGAGCAATTAACTGTTGCTGTCAGAATTTGATACCTAAACATAACCAAGTTGTGTTATTTGATGTGAATACATCTTAGTGTATGAAAATACACTACTTCATGTCACATGAAAGTCTCCTTCACTAGGGATGGTATACGATAACGCACAAACAGGTCAAATCTAGTCTCCAATTTCATGTTCGTAAATACATTAGAAATATGTATTTTGAGAATGCTACATTCAAAAGGTTGTGCAAATAAAAGAGAGTGAGAAAGAAAGAGATCTTTCAAAATAACACAACTGCTGTAGGTAGTTTTTTTAAAAAAAATCTAGTTTACGTAACATTTTAAACTTAAGAGCATCATGTCCAACTTCTTGGAAATCTGCTGATCACGGTCTCAACATGAAGTAAATTAGTTAATATCCCGCAATCAAGTAGTTTCCTTTTGCCTTACCCTTAAATACCTCTAAGTATCAGTCAATCTCCCTTTTAATTATTCTGCTCTTTTAATTATCCACCTCTCCAGGTTTCTGAGCAGAGCATTCCATATCTTGTCAATCTTTAAGTGTGAAGACATACTCTGACCTCTGTTCTAACTGGAGGCTCACAGCTCTGCACATGAGAAGTTGTTATCCTTAATTGTTTTGCGGCTCTTCATTGAACTGCCCAAGAACCTTCATCGAGCGTTTTTGAATGGAGGCTGAAGTGGCTCACATTGCCTGCATTTCTATTATATAGTGGTACAACGCGAGTCTTTGGCATGTCCACCGAGTGTTTCCATAACATCTCAAACTAAGCACAACATTCAACCATATCGATTGATCATGGAGTTGACGTTACTAACACAACATAACATGGCTGTTCTGTACGTCTTACAACCAAGAATTATTACCCCCAGAAAAGCGATCAGCCAATTGACTAACAACTGGGTTCCTACTTACTGCAGGGTAAACTGAGGCGTAAGGAAACTTGCCCAAGGTTTCGCCCTGACCTGCCTGGAATTGAACCCAGGTGTCTCGCTTGCAAAGCGAGTGCTCTAACCGCTGAGGTATAGGACTCCACTCTATGTCAAAATAGTACAACATGGCAATAAATAAGGCAAAAAGGATGTTGGGCAACATCACACAGATACACAGGAACTCTGCTTCATAAATAAATTGCATTGGAATAGAGTTCTCATAGATGAACAAGAAGCAATTCTGGTCATTGTCAGGAATTTCTATTTGTGACTCCAGTTGCAAAACTGCATTTCTAAAGCATTGCAAATAGTGAAAAAATCTAACTAGTCGATTAGGTAATACCATTTTTGTAAATAGTTTATAAGCTTATTGATTAACTCACAATGCTAATCGTGGGAGACATGCTGTCAGGTTCATCTTCATCTGATAAATCAGCCATGTTAACGGAGTTTAAATCAGCGATGTCATCAATATCTTCCTCTCCTGTCAGAGTCGTCATTGTATTACCCAAGGCATTCAGTCTTTTGCCTATATTGGGGTCCATGTGCACCTCGATACCACACATTTTCCACAAAACATTCAGCGTCCAAGTTCCTGCACTACTGCTGTCTGGAGAGAAAAAAAAACAAAGAAAATCTTTAATGTGACCCACTCTTCACAACATGCAGCATATGTTAACAAAGCCAATGAAAATTACAATACTTTAGAAATTACATTAAAGAGGTCAAAACTGCTAAGACATTTCCTTTCAAATAAGAATGTCACTGAGAGAGGGAGGATCAACATAAGGGTACCGTATCTAAATCATTAGGATGAAAAGATACATATGAGTTTCTGTTACCCCTGCGCTGGATAATTATAATATAATAATCCTTGCATTTGACATAGCGCTTTTCATGTCTTCTCAACGTCTCAAAGCGCTTCACAGAATAGACTGTAAAGTAAATTGACTGTATATCTGTGGGCAAAACGCAGCAGCCAATTGCGCACAGCAGCGTCCTCGCAAACAGTCGTTTGTGACCCATTTATTATTATTTTTTTTGGAGGGATGTATGGAGTAAGGAAACTTGCCCAAGGTTTCGTCCTGACCTGCCTGGAATTAAACCCAGGTGTCTCGCTTGCAAGGCGAGTGCTCTAACCACTGAGCTGCAGGACTCCTGGATTAGCACTTCAAAACGGTGAGAGAGATGCAAGTTGTTGTAACCTGCAAAAATGCAGTTTTTAAGATGTTTCTGGAGGTGAGAACGCTACCACTGAACCAAGCTGACACACTTGGTTGCAAGTTACAATAAACTACATCGTATTTTTTGCATGATATCTGCACCATATCCATATTCACATTGAGTCAGTGTTCACCAGTGCAGATTTGGGGCTTTCTATTGTACCTTTTTCTACCACTTCTATTCCTCAAGCTTTTTAAAAAATATATACATAAGCCATAGGTGAAGTCACAGACATGGTACGGCCCAAACAAAACAAGATACGGCCCAAGAAGAATAAATGTAATAACAGTTCATCCTTAACGCTGTGAGCATGACATTTTTTTCTAAGCTTTCCAGCTTACAACCTCTAGCTCACATCGTGTTGTTGCTGCCAAGTTTTCAGCAGTAAGACTTGTGAATAATCATTTGGTTGCAAACACTGAAATTCACTGAGTTTTAAACTGTTTTTTGTTTGGTCAGCCGGGTGTCTGACACATCACCAGCCTCAAGAGTATTCCACATATGAATACTAGTTAAGTATTTTGCATGCAAACCTAACAGCAAATGAGTAGGAAGAATGGCCATTTCCAGTGACTAGTCTAACCTTCCAAGTCATACTGACAAACTAGGTTGGCTGGTCTGTCACCAGCAGTGCAGATTGCAATGAACTAGCGGCAATATAGACACTATTAGAATGAAGTGGTAACGAGTTTTGTAGTGCAATTCTAATTTATAGAATGAATACTATCCTGAGTTTCTTAAGGTTTACAAAGCTATTATTTCTACTTCCCAGATATATACATTTCACACAAAGTACTTTCTGTAGATAGGAGAGTTAAATCTTCATGATATTTTAAAATTCTAAAGAAAATCTGGTAGACAAAACACCAAACACAATAACCCATATTTCCTTTTTTTGTGACGTCAACTTTCACGTGTGCTCCACTGGAATCCTAGCACTAAACCTCAGTGTTATGTTAACAGCATGTTCCTAATTTTGGCACAGGGTTACAGAGATTTATCAGTTGTTTCACTTATGGTCGCTCATGAGGATCTGTCATCAACTCTCTAGGTTTAACATTCGCATCACCGTGATTTGTGGAAGGTGCTGACAAGGATCAGAAAATAAATTACCTGCAGAAGGCTGCCCTGTAGTCCGTGAACATACTTCATATGTTCCATCTGGCACCACACCTGTTAAACCATTCAAAAATATTAAATTTAATAACATTTAATTAAACTCACAAAAACTCATCTGCCCACTTGGCTGAGTTTTACTGATCCAGGCTCACCAGTAAACAGGATGCCCTTGGAGAACAAGAGACGTGCAACAGGAGGTAAAAGCAGTGCATTGAACACAATACTTTAATGGCTTAAAGTGCCTTTCTGCTCAATGAAGTAACTTAATTGAGAGATAATATCTCAATCAAAATCATATTTCCCTTCTCACTGATGTAACTTCAGTGAGAAGGGGAATATAATTTTGATTGTGTTGCGTAAAGGAGGGTAAGAGAAGCCATCGAAAACAGATCTTTCACAAATTATTAAATATTTCCAATGAATGTTACTCATATAAAAGATTACAACACAGATTCAGAAACAGGCCATTTGACCCAACTAGTCGGTGGTGACTTGACTCATTTGTTACCCTTTGTTAATAATATTAATTAATAAGTAATACTAATAACTGAGCCGTTATCCTTTACACTTCATCCAATCATTGACTTTAATAATGCTGCAGTTTTAACAGAATAAATACAATTTGAACACTATTAATTAAATAAAAAATACATGAGAATAATCCAAGGAGCTACTCACAGGCATTCATTATCATATTTCCACGCACTTCTGGCTTCCAGTCATCCCAGCTAGTTTCAAAACCATCAGCAAAACGTATGCAGAAGTTTTTGAAATGACCTTTGCTGACGAGGGATTCAGAGGAGCAGGCAGTAATCAGAGTGCTCTCAATGGTGAGAACCAAAGCAGAGCCAGGATCAAGGTCAATATTGTGATTTGTCTGAGAAGCAGAGAGAAAAAAAATATGTCTCCAATGTTTCACACGGTTAAATGATCTGTGTATATAATAGTAATAATCCTTGCATTTGATAGAGTGCCTTATCACTGTTGAGATGTCGCAAAGCATTTCACAGAACATAGTAAAGTGTTGACTGTATATTCTGTGGGTGAAACACAGCAGTCATTTGCGCAAAGCAGTGTCCCACAAACAGTCGTGGATTCAGTGAGCGTGTTATTATGCTGATATAGCAATATTGTTGCTTGAAACACTTTTTAAAACCTCGGTAAGGTAATAAATGACAACATTAAACATTCTCAGTACATTGCCTTATATCTGTGCAATAAAAAAGCCTGAAGAAGCACATGCAGGATTTCCCAAATTTGATTAGAGTCTACTTTTACCCTCTGGTCTAAACTGGGTCAATTTGTACAAAACACAACTTTGATGTTCAGTTCCAAAATTCATTGTACATCATCGTAATATCATTTTAATTATTGTGAAAAGAGGATCTGATGATTAAAACCAGTTCATTTTTTATATACAGTTTCCAAGCAAGTCAAAAGAATTATTTCTCCATAACTTTACCCTCCGCTCTTAGCTATAGATTTACTGCAAACAAGTAAATCTGACCTCAATCATAATCCTTGCGTTTGAAGTAAAGCCTTTCATGTTGGGAAAAAGTCTCAAAGCGCTTCACAGGATTTAATAAAAAGTGCAGTGTATGTATATGCGTGGACGAACACAGGACTGATTTGCACCCAACAACTTCCCCAAACAGCCACAAATCTTTGCAGCAGTGATACGGCAGGAAATGTAGTGTTGGTGAAGGGGAAGTAGATGATTGATGTTATATTAGTACCTGTATGGTGCTGGTAATAGGTAAGCAGATGCCCAAATCATTCACAGTCAGCTGCAGAAATAGTGTGCCAAATGCTTGGGCAGAAGTCTGTTGGATTCCAGGTAGCTTGTCTACTACTTCTTTTGTAGCAACATGTATGTCCTTGTGTAATGCCAGGCGCTGCTCGTTCCAGTTGTCGTAAGCAGCTTTGTAGTTCAGCCAGAACAGAACAGCTGCAAAACAAAAACAATATTTGGTGAACAACTGATTATCAATTCTGAAAAAGAAAGTCAAGGAAAACAAATGCAATTGGATGCTGGGGTGTGGTAAAACCGTGAAATACAGGAGCTAAAATTGTATTTCTGTTGGGTTTCTTGTGATAGTTACGTACTTAGGTTCCATTTGGCTTGTGATTTAGACAGTGTTAAGAAACACCCTTATTCCCCTTTAACCCTTCACCATTCCAAAGTGAGCTTGGAGTCGTTGTTCTGGTTATCTTGCTCCTTCTGATTGCCTCCTTACCTAAATTCTAAATAATCAGCTATTCATCTCAACAACAATTGATAAAAACACTTACCTCTGTCAAACGCTACAGGTTGTGCATATATTATCGGCCGACTCAGTGTGATCAGAACGGCTTCTCTGTCAAAAGAGCTACTGATCTCTTCTTGCAGTGCATTCCTCAACCCAATCCGTGTTTTAAAATATGCTACCTGGTGGAAGTCTGAACCGGCTTCTTCATAGACCTGCAGCAATAAAAGAGCAACGATTCAAATTAAACTAAATGCTTTTCACCATTTATTCATCACTGTAATTTTTACTATCCTTTAACTATAACTTTGCTTATGATTTACATTTTCAATTGCATGTATCCTCCCATCAGGTTTTGGATGAGTATTTACATTAGCTTCAAAACAGAACTAAAAGTTATGCATGCTGTGCAGTTGGTATTTTACAGGTGATAAATGCATACCTGATGCTTGACAATCTGTCCCAACGCCAAGTTTAAATCAACTTGACATTTACCGAACAATTTCAGATAGTTGCTATTCCGGGCTGCACCAGGTTGGGTCTTGGTTTGGATGCGATTTGAAAGCTCCAGCTCAATAAGTCCAGTCTCCAATCTTACTGCTCTCATAGAAGGGGTAGTTGCTGTAACCTGTATGCCCTGTATAGGAAATTTACACCGTAAATCTTTGTGACAACTTGAATTAGAAATTTACAATAAACAAAGTACAAAATTGATTGCATCACTAGAATCCAGTAGAATTTTAAGTACTCACAAGAGCAAGTGTTTCAGTGGTATGAAAGCTGTCAAAAACTGATCACTTTAACCGCAGCGTGAAGCATACAAATCTAAATGCAATAACAGCAGCAACAACCTGATGACTTGGAAGTCACTTTGGTTTTTTTCATGCCAGCCATATTTTGAAGCATGGATAAAGCCAGTTGTCTTTCTGTACACATGCGCAGTGTATACAGAAACACTGACTAGTGATTGCGCCCTGTTCCGGAGCTGTTGGGAACTTATTGACTCAACAACAACAAATTGCATTTAAACAGCACCTTTCATGTTGGAAGGATGTCCCAAGGTACTGGACAGTCGAGGCTTTGCACCCGAGCTGGAGGTTGGATTCAGGAGTGATGGGGGAACAAGGGAACCAAAAGCACGGTCAAAGAGAAAGGTCTTGAGATGGAGCTTGAAGTAGGTTTAGCTACCACATTATATATAACAGGGCTCTACTGTATTTACATCATCCCATCAGATTTGGCCAACAAATACAACCGATTTATAAATATTTACACAAAGATGTGCTACTTTGAAAAGTAAGTAAATAGCATTTGAAAGTTGTTACCTTAAACTTCAGACTCAAAGCGTAGAGCAGAATTTTTGGCTTCTCTCCATCCAACAAAATATCATGTTCATTCCACAGTGGGATTGGCTGCTCACCTCCTGCACATAAAAGAAGCAATTAAAGATTGTCATTATAGATCCACATTTCCATCATAACTGGCTAAAGTTACCAATGCTGAGAAATAGCATCAAAGGCAGTTCATGTTTGGCATGTAAAGAAACTCAACCCAGACAAACATCTCTGCTCTGCCACTTGTATGCAAGACAAGCTGTTCGGCTCTTTTAGGTATCCAGATGAGGAGTCAGTAGTCCAGAGAGCTTAGATAATGTTTTCGTGGACTCCGTTAAGCTTTTAATTAAGGTTTTAAATCCATCCTTTGATCCTCAAATTACTGAGGCATTCGGGAGCTTTCATAGTTTGGTGTAGATCAAGTTTTTGAGTTGTTAATACTTTTCACTCTGGAGAGTGGAGAAAAGAGCAGTGTCTCTTGGTATAGGTTAAGTTTCCCTTGAAGGCTGCAATAAAGTTGTCCTCAGTATGAACTGGTGATAACACCATCTCGCCCACAAAATACAGTCAATACACTTTACAGTCTATCCTGTGAAGCACTTGAAGACGTTGGACGATCTAAAGCGTTACATCAAATGCAAGGATTAATATTATTATTATTAGCGTTCACAATGAAGACATGTTGCAGCTTCCAGAACTCCCTTTTGTTGGTCAAGTGTTCAAAAGGAAGAAATGCCATTCTAAAATTTAATTGGATTCATTTGCAAATTTAATCAGTACCTGAGACTTTCTGAATGACTTCATTGACCTCCTTCATGAAGACTTTTTGTACAAACACTAGCTGATTCAGAAGATCTGTTGTTAAGTTATGTTCAAAGGATCCAATCTAGAAACAAGCAACGAATGTCGATAGTTAAAGAAAGATGTCTCCACACAATTTGTGTGCAACTTGGTAATCTATTGTTAAAGGCACTTTCTAGCATGAATTATACCTCAGCCACACAGCGCAAATAGTTTCCCTGCAGATAGCTGCCTTGTTTCAAAGGGAACTCATCTGTGCTCCATGGTTGCTCTGGGTAACTCTCATGTTCCTCCATGATGTATTCTCCGGACATGGTGACCTGCGGGAGGTTGAGGCTGGCTGACGGTGGCAAAGTGGCCATATCAATAGGTGTGACTTTGGATGTGAAGCGCAATCTGTGATTGGGCAGCTCAAATGTGAACCGGGTTTGTGCTCCTAATGACAGAAAGAACACATATTTATTGAGGGCAAATCTCTTTCAAAATTCTGATTTAAAAAATGTTTGGATTCTTACTTAAAATGCAGATTAATTACTAGGCTCTTTAGAACCTACAAACAAAGTAACACCATAACAATATGTAATCTACAGTTAAGAGTGTGACATGCAAGATACTTGTTTTGTTGTAAATATCGGGTTTTCATTCATTTGCAACTTATCTGAAAAAAATCTTTCCTAAACAAGTCTAATATTAACCCTTCAGCGGGGCTACAGTTAGCAACTTGGTGTGTTGATGCGTACTTCAGAAGTGCACAAGTGGTTTCAGTGCAAGTGATTCTTACCCGTCATGCCATGGCTTTTCATCCGACCCATTTTGTATTCTGCTTTCAGAGATGGCAGTAATGCAGCCCCAATGGTGATTCCATCCAACAAGGCACTGAATTTCAGTACAATTGGTTTTTTCTCCAATCCTTCGGGAAGCTGAGGAAATTCATTTGTCTCCACTGGTGTCTGGTTGACACTTGGAAGAGGCTTGTCAGGAGGAAGGGGAGTGGAAAGATCCTCTTTTGATAATCGCCCACTCCTTTAATTAAAGAAAATAAAGTATGACCCTCATCTAAAAGAGCTCTGAAAAATATTTTTGAATTTAACTGCTGAAAAGTTACCTTTGAAATAATTCGGTGTTGCAATAAAATAGTTTCTCAAATATATCTTTTATTAGCACCTGGAAACAATTTTAAAAAAAACTTGGAAAATCTTACTTCTATTGTGGCTAATAATTGGATCTGAACAAAAATAATGCGTCCAAAATATCATAGTCTTCAAGGTACTTGCTGATTAAAATCACATATTTCGATAGTTTTGGTTTTGTTTAGCTTGAGAAGTTTAAATGAGTGTACCACACCATCACCTCAAACTGCACACAACAACACCAACTTGCATTTATACAGCACCCCTCACACAGGGTGACATCCCACACAATCAACATCAGTTCTGTTACATGCACTCCATCACTCAAAAACTAATCTTTCCAAGCTGGAGAAAGTGATCTTTGATATTACATAAGCATTTTCTTTTTCCTTGTTTTCAGAAGCTCTAATCCGACTGCTTAAAATCTACATCACGCATATAGTTAATGTAGCAGTCAGACTTTGTTCTCTACAAACAGAAATTACAGCATAGAAAGCCATTCGGTCTTTTGTGTCTGGCAAGTTACCTTCTAATGGGCTAATTTTACCTTAGAACATGTTAAAACAATATTTGGGGAGATTCAGAAATTCTCACATGTCTAAATTGTTGTCTTAAAAACACAGAATTACCTCAATATGCACCTTACGTAATTATAAAAGGTTTCTCTCGCAAGTGAACAATTTTGGAGATTTCATTATTTCCCATAATTACCTCAGATATTAATATTATACTGCACCGTACGTTTAGATGGTTTTAAAGGAATATTTACATTGTCGATGGCTGACGAATGAGATCTGAAATCTGCTTAGAGAGCTGGTGAGAGCTTCGAACCATCATGCTGTGCAGTGTAGCAGGATGCTGTGGAATATTAATGCTAATGGTTCCTACTTTTATCACCATTGTGTTGTTGGTCTTTAGCCCTCGTTGGGCACTATAAAGAGCCTGAGATTTGGCAATGCTGCATTTAACCACGGTCCTGGAAAGGAAAATACAAATGATTAGAAGATGGATCTTAAGCGTTTCAGGACAGCTGGGATTTTATACGTATAATGCATTCATAGCAATTTATACAGACAATGATTTGTGTGCAACTAGTCATTACGGTCAAAGATATGAAGAGGGTATGGAACTAATTTAACCTTAGATTTTGAACACAATTAAAGTACATTTAACAACACAATTCAGGCTTTACTTGGCATGCAGTTGACAACATTTTGATTTACAACTTGGTCATTCGCAATACATCATGCTTTTAATAGCTGTAACTCACAGTTTAGTTAACTGCAAGCTCAAAACAGAGGTTAGTGCTACTCTGTTTACAAGCAGTGCAAAAATATGCAAAATAAATGCAGCGACATACAGGTTGGCGTTTCAGTCATCACACAGACTCGCAGTTACAGACAAGTCTCTTCTATGATATCACTTAAGTGTTCAGATGTATTTAGAATTCACTGACTTGGTAATTATTACTTTTAATACTTGTAGATTCAAAAGAATGATCACAATATTCCAATTTTTAAAAAAGTGCAATATTGATCTAATATTGACGCTACGGAAGGAATTAAAAATATAATATCTGCCCCATATCCCCCCAAATTGATTTAAATGTAATATTACAGTGCAACACTGAACTAATGTCATATGGAGCCCTGTTAGTGTTTCCACAAAATTAAAAATGCAAGCCTGAAATCATGGTAATTTGACATACAGAAATTCTTGTTTGACTGTACTTGTAGGTGAAGTAGGAAAATCCTCCAGCCTATGCAAGATGATAGTAGAGAAAGCAAGAAAAATAAAAAGAGAGCAAATGAAGTATAGACATTCATGCAGATATCTTCAGTATAAAAGAGTGAAACCCTTAGTATGCAGATTTGTACTTTTCTCGTCTCGCGCTCCAGAACATCTATGAATGTCTCAACAATACAAGTGCCCAATTTAAATAGAAACGCTTTGCCATTAACTGGGTAGAACATGCAGAAAACAATACTTTGTTCAGTTATACAAACTGGTCAATAATTTGACTACAAGACGACACACACTAAGGGTTACCACATTAACCATAAAAGGATAACTGTAAAAATTTATAAAACAATGAGAGTTAGCGCATAGGCATCCATAATGTACTGATCTTTTGTGCACCGACTGATTCTGTTTGTAAGTAGGAGTAACTCAAAAGGTATAATGAATAGAAGAGTTTTTTTAAAAAAAAACAAGACGCAAAACAATTTATAATACAATTATAATGAATACAATGCATCTAAACTAAACGGCTGTAACAAGCAATAGAACATGGACCACCACAACATATTAGATATACAAAGTTTCACTATTTAGTTCTGTGTCTGTTTGAACATTTTTTTTTAATCCCATTGATGTGCGAGAAATCATTATGACCCAATTTTGTTCTCACATCTCAGAATTACAGATATTTAAACATTTCTGAGAGAGAGTGCTGTGGTACTACAATATTTCAACTGTGTTTCTACATTTGCTAAATTGCAGAGGAATCAAAGCAACACTTTGAAAGTATTCACTCAGACCAGAGAGGCGTGGTGTATGGGTCTATCTGAGCTCCCTAACCCTCCTACGTAATGTGTTGTAGCATCTATTATTGAGTTCCTTAGTAAATCCTGGCCACAATGGAGCACACATTAAGAAATATTATTTATTTCACCCACAAAATACAGTCAATTCACTTTACAGTATATTCTATTAAGCGCTTTGAGACGTCTCAACGACGTGATAAGGCGCCATATCAAATGCAAGCTTATTATTAATAATAATTATCTCTCCCATTGTAGCTGAGCACCATCTTTCTGTTCAAAGTGTTTCTGGATTTCTGGATTTCATACGTACAAGTAAACCATGTTCCCAATGCCAAGGAACGTTACTTTGAACATAAAGTACAGTACTTCCCTAGACTTAGATTCATATTTAGGAATGCCACAACAGAAAGTGCTCCAGACTTATGAGATGCACAAACATTTTTGAATTTTTCAAATAATAATGAGAAAACATAAGTAATAGTAAAACAAAACAGAATGAGAGAACAGAAATAATACCCCATGGAAAGACGTAACAGTAAATGGGTCAGAAAAGTTGACAACAATTAAAAGTGCAGAAATTTTAACATGATAATAAAAGGAAATCAAGCAAAAATACACAGTGAACTATGTATATCGTCGAGTCAACCCACGTAAGGAGTAAATCACTGGGAAACAAATACAAAATCAGCTTTAAATGAAAGACAGAATAAACCTGTAAAAAAAGATTAAAAATATGATAAAGTACAAAATAAATGATCACTTAAGGACTCAGACATTCCCATAGTAAGGCCTGTCACTTCAGATCACTTTCACTTCAGAGCATCTCGCAGTGACGTGCATAATAACGTGTAGAAAACTCTCCTGAATCCCACCGCGATGGGATTAGGAGCCAATGGAATTAGAATCAGAGTCTGCTGCAACTAATTACTTTAATAAATTATTATTTATTTACTTCTTGCTGCATAAAGTGCGAAAATAATAACCCTTATATTTAAAAAAAAAGCTAAGTTCAATTTTAACCACACAGAGACTTTTTCAAGCCAATAATCCCTTATCAATCAAGCAATCAAAAACAAATCTTAAAAAAGCACCTTAGCACTGAACCTAACAACGAAAAAAAACATTCGAAGAGGAAAGCAATGAAAACCAATCGTTTGGAGAAAGAAATTCAAGAAACAAACCAATCCGAGCAAAAAACCAGAAAATAAATATCCAGGACATAATTACATGGAAACTTTAGGAAACAGTCAAAACTACGAAATGATTACATTTTTCAAACAAAACTGCATAATCAGTCGTTAATCCTGTTAATTAATACAGGGCAAACCCATTACTAGGGACCCCTTGTAAGTCAGGTTCACCTACGAGTAAGGTGGACTGTGGACATGCAGCCGTTTCCCACGTGTTAAAGAAAAGGCCCGGATCAGGATCAGCAGATCATCGTCGATGCATTTCCTGCACACACTGCGCCTACAGGACATGACGCTGATGTCACTTCGTTAAGGAAGTGATGTCAGCTGCGCACAGGAAACATCATCCCAATGATCCAGAACTCAGCCACGTTGGAGCATGGGAAGATGGGGTGCACCTGCACAGGAAGTGATGTCAGCATGATCTGATGTCCCCAAAAAGGTAGACATTTTCCCACTCTTCATTCTTGCGCAGGGCCTGAGACAGGGGACCCACCGAACTGTATTAAAAGAAGGTCGCTCTGTAGATACACCTAAAACAACAGGTACCCTTTCTCCATTTCAGTATTTAAAAACAATAGTCTGGGTGGAGCTCAGTGATAACCAGCAAAATATACAACCGGAAACATAATGGATCAGCAAAAGGATCAGAGAATAAATGTGACAATTCAGTGAACTTCTTTTGTTTTCAAAAGTGTGTATCGTCAGAATTGTTCTACAGTAACTTCACTCTTTACTCACTGTATGTTTGGCGTTATGCCCTCCAGCAGTACTATGTTGACACCGCCTATGTGAGCAGTTGCACACGTCTCAGTCATCTTTTGGTGCAAAACGTCTGAAGTAAACACAAATAGGGAGACCGTCAGCCGCGAAACAAATTAAAATCTCACAAAACAGATAAAAAAATTGCAGGAATAATTAGAAGCCGCTGGTGGGGATAACATTTGCTGTATTCCTTTTTTTGTTTAATAGTGTTTTTCTATGTTAGGTTCACAGAAGAGGGGTGAATTCCACGCTCTCTCTCCCAAGGCGTCAGTCGCGATTGGGAGGGGGGGAAAGGTGCGTCTCTGAGTTCCACACCTGGGGCGTTTTGTAGATTATGCATTACGTTTATTACTATGCAAACAGTGTCACAACAAACAATTGGTGCATTTAACATTTCCTGGTAAGTTGCAAAGTATCTGCTAACATTCTTTATTGGCACCTAATATGAATTTGATACAAATCTCCTGCAGATCACAGCCTGATAATAAATCCCCGAAAATGGCAAAATACTCACAGAATTATTCAATAACATTTTAACTAAAGGAACATGTCAGCGTGTTGCGAATTTGAAAGAAGATTTGAAGACCTTCATTTTAAGATTCTTATAAACCAAACATTGGCTTGTATTCCTTTGCTTGTGTTTACTTTTCAAACACTTTGCATTTTGCCCCCACTTAATAAAACTATGTTAATTTCTGGTAGAATCTAATCCTGGTTCGTGTCTCAGTTACTCAGTTTTGTTCCCGTTACCTTTCATTTTCTCCTTCACAGTAAAACTTCCATGAATCTTCTTAAGCTCTGCCTCCATTGTTAAGCCACCAATGTCTGCCTCCAGGTGTGTACGGTTGACCATACCAACCCCGAAGACTATGAGGGTAACATGCTGGGGTTCAGTATTGACCAAGCTTCGCTTTCGGGATAGTTTGTTTGGGCTTGAGCTGTCCTGTTCATTTTCAAAAATGACTCTGCAAGCAGGTTCTGTAGGGCTTCTGTTACACATTTCTATAGATACAGTAATTTCATTAGAATCCAAACACTAAACACTGTAGATTTATAGTCATACAACAAATTATGAATTATTTTCCATTGTAAAAAATGGAGAAAAAAACACTGTAATTAAGACTGCAATATTACAAGTTTTCAGTACTGCACTGGTGTCCAGGAGTCCAGGACTATCACCAAGTGAAAGTAGTTAAGACAACCTCGCACTTCCAGGAATATGAAGATTTACTTGTGATAAATATATGACAGGTAAAACCTCAATAAAAGGGGTAGAATTGTATAAAAATGACAGACTTTTATTTTCCTGGTCAGAAAAATAACCTATGCTCAATGTACGTACTGCACCCATATATGCTTACTCTACTTAGAAGTACTACAGGCAGCACAAGGAACTCAGAAAAGGACAATAAGACCAATTCTAAAGTTCGGATCACTAACGAAGCTAAATTCTTTGTAAAAAAAAACATCTATGAAAGAAATGTTCTAAGTATTTACAATAATGAACAGAATTCATTACAATAATGAACAGAATCAAAAGTTAATGTAGATATCCTTTACCCTTAAGAGGGCCAAGAAGCTACAGGTTGAGAATACAAGTGAGGGGGAATCATGTTAAAATGTAATGAATAAGCTCTCCATTAGAGTTTCCTTACGGAAAATGCTGCTACCTATAGTGCAGCTCACAAATAATAACATTCACGTGTTTGAACAGGAATCAACCGATCTTGTATTCAGGAACAAATAAATGAATATGGATTCAGGGCAGGATGATTAAAAAATGGCCAGTTAAGGCTCTGTAAACCCAGCAATGGATATCAAAGCAGCATGGCTGGATTTATAGTTCCGTCCTTTATATCTGATCCTAACTAAGAATAGGAGAGGAGTGGGGTACAAGAGGTTAATACAATGGAAAGCCTTTTAATAACAGTAATCTTTGCATTTGATGTTTTTGAAACTGATTTTTTGTAAGTAAACGCAACAGGCAATAATCCCACAAACAGCAACCAAGTGAACGACCAATTGTTAATCAGAGGATTGTGGGCTAGCACATCAGGAGAAATTGACACACCCGAGTTTGACATTGTGCCTATGTGTGCTTTGGGGACAAAGGCATAACATGAACCAAATTCAGGTTTTTATACTTTAGCATTATTAAATTGGCCACACAGTAAATTGCCTAATGAACTGTTTGAGCATTCGAGTAGAGAAGGGGAAATGAGTCCAGTCTGTACTGCTCTTATTTAAGATTCCCAGGTGCAAACTGCAATGCTCCTGGAGGTGGTAGCATCAAGAGTGATTAGTGTTGTCTCAGGCTCAAGATATATTGCTCGTACGGTAGCGAGGCAAACCACTATCACGTGCTCTATCCATAAACACAGTATAATCACATCAAAATCTGTTTTCCTCTATTGAGAACTCAAGGACAACAGAATGACTCTCACCTGTGGGACTTAGTGCATCACGGGAAGATTTTTCCAGAATTCCAGTGGGATCTGATATCAGTGAGTAGAAGTTAAGGAGTTTGTACATATTCTGCCAGCACTCTGCAGAAGGTTCACTTTGCTCCGACACAGTGATCGAGTCAGAGTCATCCATGTGAATAGTTACATGATCTGCGTCCTTTGAACCTTTCCTGGAGACCTTGGATGTCCTTCTCTCTGTCCGAGTGGATGCGCTTTTGTTGCGCAGTTCTCTTTTGTTGTTGTCATTTCCCAGTTTTTTGTTTGTTTTTGTGCTATTTCCTCTGTAGCCTCCGTTAAGGCTGCCTCGAGAACTACGACTGAAATCCGATGACCGGAAATCCCGATGCTTACGTGATTTAAAGGTCGGGGTGGGAGAGGCAGACCCAGCTGTATACCTACTGAGCTTAATGTCCGTCTGAGTGGCCTTGATGTCATCAACCATGGTGCTGAATTGGTGAATGAGGCGAACAAGAGCCATGTCCACGTGCTGGCTGATTGACTGGCAGGAAATTGTGAAATTAACATGGAAAGTGTTGTGGTGACGCCTGCTCAGGTCGTGGAAAGAAAGTGCATTGTTTGAGTTTTGATTGCAAGTTGATCTGTCCATCACAACAGCATTTATGCAGAAGGTGTTGAACATTAGTGCTGGTTTGAAGTCGAGAGGTGGAATGCTTATTATTGGGCCTTGCCTGAAATGACAAAGAATGATAAAGATTCAACACGCACTTTCAATGCACTTTCAAGGAGACGCAAAAAAGTTGCCATCATAGTGGGTTATTAATCACGTACTAAATGATTAAAATTTCGTACAAATCGACATTTATAGGAGATAGACATGTGAAGGACTGTTCACAATATAGTATATCTATAAATATTTTTGCTTGATGTGCGCAAGATCAAAATATTTGCAACATTGGCAATAAAAAATATCTTCTGTGGATCACACCTGCTTTCGGCCCACAACTGGTCCCATCCATTCACAACCAAAACCAAACACCCTTAGTTTAAAGGCTTAGCTTATATTAAGTACCTTGTTCTCCAGGTCTTGCTTTCTTTTGTGTCCGAGTCAACAATATCTGACCTTAGGCAGTCCAGACTTCCAGAGAATGACAAATGTTCCCCAAAATACATGCCATAAGTCAGTGGTACGACATCTTGTGACTGTATTCCAATATGATTCAGCAAAGGCTTGAAGACAACCTGTGGATTTTTTTTATGGAAACAGTTAAATTTTGGTCCCACCAATAATTTTTTTAAAATTTTTTTAAAAATCTTATCAGAATCAGATAGATACACTGCATTTACAACAATTTATAGTAACTGAGAAAATTATCAATGATAAATAGCATTCTGGGTCTCTTTGAAGGCGTGCAGTAGTACGACATTGAAACCATATTCACCATGACTCAAGACGACTGTTATGGTGAACCTTTTAGGTGTACGAAGCGTAATACAATTGGTTTGCTGAATATAAACTGCCAGATGTTGGTGGGATATAAACCAGTACATTAATTTAATTTAATTAAAATTTTACACAAGTGGCATATGCTTTGCTACTCGTGGAGTCCTGTAGCTCAGTGGTTAGAGCGCTCGCCTCACAAGCGAGAGACCTGGGTTTGATTCCCGGCAGGGCAAAACCTTGGGCAAGTTTCCTTACTCCACACGCCTCAGTTTACCCGGCGTTAAGTAGGAACCCAGTTGTTAGTCAATTGGCGGATCGCTTTTCTGGGGGTAATAATTCTTTCAATTTTTTTTAAAAAATTGGTCACTCAATCTACGACTGTTTGTGGAACGCTGTTATGTGCAATTGGCTGCCGTGTTTCGCCCACAAATATACAATCAATTCACTTTACAGTATATCCTGTGAAGCGCTTTGAGACATCTCAAGAGACGTGATAAGGCACGATATCAAATGCAAGGATTATTATTACGACTTGTACCTGGTTGATTTTATCATGTTAATTGCAACAGGAGCCCTGCCGTCCCTTTAAGAAGCAGCAACAACTTGCATTTCTATAGCACCCCTCATGGGGGGGAACATAAGAAATAAGAGCAGGAGTACGCCATTCAGCCCCTCGAGCCTGTGTCCCGCCATTTACTAAGATCATGGCTGATCTTCTAACCTAATTCCATTTACCCGCCTATCCCCATATCCCTTAATCCCTTTAGTTTTTAAAAATCTATAGAAGCATCTCTGAGGGCTTAAAGCAAACCCCACTTTCGTTAAGTTGCTGTGACAGGCAGGCGAGTGAGCAGACAGACAGACAGACAGACAGACAGAGCTCTGGGTCCTGCAGGCAGCTGGAACTCTCTCCAGATCCCTAAACGAACAGTGCCAATCACTGAATGTCATTACGTTTCACACTTTTGGAGCAAGAGTGGAAACAGGAAGCAAAATAAAAGTAGCTGGCGAACAGCGGGAGAAGAAAGTTGCCTGGCAATCAGGTAACACTGTCAATCCTCCACATCCAGTTCAGTGCAGATTTTAGAAGCGAGAGAAGTAACATCTGACTCGTTAGGCCATCAGGATTATGGGCAACGTGCAGAAGACAGCCTGGAGCTAATATTTCTATAAAATGAACGACGCAGTGTCATGAGTGCCATTTCATTCAAACGGGTAACGCTCTTCTTACCATTGGTTCTGCAACCCGTACCCAGCATAAATGTGTTTATAACATGTTTATGAGTCAAAACACAGTCTCGTATTACCTGTGCGTCAGCCAGCTGAACAGCAGGCGGCCCCTGATTCCTCTCAAAAGCCGCAATGTCATCTTGGCTGGTACTGTTCTGAGACTGCGTGCCATCCAGTGTGTTCTGGTCGCTAGATAGTACTGTATTAAAGTCAGAAGCAGATGGTATTGTAGGCAGATTATAGGTTAAACCTGTGCAAAATGAAAAAAAAATTATTCCATTGTACAGAAAAATTTATCTTAATAAAACAGGCAATATTATTTCACATCCTCGCGTCTGCATGAATAAAGGTAGAATTCTCCCTTTTAATGTCACTCATTCATGAACCATTTGAAAACTCAGAAAGAGGAGAAATTTACACTGAATATTATAAAAGTAGAAATAATCTCTAGTCTGTACATTCCTGGTGATTTAAAACCATCAGAGATTGAAATTTAACAGAAAATAAGTTTGTAAATGATGTGAGGCGAAATACGGATACTTTGAAAGCACCAGCAGATAAATGTCCCAAAGTAAAATGTTATGGAACACTGACACAATTTAATTTGCACATGTGGCACTGGAATGATATCTGAACACGTTACTTGGAATGTTTCGTAGATCCTCGCCAATTGACATTTGCTCGAGTTTTGAATTGAAAAAATGGATTGCGCCTTGAACTTTAAAAAGAGAACATAAGTGGCATTTCAAAATGTCAAAGCCCGATTCTCTCAAGAGCTCAGTGGGTGATGTAATTCACAGTGCCTTAAGAAGACTGGCCATTCTTTGCAGAGTTACACAGTCCCACACATTAGAGTAAATCCTGTGAAGCGCTTTGAAACATCCCCAGACAATACCAAAAGAAACGATTACTGTTACTGCTATGATGTGACCCTTTCTATAAGTGCTTACAGCATGAGAGCAAGATTGACATCAATTGTAATGAACCCATCAGTTGAATAGCCAACCGATGCTTAAAACTGAAAAAGGGACAAAATACAGAGATAAATACTGGTGCATATGGTCCTGTACTTCAGCAAATATCTGTGACATCAGGAGAGGAAGAGGGTGGGAAAAGCAACATGTCAAAAGTTGATTTCTAAGACTATTTTTTAAACCAAATACTGTAGGTTATAATTGAGTCTAACTTGTGGTTTAAATGTAGAGAAGCCCTGATGTACAGCGATCCCTGCACATGAGGGGTTGTGACTTTCAGCTGCTGGTTAGCAGGATATGAAAACAGTGCGGGGGAAACCGAGTGGGAAGCAGAGAAAGAAAGAGACCACATATTAGACCCCACTGAAAAGTTCATTGTAACAAATAAAAACAGTTTATATTAGAGTTATAATACATTTTAGGAGCATAAACTGAATACAGAGAGTAGGTTGTAAGTAACTTTTTGGAAGAAATGGGCGAGTTCAGAGAAATCAGATTTCTCTGTATTCAAGACCCTTCGACGATCAATCAGCAAGTTGAAATATAAATTCTGGCCTTGTGTGTCTTAAGTTACATCATACCTAATTTTACATTGTACGTCAAACCACTGAGGATCACTGAATTATGGACAACTTTTACAATTTAAACATTTCAGCAATAATACAGGCATCTACTTATTAATATATGGAACTATGGACAATTTTGTAGACAATCGATTGTATTGGAATATTGTAGTCCGGCTTTAAAAAAAGAAATTCAGGCAATAAAGGGATTGAAAGAATTCATGGTGAGATCTTTATTCAGAACATGAAAAAATATGAAATGGGAAAAAAAANCATATCATTCTTCCATCTTATTAAACACTCCTTCCACAGCCTATGTACAACCTATCCTTTCGTGAGCTTCACTTCCTTAATCTCTGGAAGACAATTTTTTTTTACATAATTTCTGAAAGAATCCTAAGGGTATCCACGTGAAACTCTAGAATATCAACCCATCTCCACTGTCCAATTCTAGTCAATTGTTTCCACAAATAATGCTCTTCTAATCCTGGCTGCAAAGGAACCATCATTTTTCATGGAATCTTTACCCGGGGCTGCCTAGACTTATCCCGATCAATCCCATCCCTACTCAGTCATTAAGAAAATTCAATCTGTGCCATTCAATTTACTGCCCATGACAAATGACATCTGCTCATGGTTACTGCAGCTTCTTCCATTTACCTGGTTGGAGGCTGTTGTGTCCAGATCTGATGACAGGGGATTCCTGAGTGATACTTCCCCGGTTGCTCACAGCATTTGACATCCAGTTATAAAAACTGACTGATGATGGCTCAGACAGCAGAGGGTGCTCCGATAGCATCTCTGTGGCTACAGCATTTCCTGTACGTGCAAAACCAACAATAAAATATTGCGAGTTTGACCCACTGTGCCAGGTCAGCATGTAGCTTCCACCAGAACAATGAATGCCCTATACATTAAGTTTCTGTGGGCTCCTTTCCCACTCAGCCAACAATGTCATTCACCATTAAGTCTCTTCCTTGAATAGCTAAGATGATATCTTCCTCTTTCCGGCTTCCTTTTCTTTTAGAAAAATACAGCAAGTCATGTAAGGTTGTAATTGCACCACAGCAATCAGGGTTATGTTAATCACTGGGTTACTGAATCAGTTTTAGTTGCGCATCACCAGAGAAAAGCAAGAGCAAGGGTTGTAAGTGGGGGACGGGGCTGGAAGAAAACATATTTTTGTGCTTACTCTGCCTGAACAGCAGGCATATCAAACTGTAATTTACATTGAAAGATTTCTATCAGCAAATGTGAGATGCACCTGTTCGCGTGAGTGAACTGCTTTTAACTACTGCTGCTCCCCGTTGGGGCGTTCCTTCTAGCAGATTGTGAAGACTTGGGAAGCTCCCAGTGAGGTAGCTCAACAGACTTTCCTTTCTCGGGCTGTCTCTCATTGGCATTCCTGCACGACTGACATGGGCTGGTGAATCTGCGACGGTATCGCCACTGGTGTAGCTGAGAGACTGATAGGGATGGACCCCCTGAAAGGCAAAATTGACAAAAAATAGTTTCAACTTAATATAACAAATTCCTTATTTTTTGCTCCTCAAAGTAGAACTTTGTTGCTTTTCTCCAAAATAAATAGCATTTCTTCATTGAATCTTGAAAATAACATTATTTTTGATGCTGTAGGAATGTACCGGGTTGTTAATTGAGGGATTCCCAAGGAAAATGGTTTGCAAAAATACTCCTGACCCTTCTGTGACTCTTTACCAATTCTCTCCTTTTCCTGCCTCCCACCCACCCCTACACAGATCCTGATTTTTCTATCCTTGCAGCAGTCACACAATGCACATTTCAAGAGCAGTACCTTACACAGTGCTATTGGGCACTCCAGCTGCTGACCTGCACATTGACGGGTCAACCTGCATCAGTCAACACTCTCACCTCCAAGTCAGAAGGTCGTGGGTTTAAGCCCAGATCTGGAGCTTGAGCTCAGTGTAGGCCAACACTGCAGTGTAGTGTTGGGGGGAGTGCTGCATTGTTGGGAGGTGCCATCCTTCAGATGAGACATTAAACCAAGGGCCCACCTCACCTGTCTGTTTCAGATGGACGTTAAAGATCCTTTGACACTGATCGAAAAGAAAAGGGACTTTCTCGCAGTCCAGCAAATCCCTAGACAAAATTGGTCATTCACTTCACGACTGTTTGTGGGACATTGCCTTATGCAAATTGGCTGCTGTGTCTGCTAAAACATCTTAGCAGACAATCCTGTATTGTGCTTTGAGACATCTCAATGACATAATAAAGCTCTACATCAAATTCAACGATCATTAATACTTTAAACTTTATCTATCTCGAGCATTTTCACATCCCCGTCAGATGATTTTTTTTAAAAAAAGAAAACTGCAATTTATCAGATGGACATTAAAGATCCTATGATTCTATTTGATTCAATTTTTCCTGCTGTCGTACCCACAATTAAGATTCCCGCATTAAAATAACTTTATTGGAGTGATTCGCACTTACTCTTATTTTCACAGTGGAATCGTTGGTGTGGGCGTTTGTTTTGGATAACTTCCGTATAATGTCAGAGCCGGTCACTGGTCCTGAAGAGATTCCACCTGCTGGGGGACGACTGCTTTCCAACAGCATGGTATGTTCACTAACTGTAGCTGCGTCAAAGCACAAGCACCATCAGGAGATACAGCTCAGCTGGAAAGCTTCAGCTCCAGGACATGTGTCAACAGCAAATGATAAAAGCTTCTGTAAAACCCAGCGCGTCGGGAACAAAGAGCTAATTTCCACAGTGCACATGGACTCATTAATTATATTAACTATCTCACCTCCAGGTGAGCAACAGGTCACTGGAGCCCTTGCTCCCTGGAGACACTTCCCTTTCTAGTCACAAGTCTTAAGTAAGTTTTAATTTCTTATTGGGTTTAGGGTTACAAACAAAAGCAGGATGAAACGTTGGACAAGTTTCTTTACTCCACATGCCTCTGTTCACCTCGCAGTAAGTAGGATTGGCAAATCACTCTTCCGGTGTAATAACCTCTCCAAAAAAAATAAATAATTTGGTCACTCAATCCACGACTGTTTGTGGGACACTGCTGTGCACATTTGTCTGCTGCGTTTCTCCCACAAAATATGCAGTTAATTCACTTTACAGTATATTCTGTGAAGCGCTTTGAGATGTCTCGAAGAAGTGATAAAGCACTATATCAAATGCAAGGATTATTATTATTATTATTATAGGTTTACAAGCTCTCTTTAAGAAAAAGACTAATTTGTTTCTGAAATGGCAATTTTCCATTGCGAATTCCTTGACCGTTAGATATGTTGCAGAAGGAAAAGAAAAAAAAAGATCTATTACCTGCATCAAATTCAAACTCTGCTCCATCCGCACTTGTATCACTTTGCACGGCTCCTCCGTTGTCCAGACCACGAGCTTCTCGGGCACGTTGTAATGCTGACGGGAGCTTTGGCAAATGTGCTGGTCGGAGTAAACCGACTCCTTTGAAAGCTGGAGTGACCACAATGATCTTCATCCACTGCCTGGCCAATGCCACCAAACCTTTCTTTAGTGTGACAAGCGCAGGAAGCCCATTGTTCTGCAAGAAGTAAAATATTTATTAAGCGCGTGTTTCGCCCACAAAAATATACAGTTAATTCACTTTACAGTACATTCTGTGAAACGCTTTGAGGCGTTTCGAGGCCATGATAAGGCGCTGTATCACATGTAAGAATTATTGTTATTTTTATCTGGTTATGGATTTTGCATTTAGTGATCAGATAAGACAGTGCTCATATCTTGAAGAGATATATCTAAGGGACCTTAAAGAGGAATATAAGATGTTCATTTGGTTAGAGAAAGGAAACCTAGAATAATATTTTCAGACACAAAAAATATTGGTATAAAATTTGATTAGGTTCATGTAAGTATGGCTAAAGTCAACTTTAAGATAGCAATAGGGAAGATCATGGGACGAGGATCATTTTCATAAGAAACACACTATCACATATAATAATGTATTCATCTGCCTTGAAACATTTTCAAACTGCAGGAACCCTTACAAATTTGGTATAATCTTTATACTTGATCTCGCACAAATTTGTGTATTAATCTTTTACCATACTGAACATCAACACATAATCAGTAATGTAAGAAAGATGTGACAAATTAATCTCCATTAAATTAAATAAATTTGCTTAAGGCTTTTAAACGGATTATTCAAGCTCTCTAAATTGTGCCTGTAGCAAACTTTGTTCTGCATTTCAAACAACTATGGCAAACCCTTGGGCAAGTTTCCCTACTCCACAGACCTGATAATAATCCCTCAAGAAAAAAAAATTGGTCACTTCAATCCACGACTGTTTGTGGGACGCTGCTGCGCGCAATTTCTGCCGCGTTTTGCCCAAAAATACACAGTAAATTCACTTTACAGTGTATTCTGTGAAGCGCTTTGAGACGTCTCGAAGACGTGAAAAGCGCTATATCAAATCAAGGATTACTAGAACTTCTTACACCACTAAATGTTTTGGTTTTGAGTTCCTGTCTCATTTTTCCTCCCAAGTGCCAGTTACACTTGGGCCTGAATTTTAAAATACCATAATATACTGACAAACATATTTACAGGTTTAATAGTTTAAAAGTGTAAGCAAAAATATTTCACGTAGCAAAATTGTGAAACGGATTCATTTCCATTAAATGCTGGTGAATGCTTACCATAGTGGCATCCTCAATAACAGCATAGTCTGCCTGGTGC
Organism: Callorhinchus milii; assembly: GCF_018977255.1. Lineage (NCBI taxonomy): Eukaryota > Metazoa > Chordata > Chondrichthyes > Chimaeriformes > Callorhinchidae > Callorhinchus > Callorhinchus milii. Next base: position 391,323 of record NW_024704742.1, on the reverse strand, counting down.
AAATATCGCTGAAGTATATTGCACAGCAAACAAGAGGGGTTTTCCTGCAGATACCGGGCCAATTTGGTAACTCTGTTATACTTGCTCTTCAATAGAAAATGTACATTTTTTCTCTGAAAGAAATATTTTTTAAAAATGTGAGTAAAGGTCACTACAAAAAAAGCAAGTATTGATTATTTTATTTGGCATTCAATTTTTTTTCCAAAACCCTACAAATAATGGCAGACAGTTGATGATTTGAAAAGAAAAGATCGCAAGCATTATTATCATTATCGCAAGCTACAAGTTGTGACAATCTCACAAGCCTCAATGGATGTCCAGACCCAGGCTATCTCCTCAGTAGTACAACCACTATGCCAAGACCTTGACGCTTCCAGCTGACCTTTATTTCTGTAATATATTTTAAAGATTCTGTTTTGCCATTTTAGGTTTTACCAAATAACTTTGCCACCCTTTGATCTTCCTCTGTCAGGCCTTTAAGGTGTCAGCCTGACGCAGTTGGTAATACCTTCTCCTCTTGAGTTAGAAAGTTGCTTCAAGGTCCACGTCGGGAACCCAACAACCTTCTGAACCAGAATGCAAGGATGCTGTTATTTAAACCAGGTTGTAAAGCTTTGTGCTTGGAGTAGGCAACAGTGAAAAGGATGAACACTTAAGAGGAGTAAACCTTTACATAGCACAAAAAGACTGATGCCTCTACTCAACATGGCTTAAAGTGGTATTGTTTATAAAATTCTCTCCGTTAGTAACGTGGATTAGGATTATTGTCAATTAATATTCTTAATCTGACCATAGCCTCCCTACCATTCTGCCCGTTCTCCCCATTCTCCTGTTCTTTTCTATAGTAAGATATGGAGGAGGTAAATGAAGCAAGCGGATTTACTGACTGAATAAGGAAGCTCTTAATGTTTACCTCTAGAGCCTCTGTCATGATGCAGCCCATCACAGCACACACACGGAGGGTTCTTTCCATTTCCAATTTATTCAAAGAGGATTTCATTTGATCAATAGGAATAAGCCATGCACTAATAGCCGGAGTGGCGGTGCTTAGAAGGTTCAGTTGCCTGAAAAACAGATTTTATTAAAAAAAAGTCATAAATGCAATTTACATTGAGAAAATACCTTTTATGTTTGGAGCATGTCCCAGAGTACACTCACAGGGCTGGATGGGCACCCAAACTGAGGGTGGGAGCTGAGGAGGGTGTGAAGAGGAAAGATGACTGAAAGAGTAGGTAAAGGGGTATGTTTTGAGATGTACTTTGAAAGAGGGGAGAGAGGGAGTGAGTTTAAGGTACTCCAGGAGAGTTAATGGCACTCTGGGAGATCTGACAAACAAGCATATGTATACCACCCACACATGGGTTTGTCTTGTGACTGGAATGGAATGAGTATTCTCTCCCCAGAGGGACACATCCAGTTTACCTAATTCAAGAGAGTATTCGGTGCAGGCTGGCAAGAGTGAAGGCTTGGGGACCCAATGTACGTAAATGTAAAGCTACTTCAGTGCATTGAATTGCTTATTTAACAACTATTTAATCAAAAGGAAAGAATCAATAACCAGTGTAAGCATTGTAGTAGTGCTTGAGCTTGATCAGCTTAAGCCACAAAGCTTGTCAGTCAGAAAGCACTGACTGGCAAGCTTCCTGCTGCTTGTCCAGTTAGTACCGTACCTGTTAGGACTTTGGCTTGCAGGGTGGGAAGAGTTCCTACCCCTAATGACTGACCGCCTGTCCCAATTCCTGCTGATGAGCCAGGCTCTCTGGGCTGTCATCAGCAGTGCTCTGGAATATTGAAGACCTGCCTAGGTCAGGAACCGGACTATCAAAACCACCGCAGAGGATTGACTGGCGCGTCACACTGGAGCCAGTTCAGCTCCAAGAGGTTCCAGCTTAACCTTCCACCCAGGAAGGATAATCGAACAAAGGAAAAAATGTTGTTCGTAACAGTAATACTTCAAAAGAAATTATGCAACATGCTTTAATTCAAATTATTCTATTTTATGATATGATATGCTTAAAGCTACTTCAGTATTATTGCTTTGCTTATTTAACAACTATTTAATCTAAAGGAAAGAATCAATAATCACTGCTAGAAGCACCTATTAAATGTTCAGTCAGACTTGAAACTGAAATTAACTGCTGAATTCCCTTACGGCAAAATCAAAATGAGTTCAGCAACAGTAACATTGGGATGGCAGTATCAGGGAAATAAATACCGTATTAATTAACCAAAGAGCTAATTCCATGCAAATATTGATAAGGAAAATATACAAGTATCTAGTAATATACAATTGGTTTATGATTTTGTGATAAAATTACTCTCATATGAGTTATACAAACACAACATCAAAATTCAAATTACTTAAAAATACAAAATAATCCTCAGTTTTGAGTATAATATTATGCTCCTCACTTTTAATCTCATTTTACATCACATACATTTACAATTTTATTTTAATTTGTTGATATGTAATATTGAACTTATTTTTAAGTTCCATTGGACTTTTCTAAATATATTGAATAAATGACTATTGAATGAACTATTGAATGACAAAATGGCAATATATTGCTGGCAAACAGATTTCTAAATTCATTTTTAAAAATGCCTTAACCTTTTCCAAGGGTATTTCAGTACCATGGCATCTGGATTTATATTCAAACAGCATAGTGGTCATAGTGCACAAATGCCTTTTAAAACAGCTGATTATAAATATTGGACCTTTGGAAGAATCCCTGAAGGGCTGTAAATAAGTAATAAAGTCATGACCTCCAGTTATGAAAAAAATACTGTACGTAAACTTTAATAACATTACCTGGAATAAATCTCAGTAGGGGAATGCAAATTAGTCGGAGCTGCAAAGCTGAACCAGATTTCACTGATAGTAAGCTTCATACTGCTGGAATCTGGGGGAGGTGGCATGAGGGGAAGATCCTTCTTAAGATCATCTGATTCAACACCTTCGTCCTATCCAAGAAATTAGTAAGAAAGCACAATAAAGTAATACCGATAAACAGCGTTTAAATACTTCAATTCATTTCTCCACAAATCATATTTTTAAAAATAATTGGATGCGGAAGTGAAAATGCTTCAGACAAATAAGTTTGATATTAATAATAATCCTTACACTTAATATAGTTGATTATATCATTAAGACATGGCAAAACTCTTCACAGGATTTTATGGTGACCTGTAGACCTGTGTATTTGTGGCCAATCTGCACGTAGAAATGTCCCACAGCCAGAAAGTGATTGACCAGTTTTATGTGTGAATTGCTGGCCGGGATACCGGGAGAAACTCTGTGCTCTTTTCGAATAGCGTCATGGGATCTTTAATGTTCACCCCACCAGGCAGACATCTCATCCAAAGGACGGAAGCTTGGACAATGATGCAGAGCTCCTACACTGCACTGGGTTGTCAGCTTTGACACCGTGCTTCACAGGGTTCATGGTAAAGTGTATTTACTATTTTGCAGGCGAACATAACATTAGCTTTGGAACTCTCTCCCCCAATCCCTCCGCCTTGCCCCCTCCTTCCCCTCTTAGATCATGACTGAAAACCTTCCTCTTCGACCGTGCTTATGGTCACCTCCTCCCTCCCCCGGTGCAGCATCAGACTCCGCCACTGTTAAGCGCTCTGAGGCCTTACCCTGTGCGGAGAGCGCTATATACGTGCAAGTTGTTGTTGCTGTTGTATTGGCAAAGACCATTTGACCAATTGACAGGTACGTTAATACTGTACACTCCAATGACTTTAAACATTCGCAATGCATCTAGAGATATTAACTTCTCACCTGATCATCTGACTCTGAATTGGCATTGACATCTGATGATGGACTTCTTCCATCATGGGGGAGATAAGCTTCTGAAGCATCAGTGCTATAACCACTGCCAGTTGGAGAACCAGTGGAATCTCCAGACTTTAGCAACCCATTTTTCTCTGTAGGATTGTATTTTCCAAGGATCCCAAACACATTGTACAGAACAGCCCCCGACTGTCTTCCCCCTAACAATTCAGACAAAATGAGACAAGAGACAAAACTGTTTGTATTCAAGTATATTTTAAATTCTTCATTAAAGTCAGTTTGCATGTGAACTTTTATTTTTCTTTCCAGCTGCCACCTCTGAAGATGCTAACTCATCCTGAAGTACAATTCCAAAGTATCTCATTCATATGGCCATTATTTATGAGACAAGGCTGAGTTTACGCAGGTTGTTTGACCGTAGGAAGCATCGCAGCTCACGCTCCAATCGCTATTTAGTGGCCCCGAATTGAAAGTGCACGTGAACATAGGATCAGACTCTGCTGTGATGCCCTTCACGGTCGAGCAGCCTGCTGACGCTCACAGTCTGGTCTCACAGATGAAGAATGAATACCTGGTGCAAAGCAGCAGAGAGAGCCATGGAACCACAAGCCCAGCATGAATTATCATGCCCGCGAGAGAAGGGGATGAGGGCAGAAAACTGGCAAATCACATTTCACTTTTCAAAATATCATTTTTAAAAGAAAACTCAACATTGCAACATTAATGCGCTTGAAGCTGTATGATGGTAACACAAAAATAATTATATTATATATTGTAAGCATTTTGCCATATTAAAATAGGGCTCAGATTACCTTGGCAGGTGGACTTTTTACATTCAATTTCAGCATCATTTCTACAATTTTTAAAGGCAGTAGTTAACAAGTCTATCAATATCAGCAACATCAAATATGCATCACCACGAATTGTGTTGGCACAATTATAAATAAAATATAAACTGACTCTGGATTCTCAGTTGTCGCTGAGAATATATTTGTAAAAAATTCAACATTCACGTTTTTCCAATCTTTGTAATTCACTCCCACTAACGGTAATAGTTGCAGCAACATAAGAGTTATGAGCAGAAAGGGAAAATCACTTCATATGAACAGCTTGGTTATAAACTGAGTTGATAAAAAAAATCTTACCTTTAATCGTTAAATTTTCAATACCACATTCAAACATTATCCACCCCCACTTCTCGAAACTGTGACAGGATCGGTTTGCGTTTGCATCTCGATTTGGTTGAGTCTCGTCCACAAACGTAAAATCGTCCAACTCCTCCAACGTGAAAAGCACTTTTGATTTCTCAAAAGGAATGGCAGTAATTGCACACGACCCCATGTCTTTCGAAATAAAAATATTTTTAAAAAACAATTATGATCTGAAACATTTTTAGGAATTTATGAAAACAAGTGGGGCATAAAGCTTTAGTCTTTTACACTATTACCAATTCACTATAATGTGACATTCCTCTCCTCGCCGGTCTCCCCATTACCCACAAACTACAACTGATTCAGAACTCTGCCGCCTGTGTTCTCACACACACTGAACTCCGTACCCCCATCACACCGGTCCTCGCCAGGCTCCAATGGCTCCCTATCACAGAACGGATCAGTTCCAAATCTCTTCACGCCCTGGCATCTCCCTACCTTTCTGACTTGCTTTCTCCTCAAGCTACTATCTGCTGCCTCTGCTTGGCTAGCTCCAGCCTCCTGCTTGTTCCTCGTTCCCTCTGCTCCAACATTAGCGGTCGCACTTTCAGCCACTACGGCCCGAAGCCTTGGAACTCTCTCTCCCAATCCCTCCGCCTTGCCCCCTCCTTCCCCTCTTTTAGATCATGACGGAAGACTTTCCTCTTCAACCGTGTTCATGGTCACCTCCTCCCTCTCCCCAGCTCGCCGTTAGGCTCCGACACGGTTAAGTGCTCCGATATGCTGTCCTGCGTGATGGGTGCTAGATAAACGCAAGTTGTTGCTATAAATAAAATAAACTTTACATTTCCCCTCTATATCCAAAGAGAGCATTTTGAACAGGAAGTAGTCCCTCTTTTGTATTCCCTCTTACCTTCGCTTTTGTTGCCATTAATTTAATACAGGAGGGAAGGAACAAATCCACTGAGCAAAATCTGCCACTGATTCAGGGCAGCTATTTTTCATTTTCAACCTATTTGCCCACATTTCCTCCACAAGTGTCATTCCAGGTGCTCATCTACATCCCTTCTCATTCAACTGATTCAACCGTTCAATTCAAATTTAACTTTTTATTCGGGGGGGGGGGGGGGGGGGGGAGATGGCAGAGTATCCCACATTCTTAATGTTTGTGTATCTATTTTTAATGGGCTTAGAGCTAACTTGAACATTGTGCCATTGCTCTGGAATTCTCCTAACTGTAGGAACTATTAAAGAGTTCAGTCAACACCACGAATGAGTCGCCTTACCTGATGTTGTAAGACCACGTAGCTGGCCATGTATGCGATGGATATTGAGTTTGGCTGCTATTTCTTTTCCTCTCTCTGCTCCTGCGTTTGACCGAAGGGAACCAGATGACTGCGGTTGCATTTTATTAGCATTCACGTACTTGTCAAATGTTACAGATCCTCTGCCAACATCTGGGTTGTTGAGTCCATCCTCCACTATACCCCTATAAGAAGCAATTACACAATAGAAGACTTGGAAATACTAGACAATGCTTCATTTTCATTTCTGTATATTTTTCACAATTAACAATATCTTGAAAGTTAAAATTTTCTACTGTAAAACAATCATGTAGTATAAAAGCATGGCATGCTATGTACATGTGTGTGTGTGTATATGTATATATATATTTTTACTCTCTCCTTTGAACTAGCGTTCAAGCAACTTGATAAAACTCCCCCGTTAACAATGTCAAACAATAATCCTTGCATTCGATAGAGCATTCCTTCCATTGTGGGAGAAACATTTCAAAGCACTTGACAGGATTACCTGTAAAGTACATTTGTAGACAGAGTCATAGTGCTAACAAAAGAGCTCCTCAAGTGAGAAAGGTTTATTACACTTCCTTTTAATAAGATTTGGCATGGCATTGACAGCGTTTCTAACCTCGGAAACATTATTCTTCATAAAACAGTAGACATTATGCATATGCGCCAAACATCCAGCCCTAAATATCTCTGTGCTTATAGTATAATGTCAGCCTGAGATGGTAGCCCTCTCGACAGGAAAGTCAGAATGACTCAATGAGACTTTAATCTGACTTCGGCTGCCATGACAATGCAGTGTGAGGAGGCGCTGCAGTGACTGAGAGAGATACTGCCCTTCACATGAAGCATTAAAACCAAGATCCCGTCTGCCTGTTGAACATTAAAGGTCTCCTGGTACTGTGTGAAAAGAGAAGGAAGTTTCTCCCAGCGTCCTGTCCAACAATCCCCCAGGAAAAACTGATTAGTCACTTCATGGCTGAGCGTTCGTGGGACGTTGTTGCGCACAAACTGACCGCAGAGCGTTCACCTACAAAATACACCGTCGATACAATTTACAGTAAATCCTGTGAAGTGCTTAGAAATGCTCTTCTGATTTGAAAGATGCTAATATCAAAGGCAAGGATTATTATAAGGGGAACACTGAAACTTCTAATCTTGAAATGTATTTTTGGGCGAAGAGAGGAGATAGTACAAAAAACATTATGACAGTAACCCAAGGATTAATTATCTGCATTCAGAGATAGGCTCTCTCTCTCTATCAGTGTTGATGAATGTCAACACTTTCCAAAAAAAAACATTTTTTAATGTTGTACCTATTCATCAGGATTTGAGTCGAAATTCTGTCAAAGCACAGCGTAACCAGGGACACATGAGTAACATTCTTTGTTGTGTTGGATACTGAAGATTCTTCAATGGATGCTTGCAAAAGACATAAATTCACCTGCAAGTGGCAACCAAAAAGTGAGCTGTGCCATTTGATAAAACCTTTCTTTATATTTTCAGGTATAAAGTGTGTAAACAAAGTAAAGATTAATACAATTAATTTCTCTACTTTAATCGCAAAAATAAACAAGTTCCTTAAACACCATTCTTTGCCGCTTCAGAAGCATACTTAATTGTACACTACACAAAAATGCATTATTTCTACCACCTATTTTCCCAAAGTTAAATATTAATCAAAATTGTTATTTCCAAATATTTAGATAACAAATTATAATTGTTACAAATAAATTCTTAGCAGTTTAAAACATTTAAAATATGTGATTTAAATTAAAATAACCAAGAACTAATACCTTTGGTATAGAAACATTAGCCTGAAGACCCTTTATTTTCACATTATCTTGTTTTGCTGGTGGATTTTTTTGTGTTTGCCCTGGTCTTGTTATTCCAGATGGGGCATTTTCTATTTTGCAGGTACGTGCTTCATGCTTTACAGACCCCTACAGGAGAAAAAGACTTTTATAAAAATGGCCCCCAAAAATGTTTCTTTCAAATGAAAAGAATGGTATAGTTCAACAACCAACCAACATGAAAATAGAAGCAATCACCAAGTGAGCAGGGAAGCTCTAACTCCAAACAGTCTTCACAGCTGCACCAGAATGAAATTCCTCGTTATTCAATGTGGGAGTTTTGTTTACTATGTGCCCTTATAATAATAATAATAATAATAATAATACAGCGCCTTTCCCAAAGCGTCTCACAATATTTACTATAAACTGTAGTGACTGTGCATTTTGCAGGCTTGGAGACACAGGCACGGTAATGTGTCAGACACCTAGTTGAACCAATGAGCACCACATCACAAATGTCTCGAAGCACTTTCAGTGCAGAGATTTTCTCAGGTCCAATCAATGTGCAGTGTGTGTGTGTGTGTGTGTGCGTGTGTGTAGCAGGAGTGGGGGGGAGAGGGGGGATTCTGCAGCTGAAAGAGGATGCTGCCTTCAGTGCCGCCAAAGTCTTTTCAGCCCTAAAAGTAATGAAGCTCAGCGCCCTGGGCCCTCCTGCCCTACATATTGCTGACAAAGTACTTACCGACTCAGGACCAGAGGATTTGCTGTTCAGGAGAGCTTCCTTCAGCGCTTTAGCATGCAGGTCACCCACAATCGCAGCGGGATGCCAATTACTAGCAAAGTGGATCATTGCCTCAATGTATCTGAAAACAATCGGAACAATTAGTCTTTCAGGCTGAAAACAACACATACCTGGAGACCGAGGGCAGCTTCATCCCGTTTAACGTTTATGCTGTTGTTGTTGTACATGATCTGACAAGTTCAATGTATTCTGATTCTGCAAATTTAATTCAATGTATTCGGTTTTAAAGTGTAAGTAACACTGCACGACTCATTCCTCACCTGGTACACAAATCAGCAAAGCAAACCTTTGGCAAGTACATTTGTCAAAGTGGTCTGAACATACGTGCACCCCCAGGATCGCTTCTCCATCCATACCTGTCTAAGGCTTCTGCTACAAGTGGGGTAAGAACAACATCCACTGCTCCCTTCACTTCCACGATGGCGGTGGTCCTAGTTTGAGAGACTGGTTGATCTAGACTCCACTGTTCAGTAATGGTCTCATCGTCTGTATGTTCCATAGACTTTTTTTCCAATGGAGTATAAGGAGCACTAGAGATTTATATTAAAAAAAAGCTAGATGTTGAAGTTCAATTGCCACATTTATGCTATTTATGCAAACTCTTCTGTAGAAAATCGGGCAATGAGAAGCAATGATAAAATACCTTGAAGTCGACCCCATCAGTTGAACACCTCTGTCTAACAACGCATTTGCTGCAAGGCCTTGTTTTACCACCTATATGTAAATTGATGTACAACAGTTAGTATTTTTGAGTCTCCAGTAAAGGTAAAAAGCCCATAGGTTATTGTCAAACATCTAATATATACAGTATCTGGCTGTACATTTCTACACAGTTCTAGTTTTTTTNGGTATAACTACTTCAACCTCAATGAAAGGCAATTGTAAGATAAAAATACATGACAAATGGTAGTTAGATGAAAGTACAGCAAGCTTTGCAACAACCACGATCTCCTACTTGTTCCCTTTGCTCATTTCGTAAAGTCCTTGAACAACAACAACATGCATTCATTTAGCACCTTTCACATGGCTGTGTAGTTAATGCTCAATATCTCCGCTCAGTGCACGACTATGTGCACCCATAGTACAAACTAAAAGAACTGAATAGGAATGTATACTTCCAAAATTACAGTATTTTTAAAAAAAGGTGTGGTTCGCAGAGGGCAGAAGCATCAGGTGAGCTACATTCCAGAAGACATTCACCCCAGGTTTCCATACTCTGATGTTAAAGAAGTCGTTTATGCCACAAATAAGGGAAGCATTGGTTGTGGAATATCCAAATTGTTATTATTTTACGCCTCACTTAAAATAAAACACAGTTCATCATTTGAATGTCAATTCATTGTTGGTATTTCTATATGGATAATAAAAAGGATTGAAGTATTCACACGACAATCTGATTGCTGAGACGTTCAGGATAATTTTGAAAAGTTAACAGTGAGAACAGTGCTAATCCTGTGAAAGTATTCAGTGAAATCCTGGTCCTCACAACAACAGTCTTTTAAAGTATGAATTATTGTTATCCTCTTGCCTCATTTTAATGTACTTCTCAGAACAGTGCAATTTAACATACGATTTCAAAAAGAATTACATTATAAAAGTTAATGGGTTAAGTCAAACAGTAATGATCCTGAACCACCAACAATGGGGTTATTTATATTAAATATCTCAGTGCCAGGCCTTGTATGGGAGAAAAATGGAAAAAAACAAAACTGATCAAAAATACTGTATTGGAAAAATTTACCACAGGCAATATCCCTTCATTCTGCACCTACAAACAGCATCTGTTGCCCTCCCACCCAGAGCACGAGTGTCTTGAAATAGAAAGTGTGCCAGTGGTTGAGAATGCCAATATACGTCCCTTATGACCATCACTAACCTTAAAGGTTGGGATTGAAAGTTGATCAAATGAATTTGAGATTTCTTCACTGGTTGGCGTGTCAAGGTCCAAAGGCCGATGCAGCGAGGATTTTGAAGTTCTCTTGTTTGTCGGCTGCTTTACCGACCAGTTGGACACTTGCAGTTGTGTGAGGTAGTTCAGATAACACGACATCACAAACTGATGGCAAGATGCGGGTTTCTGGTCCAGAACTTTCTCTCCCTCTGAATAAATCTGATCAATTGTCTCGTCGTCCCCTCCAAGAGCAGATACAAAAGAGGCCTGAGAGGCATGTGCTTTAATAGGAAAGACCTTTGGTTCCCGATTCTCACCATTAACGGAGGAGTTTAATGGCCCGTCTACACTGTGGTAAATTGTACTCCTGCTGTAGTCAACTGCTTGTGTTCGCCTCCTCTTCTTCCTTCCAGGGTAGGTTCCTGGACCTTCGTCACTGCTAACTGGATCAAAATCCTCAACTGCAGAAAAGTAGGCCTCGCTGTCAGCTACAGATATGCTGGAATCAGCTGAACGATACTGATGGAAAGTGTTTGAATCAGCTGATGGAGTGAAGGGGAACGACCCAAAGCTCCTCCTCTGACGAGGCGAATCCAAAACGTTCTCATCGCTGCGGGATACTTCGCTGCTGAACTGTACACCCATCGGTGCTGGTTGCCGCTCGCTGTAATAGGCCGCAGATAAACTTTTAGTGCTCCCAAGACGTGTCGAAGAAACAGAGGCCTGGCGTTTCAAAGGAGAGCGAACTAACGATCGATCTTGATTATTGGGTGAAACCGGGCTGCTCCCTGCAACATCTGCCGAAGCACTAAAAAAAAAATGCGAGAATTAAGTCTCTCGCTCCCACTCATTTTGCAACAATTCCCTGGCCAAGTCACAGAACAGCGCCTGGCAGCACAGCTTCGTGACCACTCCCTTTCGTAAGAGAGCTCCCAAAATCTTTAAATTGTTTTCTTTAAGCCTTACGGGGTGAGGGGTGAAAAGAACCTCATCCTAATGGCAAAGGAGTACAAGATATTAAAGTACAAGATATTAAAGGCATGAATCTCTATTCCATTACTCTGATAAAGTGTACTGGTGAATTTCTTTTAATTTTGTATATTGCAACCCAAAGTGAATGTCACACAATATATCACAAGTACAGAATTATCTAGCCCAAAAGCTTGTAATCTTAATGCTTTAACCCAAGCAATCCAATAATAATAATCCTTGCATTTGATTTAGTGCCTTAACAAGTCACTGAGATATCTCAAAGCGCTTCACAGGATGTACCGGAAAGTGGATTGACTGTGTATTTGGACAGCCAGTTGCGCATTGCAATGTCCCACAAACATCCATGGTGAGTTTATTTGGGGGATTGTTGGCCACGATACTGGAAGAAACTTTTTTCTCTTTTCCAATAGTGCCATGAGATCTTAAACATCCACCGGAACAGGCAGATGGGAGCTCGATTTAACGACTCATCTGAAGGACGTGTGTGTATATATGTAAAATATACTTGTAAAACAAGTAAAATGTAACTTACTTCCTATTAGTTTCTTCTGGCTTTGTGCTGGGAGCAGGAAACTCCACCTGTACAATGTTGTCCTCAACAGTAGAGGAAGGGCTGCCTTTCTCACTTGCAAGCAGAGGAATGGCAGCACTAGAATTGCTGTTTTCTTCAGAAGAGGATGAACTGTGAGATCGTAAAGGCACCTGCAAACTGAGAAGCTGGTTCTTTCTCTCAGCATCAATTCCCAGTGACCTCGAATCCCACTCTTTTCTTTTGGTCCCACCTGCTTTACCTATACATAAACATTAGTTTGATCAATACAAATGATCTATTCCGTTGCCTTCCTATGGACTGAGATTTTAGATGACTGCTTCCCATTATAGCTCAGATATTATAGATCCCATCCACTGCATTATAACAGGCATCTAATGTATTAAGAAATCCACATGCAGATGTATATTTTTGGCCTTGGTAGATATTATCTTGTGTGAAATTTTAACAGAGTGTGCCAGTGATTATATAACCATGGTGGTGGGTGGGTGGGTGGGTGGGAAAGGAGAGGAAAGAAAGATGATAAACAAGCACAAGCTATCAAACAGTGTCCAACATAGACTTCTAGCACACATTATTGGATATTGATCAGGAATCTTGGGAGATTTTCCCCCCCTAACCCTCAGTTGCTTCACTCCTAATGCTGCTTCAGCCAAGATCAATTAATTTCAGCACGGATTGTGAATCAATGGAAGTTTGCACCTTATAGGTTTGTACGGCTCAGCTCTGAATGACTAAAACTGGTTGAGTGATTGAAAAAGCCTAAGACAATTCAAACTAAAACTAATGCAAAGGACGGGAGGTAGGGAGCAAAATTTCTACACAAAGTTACCATCCACGATCTTGGAAATGTCCTTGGTAATGATCCATTCATTGGGGTGCAGCAATGACTGTCCGTAGAACATATCGGAATCCGTGCTTGCAGTTGAGGCGGCAGAGCTGGTAGAGGGGGTCATTTCATCCAATTTGAAAAACTCCAATCCAGAGGCAGTGCCTGCAAAGAACTTACAACCACCGAGGCAGCCACATTTGTTCTTGGCACGTTTATGTTTAACATCATCTGGCCAAAGGAACCACAGTCTGTTTGAAAGAAAGCAAGATCTCAGTTGAAGACACAGAAAATGCAATAGATAAATCTCTCATTGGAATATTCAATTTCAAAGAAACACTCCTTGAGCTTATGCTCTCACAATACAACCACACAGCTACTATGTCATAATAATAAGCCTCGCATCTGATATTGTGCCTTATCACATTGTTGAGACGTCATAAAGCGCTTCACCGAATATATTGTAAAGTGGATAACTGTATTTTGTGGGCGAAACGCGGCAGTCAATTGCGCACAATGTACAATTAAATTAGATTGGAGGGGAGTGTCTTGGAGCACGAAACAATGGTGTTTGATGTCATTCAGGGGAGTTGAACAAAAGCACGTTCGAAGAGTCAAGTCTTCAGGTGTGATTTGAAGATCGGTAAAGAGACGGCTTGACCGCGGGACTGATGCAGGGAGTTCCATAGGTTCAGGGCGCAGTGCCTAACGGCCCAGCTGCTGATGGTGAAGATTTTAAAGGTCCCTTGTGATTTCACATCTCTCCTGTCATCTAACTGAAGCATAACATGTTGCTCACAATCCTCAAAATTCTTCACTAATGAGGAGACTTGCTTTATAACATTCAGTAACAGATCTGAACTCAATGTCAATTAGATTTTTGTTAAAAATTAGATTTCTATATGATTCTTCTCATATGTGAATACCTTCCTACATTTTCCAGATTTAACCATTGACTAGTAACATATACAATGCAATATACATTTCATATCGAGATGATATCTGAAAGCACTTAAACGTAAGTATAGTAATGTTTAGTCCAGTTTCTGGTACGAACAAGGATCACAGAGTGGACTGATAGAAGCAATTGATCTTTTAAAATAGAATAATATTTTGTTAGAATACTAAATACTGCTTCAGACATTGAATCTTAAAACGGATTTTACTGCTATTGAGAGAGGGCAGAGCAGGATTAGTTGACACACTGTTTTGGTAATTTAGGTTATGAGGAAATTGGGAAAAGAGTCTGTGGAGTGAGACAGTTTCATGATTATTTTTACATAAAAACAATGTGCACTTATATAGCGCCCTCCACGCAGGGCAGTGTCTCAGAGCTTAACAGTGGCGGAGCCTGACTCCGAGCCGGGGGAGAGGGGGGAGGTGGCTGTAAGCACATCGAAAAGGAAGGTTTTCAGGCAAGATTTGAAAGAGGGGAGAGGGGGCAAGGCCGGAGGGACTGAGGGAGAGCGTTCCAGAGTTTCGGAACATAGTGGCTGAAGATGCGACCTCCGATTGTGGGACGGAGGGTGCGAGGGAGCGCAGGAGCCGGGGCCAGTCGAGTGGAGGCGCCGGGTGGTGGATTGGGGAATGAGGCGGTCGGAGAGGGAGGGAGGGGCCAGGGAATGAAGGGATTTGAACACGAGAGTGAGAGGATCTTGAAATCAATGTGTTCAGTGATGGGGAGACAGTGGAGCCTGGGCCAGAGCTGGTGAGATGTGGGGACGGAGTTTAGCCCGGGTCAGTTTGAGGGTGGCAGAGTTCTGAATGAGCTGGTTTTTTGAATAGTGGAGCTGGGGAGACCGGCGAGGAGTGTGTTTGAGTAATCCAGGCGTGAAGTTACAAAGAATGCACGAGGGTTTCGGCTGCATATGGATGTTACGCAAGAATTCTGCTACACAAGAAAGTTACCAGTAAATGCCACTGAAGAAAACAGTTTAAGCTGGTGTTAAGCAAGTAGACCTCGTTAGTAGCTTTTGCCTATCCGAGGAAGTAATTTATTTTTATGTACTAAGTTTGCAATTCTCACAGTAACACCGATGCACCTGGTGATGGCAATGTGGAGCTTTTAGGAGGCCTACTATCAGCAGTGTCAACATCAGGCATCTTGTGTTATATGTATAACCTTGTCTTACTGAGCACTCTTAAACAATATGTCCTCATTGGCATTGTTCAGAGTACATTGGCCATTCTAGTTCCTGTGAAAACTCCGGGTGTCGCTGCACATGTAAACAGACTGGAAACAAACAAATGCGGGATTCCTAATTCAAAAAAGGCAACAAACCTGGGAACTAAAGAGTAATTGCCCTAAAACACCAAAAGAACAATACAAATAACTATGAAGAGGATGCCAAATAAGGCAAGATGTGTGACAAAATACCCCAATAAATAACAAACAATTTCAGAAAAATAATAATAATAATCCTTGCATTTGATATAGCGCTTTTCACGTCGGGAGGACGTCCCAAAGCGCTTCACAGAACACATTGTAAAGTGAATTGACTGTATATTTGTGGGAGAACGCGGCAGCCAATTGCGCACAGCAATGTCCCACAAACAGTCGTAGATTGAAAACGACCAATTTTTTTGTTGTTTTGGAGGGATTATTATCAGGCTCTGTGTGGAATAAGGAAACTTGCCCAAGGTTTCCCGCTGCCTGGAAATGAACTCAGGTCTCTCGCTTGCAAAGCGAGTGCTCTAATCACTGAGCTACAGGACTCCACAAGTTAGATCTTGTTTAAGAAACTTAAAACTTTTGGGGGAAGTGACATATTATAATAATAGTAATGATAATCCTTACATCTGGTTTAGTGCGAGGACGTCCCAAAGCGCATCACAGGACTGTACAGTGCAGTGACTGCGTGTTTTGTGCGTGAACCAATTGCGCGGTACATAGCAACGTCCCACAAACAGCTGAACTGAATGACCTTTTTTTTTAATATTTTGGTGGATTACTCCAAGGACTCCCTTCTCTTTTTGAACAGTGCCACGGAATCTTTAACATTGACCTGAACAGGCAGAAGAGGCCTCACTCTTCTGCTAACTATCACTCACTTCCTTACCAGTGGAAATAGCATCCCAATTTATCCTGTCAAAACCCCTCCTAATTTGGTACACCACTATCAGATTCCCTCTCAACTTTCTTTTTTCCAATAAAAACAGACCCAATGTCTTCAATCTCTCGTAACTAAAGCCCATCATCCCTGGTATCATTCTCGTAAATCTCCTCATCCCCACCAAGGTCTTAACATCCTTCCTGAAGTGAGGTGCCCAAAACTAGACATAGTTTTTAGATTTAATGTGATGGTTTTAGCTGATCATTTTGAGATTCGAAAATGGAGGAATAAGACAGAAATCTAATCCACAATTGACATAGTATTAGAATAACACAAAATCTAGCTTTATATTACAGCAGTACTCAATAGCTTCAGATATCAACCAACAGGCTAACATCTTCTACTGGTGTAATAATGTCTTCTCAGTCTCAAAATATTTTATTTGCTTATTTCCATGTTCATTGTTCTGTTCTGGATCTCTGTTCTGTTGCCAACAGGGGCACCACCAAAGATAGTGACAAGGAGTTACCTCCTGACTTGGTATCGAGGATTTTTTTTTGCACTAATATTATTCTATGCAATTACAGCTTAAACAATATTGGCTGACCAATAGCTTATACCCCACCTTATATATGCACACAAACAAAAGGTACCTCTTTGTTCGTTTGTCATGAGTTTCTAAGAAGAGTCTTTGAACTTCATGCTTTGCAGGGTGGTCTGCAGCTAAAGCCACATCTGCGGTAATTAATCCAAAATTTATTGAACCGGCTTCGAGCCAAAATGATCGCCGAAGTACATTGGATTGAATTCCAAGCCTGCAATTTTCGAGTTGTTCAATATATTGTCTCAGCTGAACATCCTGCACAACAGCACTCACTCCTTCTCCAACCGCCTGGTTATGAAGATTACATGTAGCAATACGAACGGCTCCTGTCTAGAAAGCAACAAATGAAAATATATCAAAACTCGTAACAAGGAACTGCACAAAAAAACAGACCTTTCACAGCAGAAGAGTATCACAAGTTACAAACATATTATAGAAAATAGGTTTGGCTTTTATTTGCAGGTCACTGTGGGTTATATTACCATATAAACCAGCAAAACATATGTTTCTTTCATGTACCACCACATACTGTAATAGATAATAGCAATGCTCGGGTTCCACGAAGCAGTAGGTCGAAGCACATTAAATCTTTTTGTAATCTGGCTTTATAGACGTTTAACTCACTGTGCATCACTAACACCATAATTTTCTGCATCTGTTTTCTGGCAATAAAAACGACAATTTAATTAATAGCAATTACCTTAACATTGGCTGCACAACCATGCTCAACAATGAAGAGATCCGTTCCATCAACTGCTAGCCGAGTCATAGTATATTTCACATCATCTGACCGTTGGCATGGTCCACTGACACTTTTAAGCTAAAAATAACAAAAGGAAAACAGAAATAAAGGCATTGGTGAAACACCACAAATCTGTGTTTGGACAGAAATTAAAAATCCCTATTATTCTGTTAAATGTAAAATTAATTATATCTGGTTAGATCGGTGAAGATTCCACATGGTTTTAACTACAGGATGACCAACAAGTCATAACTACCCTCTCATCTAAAAACAAACAAAAGATCATAATTTCTTTAAGTTATTAGACATTGTAAAGATATCACAATTTTTTTGGTCACCCTGTGCAATGGTGAATGCCTTCCAAACTTTTAAAACTTGGTTTGAAAAAGAAATATGCATCATAGATGATCTTTGTGGATTTATGAGGTTCAAAAGAAGTTCATAAGCTCCTCAAATTTTGAATTAGGTGAGGAGGCAGGAAAGGTACTTTGTGGTGAAGAACAGTAGTTTGGAGTTCTCTGTGCCCTCAAAACTGATGCTGGAACCAACACAAGGAATTGACGAGAGAGATAGAGATAAATTGGTTCAGCAGGAGAGACAATGTAAAGATAACTTTCCCTTTTATAATAATAATCCTTGCTTTTGATATAACTATATATATAGTGCCTTATCACATCTTCAAGATGTGTCAAAGCACCACAGAATATACTTAAAGTGAATTGACTGTATATTGGGAGTCCTGTAGCTCAGTGGTTAGAGCACTCGCTTTGCAAGTGAGAGACCTGAGTTCAATTCCAGGCAGGTCAGAGCGAAACCTCGGGCAAGTTTCCTTACTCCACACAGAGCCTAATAATAATCCTCCAAAACCAAAAACAATAATAAATTGGTCATTTTCAATCTACGACTGTTTGTGGGACATTGCTGTGCGCAATTGGCTGCCGCGTTCGCCCACAAATATACAGTCAATTCACTTTACAGTGTGGTCTGTGAAGCGCTTTGGGACGTCCTCCCGACGTGAAGAGCGCTATATCAAATGCAAGGATTATTATTTATTATTATTTTGTGGGCAAAACGCATCAGCCAATTGTGCACTTTAATGTTCCACACAGTCGTATTGAGTGACCAAATCATTAGTTTCATAGCACGTTATCACATCAAGATGTTTAAAAGTGTCAAGCGAAGTGACTCTTTTTGGAGCAAATGTAGAATTTGCATCAGAAAAGTTCTAATAACATCAATTTAAACTAAAGAATTCTTGGTTTAGGTCACCCAGAAAAACAAACTTCTCTCAAATTCGAAGGATCTTTTACCCATTTTTTTTCCCACCTTTGTCATTGCTTTTACTATGATGAAAATTAGTTTTTAAAAACCTTTCAACAAACTATTTATTTCAAACAATTTTGGGGGCTGGGGAGGGGGGGAAAACTTTGCACTAAATTGAAGAGAAACTTTGAAAAGGAGAAGGAAGCTGGAGAAAGCTTTCCCATAATAGAAATATCAGTGCCACAAAAATTCTTTGGCTGATTATATTTAAAGATAAACTGCTCAATTCCACAGTCGAAACAGTGCTATTGCAGCTGGACGCACTGCTCAATGTTTAATACAGGCAAAGCTCAATGTGCCTAGAGAGTTCTTAATAATTGTCAATTAACCTTAGTGATTCATAGATCTATTAATAGTGGAACCGTCTATAAGCGTTTAGGTAGAGTCCCTGCAGAATTGCGTCAATTACAAACTCTCCTGAAATATCACTTTATTGTACAAATGTGCCAATGCTGAAGTGAGTGACTTGATTTGAGGTAAGTCACCAGTGAGATTTCCTCCGCGTGAACCAACCCAGGTTGCTGCTAAAGAGATCCAACACTAAAATCTAATGAAACAAGGGTGGGGTTTGAGTCAGTTGAAAGTTAATCCAGTTATTTACCCAGTTATTTTTGATCCAGTACAACTCACTGTAAGGATGGTAAGACATTAGTTTCTGAGAATCACATTTTGAAAACATTCTTTATAAAATTACTTGAATATATTTTTGAATGAATGCTGTAACAATGCAGACATGTTTAGATTATATTAAGCACATTTGGGTTTACCCAAGGATGAATTAATGGAACAAAACTGAAAAAAATTGGTGTTTGCCACATGCTAACTTTCAGATATCAGCAATAATAATAATAATAATAATAATCCTTGCATTTGATATAGCGCTTTTCACGTCAGGAGGACGTCCCAAAGCGCTTCACAGAACACACTGTAAAGTGAATTGACTGTATATTTGTGGGCGAACGCGGCAGCCAATTGCGCACAGCAATGTCCCACAAACAGTCGTAGATTGAAAATGACCAATTTATTATTGTTTTTTTTTTATTTGGAGGATTATTATTAGGCGTGTGGAGTAAGGAAACTTGCCCAAGGTTTCGCCCTGCCTGGAAATGAACTCAGGTCTCTCACTTGCAAAGCGAGTGCTCTAACCACTGAGCTACAGGACTCCACAGCTACAGGACTCCACAAAGAGGAGTAGCAATACTGCTACAAAGAGGCTCAAAGCCCATGAGGAATAACAACATATTTACATTGATATATAGCACCTTTCGTGTCAGGCCAACGTCCAAAATTAGGCAATTTTCACACACTTCCTTACAGCTTTTTTATATAGCAGCATTGAAAATGTCAAGGTGCAATCTCCAGCCCACTCAAACTCATGGGATTTAAATGGCAGAAAGGGAGATGTCAGGATGGGTTAGGGAGAGGGGGAGAAAGGAAAGCAATAAGAATATCTGATTCTACCCTCCCCCACCACCACCCCACCTGCCAACAAAATCCACACATTTCATTGAAGGCACAAGTATACCAGCATTACATCATCACATTTCACATACTGACGAATAATTATTAAAGATTAGATTAGTAACCTCTCCTCACAGGACAACTTTATCCATATTCAGGTGATGAACAGAAAAAACAAGAACTGAAGAAACAAAATAATAGCGCCTTATCGCGTTGGAATAGAGGTAATTACCACCAAGTGCAGTGACCACTATTTTGAAGGCAAACACAGAACTATTTGGTCCTATAACAGCTATGCCATGAATGATCGATTTATCTGAGGGATTACTGGAAAACAACAATTTGCACTTATATAGTACCCTCCACGCAGGGCAGCATCTCAGACAGCTTAACAGTGGCTGAGTCTGACTCTGAGCTGGATGGAGGGAGGTGGCAAGGCAGAGGGATTGAGGGAGAGTGTTCCACAGTTTCAGGGTGAAATGGCTGAAAGCACGACCTCTGATGGTGGGGCGGAGGGGGCGAGGGACAAGCAGGAGCCGGTGCCAGTCGAGCCGAGGCACCGGGTGGTGGATTGGGGAGCGAGGAGGCTGGGAAAGGAGGGAGGTACCAGGGAGTGAAGGGGTTTGAACACGAGAGTGAGAGGATCTTGAAGTCGATGTGTTGGTGAGGAGGAGCCAGTGGAGCCTGGGCCAGAGCTGGTGAGATGTGGGGACGGAGTTTGGTCGGGGTCAGTATGTGAGCGGCAGAGTCTGAATGAGCTGATTGTGTGAATGGTGGAGCTGGGGAGACCGGCGAGGAGTGCATTGGAGTAATCCAGGTGTGAGGTGACAAATGCATCCACGAGCGATTCAGCTGTATTTGAGGTAAGGTACGGTAAGAAATGGGCAATGTGGCGGAGGTGGAAGAAGGCAGTTCTGATCAGGGACCGGATGTGGGGGAGGAAGAACAGGGGGGGTTGAACCGGATGCCTAGACTGCGCAGTGGTTCGATGAGTCTGGCACTGTGAGAAGCGAGAAACTCCTTCTCTTTTCAAACAGTGATCATGACCATTAAGATCATGGATTCTTAATGGTTCATCTGAAGAGGTGGGCATGACCTCGGTTAAACTTTTTAACCAAAAGATAGCAACTACACTTCAATACACTTAATTTACTATTGTTGTTTCAATTGCCAGCTAGGTAATTTCCACGCTGTGCGCAATTGGCTGCCACGTTTCGCCCATTCACTTTACAGCATATTCTATGAAGCGCTTTGAGAGGCCTTAACAACCTGCTAACGTGCTACATCATATCCAAGGATTATTATTATTAAAATTAGTTTTCTTACCTTGGATTCACAGAAACGCTGATCAACCCCATGCTGACACAATACCACAGACTTGGGCCTCTCCAACTCAAATTCTTGGCACATTACATGAAACACGAATGTCTGGCCCCACTCCAGCAAGGTTCCCAACTGTAGGTGATCAAAACATCATCAGTTTTGTTGGTGTACACGTCGGGTGGGTACAACAGGAACATTAGACGAGAACAGAAAAAAAAGACGGCCTTTCCTGTCACTCTATATTTCATTGGTAAAGTACAAAATGTTAATATATCAGTGTAATATTTGCTTCCTACTGACAGCGCTACTTGTGCTCTGCCAAATTTACATGTTCAAAGGGATCATTTGAGTAAACACAAATTTACAGAAAGTCATTCACACTTTCAGATGTACTCTGAGACAGTACTGCACTAGGAATTTACCTGTTAACAATACAAGAATTTGGTTTGCCTCAGGTCTGCTCGTCATTGCTACAGCCTGCATTTCACTATCTTTGACTAACAATGAAATAAAGGCTCAACTCAGGTACAAAGTTTGCACACGTTCATCTACTTTGCTAACAATAGGTTCAAGTGAGCAGGTTCTGAGTGAGCCACAGCGTGGTTAACAATTGTTAACAACAATGCTGGAAAGTATTAGGCGCAAGTTGGCAAGAGCCAAGGCTTGGAATCCCCAAGAGTGTGTGTTGGAGTAACTGCTGGAGTCTAACCGGCTCAAACCACATAGCTTGCCATTGATGTTGCTGACTGGCAAGCTTTCCCGCTGCTTGTCCAACTAGGACCACCCTAGCTGTGAGGCCTTTGGCTTGCAGGAACAGGAACTGGGTGGGATTATTCCGTCCCAGTGACTGGTCTGAGAAAACGCCTGGCAAGTAATGACGCATCTGAGCTAAGCAGAGGATGAGAGAAGGGAGAGAGGGAAAGGGCAGGAGTGAGTGAGAAGCAATTTCAGGAAAAGGATGTGGAGTGGGCCAGAATGAGAACAAGATGAGGAGGGCAAGAAACACTAAGTGCCAAAAAGAAGTGAAGGATGTGTGTAAGAGGGAAAATGGTCAAAGTCAGCATGAGTCAGCAATTGCGAAAGGAGCAGAGATGTGCCGTTAATCTGTGACCTTGCTTTCCTGTTCCTCTTCAGGACCTCTTTTTCACGGCAGGAGGCAACAACCAAAATGAAAGTGCAATTGCACCTAGCATGCATCTTGTGAAATTTTAAAAATCATTATTTATGAATTGACAGCACTGGCGAGATGCAGTAACACGCTGTCATACACAGGGACATTTTCCAAGCACACAAACTACAGTCGCTTTCTTCAGATGAGTCCAGAAGGAGCAGGGCTCCAGCAATCCCTGCTGACTGCAACCCGCTGTTATTTAATAAAAAGAAAAATGACAAATTCTAGCAATTAATCACGAGAGACCACCTATGATCGATGTAAATTGTGGTACACCAACTGCGTTCAGTAATCAGCTACACTCCACTTGAAACCTGATAAGTAAAATTGTTTGTGACAGATTATACATCACAAAAGCTAGGTGAGTTAAGGCCAAGCAGCCTGCTGTTGCATGTCAATTTTCATTAACAGATCAGATAAGCAAAAATGTCCATTTTAAAATGTAAATTAATAACAATCTGCTTCTTTAAACCTCAAATTTTGTTCTCAGTGGCTCCTTTCTAAAATTCAACCAAAAAATTAACGTTTTAATTATGAAAAGAATATGAATGAATTATGAATTTATGAAGAACAAATATGCCTGAAAGAATTGGATCGAAAATCTCTTACTTTCTTAGATGTCCACCATCTCCAGTTATCGTTCTAAAAGAGGAAAGGTAAATGGGGTCTTTTTGGGGTGAATTGGCTCTAAGGTGACATGCCTGGCAATGGAAGATCGAAATTCAGTGGATCCTCTGTGGCAGAGGCTCAGTAATCCGGTTCCTGAGCCAGACAGGTCAGCAGAACTCCAATGCGCATTTTCTGGACCCCAAACCTGAGTTTGTCAACTTGCGCTCAAACCCTTTAGTAAACATGGTGTGTGACTCAGGAGAGAGTGAATGACCTCCAAACCACTCCAAAAAAAATCATATATATGTGGTTTGAAGACCTCGCCACATTGAGATGGGTTTCCAAGATACCCGACTGACCAAAAACACCATCGTCACACCATTCACCATCCAAGTAGGCGCCTAATCCTAGTAAATTTAATCCCACCCAACCTGAGATCAGTTAACTCCTTACACACCAGCAATCTAAACTGAATCCTAATAGTCCATCTGGGTGAATTATATCACTAAACAATCAAGGGGTTCAAATGTCCTTTTGTCTGCAAGAATAAGATTAAATATCAGCACGAAAAAAATGGATTTTAAATCCTGTTTTGCTGCTGACTTTAATCTTCCATTATGCAGGATACTCTAGTATAATACTTCTAGGAGCCCTAATTGTACATAATTCAATCAGTTTTTGAGCAGTTCTGTAAGCTTTACAATCCGTCTGACGTCTCTCGACTCTTTATAATTTTGTTTTTTTTTAAAGAAACACAATTGGTTGTTACATAAGGTTTGATTTTTCCAGTCCACAAGTGTAAATACAATGAAATTAATCTATGTGGAACCTAGAATCACTGCTCACTTCCAGGTTTGAGCAGTAGGATCTCAGTTACAGTACTGCACAGTTTGCTACTGATGTATACAGTACAGTGAAACTTACAGTTTCATTCAATATAAGTACTCACAGAAGTTTAACAAAATAAAGCCGTTATAAAAATGCATATCCACAAACTATGAAGAGACTATTGCAGTGTTTGTTTTAAAAAGTTACTTGAAATTTTACATTTAAAGATTAAGCATTCAATGTACTTCATTAACAGGAACAGCCTGCAGCATTTTGTAGCCATAAGGATCATCCCTGAAACGTATTCCCATGTTACATTTTAATGACATTTCCGCAACCTTCACTCAGCAATGGTGCAGATGCAAAACCTGTCAGTCCCTATCAGTACTAAACAGCTGATGGAACCATCACAGGTATTGTACAGAACAGTTGAAGGGTGCAGACTAGATTATAAAATAAGGTTCTTTGGATAGAAAACATAATATGAAATTATAACACGAAGGTCTTGAAAATATAAATTACTGCCTTATTGGAACATTGTACGAGGTCTATTTGCACCACCACCTTTGGTAACAAAGAGTGGTCCAGTCCAGACCAATGGGGTAAAATGGGTCTTACCCGAGTTCCAGGTGAGAATGGAACCACTGTATAAAATGTACTTCTAATTAACCTCAGAAAAAAATACGATGTTTGAACTGAAGTTATTTACACCGGTACCAATCAATTGCTCCTCAAAGTTTGGGGTGAAGGCACATTCACAGGGAAGGTTATGCATGTAAACGGTTACAGTTGTCCCATTTAATTCGTTGTGTAGTAATTTATCACAAACTCATATCATACGCAGTATTGAGCAAAAGAGTGAGAAATGTGTGCTGCACATTCCAAACTGTGAACATTATCCACAGAATGTTATAATATAAGCAACAACAACAACAACTTGCGTTTACAATACCCGTCACATGGGGCAGCGCTTAAATACCTTCATATAAACACAAGTTTTCTGGAGATTTGATAAAATACCTGCGGCAAAGTTACTTTAGCTGTAAGCAAGCCTGCCTGCACATCAATCAGCCACGCATATTCCAATGTCGCAGAACCTAAAGGTAGCCCCTCTGCTGAGAACATGGCATGTGCTCGCAACTGCAGTCCAGACAGGCTGATGTGACCTTCACGAAGCAATCCATCCACAGATGGTCTCTACACACAAAAGAAAATACAAGAAGGAAAATGAATTATCAGATTGCTCCAAACAGTTAAATAGAAAGCATCCACATACACTCACATGCCAATAAAAATCAACACGGATTTCTCTCTCAACATATGGAACTCAGCATTCTGTACAATAGTGAGAAAAGTTATTTTTTTGTTAATTTAGCAAGTTGAAATGTTCTCCTCTTTTCCTTTCCTGAATATCCCAGCTCTTGTTAAGATACAATTCCACAACGGCAGTAACCCTCACACATCATTTCCAAATTCCACGGCTGAATCTAGATGAGGTGGTTGCAGGGGAGAATTAACTTCCGTGAAAAGGGCAAAAACAAACAGAAATCCAGCTACAATGAATTGATCAGCTTTTCGCCAAAAACATCATATTGTGAAAAACAAATACTGTGAAAACCTTGCTAACGATGTGAATCAGAATTCTGTATTCTAGATTGGTGTGAGACCAATCCTATAACAAGGTGTATAGACCAGAGCTTATAACAAGGGTTGTGTGAAGTCGCAATCTCTAAAGCTAGGATTTTCAATTAACACCCAAAAACTTCTGGATACTTGTTACCATTTGGTTTAATACTTTCTAAAGTTATAAGTTCTCATGAATTTTAATGTTCATTGATACTAATGTTTTTACACGATGCAAATTAAATTTCAATTATATTCACAGACTTTTTTCCCCACAATACACAAAGGAGACATTTCTCCAGTTTGTCTAAAAATGGGTAAACCCAGGCAGCATTTGAAATTAGTATAAACCACCAAGGGATTCAAGCCTACTTTCCAACTCATTTGGATTGCTTTAAGTATGTCAAAAAGAAACAAGACAGATTTTCTGACGCACAGCATTGTCTGAATACTTATTTAACAACATCACAATTAAATCAATTGAATGTCTCAAATAATGTACTACAGAGATCAAACCATACTGAACAGCAAAACTGCACTGCAATGTGTTCCATTCCCAAACATTTATTATACAACCCTCACCCCCTCCCAAACCACGAAAATCACCATTTCAACTAAAGTTAATGGTTGCATTGACGGAGGTGAAAGAGACAATTGCTCTGGCTGAAGTTGACAGTTTGAATGGAAGTGAAAAGGTCTTCAGATTGTCAGTTGGTGATGGGAACACTGTGTTTTCACAGTCAGAACTAATATCACTCAATATCAGACTGGAACCAAGTCAAGTCAATTTGCTAATGTGCAGCCCAAGGTCACTGACAGCTTCTTCCTGGAGTTTCAACCTCTGTTGCCCCTTTGGAGAAACCATTTTTGGTTATTACACCTTTCCAACTAAGATATTTTTCCAAACGCAATTAGCTATTTCAAGCCCTTCTTCTGAATCTACAACCCAACCAAAGTCATGTTGATCGTCAGAAAACACGAGATGTTGGATAATCCTTTACGAAAATAAAGAACAATTAACTAGGACCAATGGAAGGGGATCAGGAGGTAGAAAGTCAGAAAGCACTGACCAGAGGGCTTTTGATTGGATTGTTTGATTTGTAACTTTTTAGAACTTTTATGTTCAGAAAGCCTATGTATCTGTAAAAGTTTCAATCCACTCCTTGAGAGGGAGCAGGTACTTTTTTATTTGATAAACAGATGAAGCTCGAAGGACATATCAAGGGAAGAGTGAGAAGCAGCAGTGCTCACATTCACAGTTTCCCATTAAGAAAATCACCACTGTGACAATTATGGGGAAATAGTTAAAATACTGTCATTTATCAAATGAATGCCACAGAGGAGAAAGTGATACATGTCCCCATCAACAGAGTGCTTCATCACTGGACAAACACCCTTACCAATCAAAGCAGTAACAAGATGTTTAGTGGCAGCATCTGCTACCTAACCTCACCTCATTAGACAGCACTGATGCAGTAATGGTGGAGTCTCTGAGAAAATACTTACCCAAATATAATTCATAACACTCTGGACAAATAGGTCAGCTGTTAATTTTGGCTCATTGCCCAGTGTAGCAAATACAGTACAATTAGTGACATTTAAGAGAAATACCCAAAAAGCCGATTAGGTAGCAATTAGAGAAAAGTAAAAATGCAGTTACCGATAAAATGTTCAACACAATCAAAGAGGTAAACGCGCTGGACCTTTACATCATGACATGATTTCTCTAAAGCTTTGCTTCAAAATGTAGTGACTTATGGAGTCAATGCAGCAGCAACATCCCACAAAACAGGAATGAGATAAATGACTGGCTGATCTATTTTTTTGACTCTAGGACTTACTTTACAATGCGCTTTCCTTTTCCTTTACACCCTAACATATTGTGTGTTGTGGTATTTAACTAGACTACACAGTGGAACCCCACTTTAATATTCGTCATTACGACACAGTTCCCTACAGTGCAATTAGGATGTGAACCCCAACATTAATTTACCATAAATACAAAATGCATGCAGAAAGCCAGTCGACTACTCATGCACCAAAAACTCACGAATCCCAGGCCATAATTGATAATAATGACATTGCGGCAACTTGTTGACCTGTAAGTCAGCCTCTAGGACCACACCCTGTGTGAGGGGTGCTGCATAAATGCAAGTTGTTGTTGCCATTTTTAATACAGGAAGCCAGTGGCTCTGTGTGCACAGACCAGTGTAGTGGATGTGTAAGGCTGTCTAGCAATCATACTTCGCTCTAAACCTGGTTGAGATTTTAGGTACTCCAAGTATATTATAACAGGGCTCTACTGTAGCTTTTTTCTAGATCTTACTGTTGATCTCTTATCGTCCTAGTATTCATGTTTCGTAAATGTTATGTTATGTTTCTGGAAGGGAAATGCAAAAATATTGCTTATGTAGCCCATGGATATTTCTCAAATAGGGCATCCAGCCCTCAGAAGCCAAAAGGTTGGATCCCTGAGTTAGACTATGCAGCACAGAAACAGGCCACTTGGCAGTGTGTCTTTTCCTCCACATGAGCCTCAGCCCCTCTAATCCTCTTCCCAATACCCCCCTTCTCCATTCTCTCTTGTGTAAAGTCGCAAAGTTACTAACCTGGAACTTAGGAGCTGAAGGGGGGGTGGGGGGGGTTCAAAGCATTACTCCCCAGCTATCGGAAAAAAAACTATATGAATATTTATTCCTCCCTCGCGCGAACATCATTAGAGTCTCAGATAACTGGAGACAACGTCAAGGTACAATGCTGAAGAATTTCTTCTAAAAAAGCACACAAGGTTAACAGGTGCACAATTCTAGACAAATAAAACATACAGTAGCCCAATCCAAGGTTTTTTTTTAAAAGCTACCCTGAGTGTTCAGAGACAGGTTAGTATTGTAGCCAATTTGCATTTGTCATAATGAACAATTATCCTCAATGGGGCCAGTCCCAATTAATAAAGATAATGAGCTCTCTCCTGCACTATCGTTAAAAATACCCCTTCCTTTATCTAAATTAGTTAGTTTTACTTAGTCCCATAATGTGATACACCAACGTTGAGAAGGGTATTAGATTTTAAAAGCCTGTAGACTACACTGTGTAGTGCTGTGTAAAAAATGAACTGACGAGAGGGACATTGCCACTACACTGTTGTAGTGGCAATGTCCCTCTCGTCAGTTAATTTTTTAACTAATAGAGGACTAATTATTTAAATGTTGGTTCACAAACACATTATTGATGTAAATGAAATGAATACAGTTGTTCTAGGCTTCTTACCGGGTAGTTGTCACTCACAAAAAGGTAAATTGGTGACAAGACAAGCTGTAACATGGTCTCCTTATAGCCCTTCTTCATCTCAAAACAAAGCCTCTCCATGAATGCTGTGGGACACTCTGACCCATCGCTGCTGCAATGCTGCAAGACATTCACAAATTATATGTTCACAGACGATGTACACAGTGAAATAAACATATCCGACAAAATAAAGCTTTGTTTCTGTCATTCCCCAACCCTCCAACAAATTACAAAATGTATTAGATTTAACAATTAAAATCAATACAATAAAAATTTGCATTATCATTTATATTTTCTGAAACTAGATCAGTGAAGTTAACACATCCTGTGGAGAACCTAGACTGTTAGGTCAGGCAGACTGATAATCCACTCTTACCCTAAACTATAGCAGTGACAAACCTCGCCATGGTCAAGGATGCTTACAAAATACCGATGATACATATCCATGCATGGAGGAAATAGATAGGTTTCAAATAGTCACCAAATCTACAACAACTACTATTTGCATGTATATAGTGCCCTTCACATGGGGCAGTCTCAGAGCACTTGAAAGGCCACAAGCTCAGAAGTTGAACAAGATAATTCAGACTGAACCATTTTACAGATAGTGGTGAATATGAGGGATGGACGATTCAGGGAGGCAGACTGCGTTGGCAACTTTAAGAGGGAATTAAACATATATTTGGCATAAAATATAGGGTTTTTAAAAAATATTTTTGACCTTGGAACCATCTAACAGAAATGACAATTTCCACTTATATGGTGCCTTTCACATAAGAAAATGTCTCAAAGCGCTCAAAACCTAAAGTCTACTCTGGTCGTGTTCATTTCCTATATTCCTAGGATTTAAACCAAATCTGCAATGCAAGTAAAAGGTCCACTTTAAACAAATCAGTTTTTGTGAATGAACCACACTTTGCCTATTGTGCCGATGAGTTTCATTTCACATCACATCACAGGAAATTAGCGAAGCAAGGATGTAAAAATCGGAGACTTTTTGTTGTGGATGTTCTGTGCTGTTAATTCAAAATTGGATTTCCTAAGTACAATAACGACTTTAAAATCAGTACAAACCAAAGAATCAGTAACAGCTGGCTTCAAATTAGAAACAGACCATCTTTTATGTTCCACTTCACTTACCACTGGGAGCTTTCCATGCACTTTGTACAAATTAATGAGGACAGAGATGTCCCATGGGCGGAGTGAAAGTGGGTGGATTTGCTTGCCTCCATTCTCCGCCTCCTTCTTCTGCACTTCTTCAACTCCCACCGAAGCCCAGCCAGAACTAGAAGATGTTGATAATGACAACACAGGGCTCGAAACAGTTTCTTCAAAATCTGTGTACATGTCATCTTCTCCAAAGTAGTTCTCCTTTGAAGATAAAACAGTATAAAAATATCAGATAAAATGGTTGGAATTTTATCCACAAAATTGTGGATTTTTCTACAAAAATTCACATTTTTCATGCACTCTGGACTCCCCAAGACTGGACTCTCGCCAACCTGCCCCTAATGCTTTCCGGAAATAGATAAGGAGTGTGCATCCCTTCAGGTGTACAATCCATTCCACGTCTAGGTCACATACAAATGCTGAATTCTCAGTCTGGCTTGGATACGCTTAAGCATCGTAATAGTCACATGTGTCAGAACACCAAGCTGACAAAAAAACATTTCAAGCATGATTTCTGCCAGATACTAGGTGATTGATGGGGGTTCTAATCATAATATTTAATACAGCTCCTTATCACGTTGTCGAGACGACTCAAAGCGCTTCACAGAATATATTTTAAAGTGGATATTTTATTTGTGGTGAAGTGTGGCAGCCAATTGCACACAGCAGTGTCTACAAACAGGGATTATTACCCTCGGAAAGTGAAACGCCAATTGACAATAAACAGGTCCTACTTACTGCTAGGTAAACAGAGGTGTGTAGCGTAAGGAAACTTGCCTAAGGTTTCATCTTGCCCAGGAATCAAACCTCTCGCTGGCAAGCTCACTAACCCTACAATCCAGGAATCCTAATTTAGCTTAATGTCTGGTGAAAGCCAAAAATACATTGGAAGGAGGACAACAGTTAATATGTATTATAGGTGGTGAAGAGCCCTTTGTCTTTATCAATATCAACGCAGCCTACTTCTTCAATGCTACATTGTGGGTAAATATTTCTAAGCAATGGTAATGCTAACATAGCTGCAGCAATCTGCTGAATAAATGTTGAACTGTATATCATAAAATTAAATGTCTGTACCTTGATACTCAACAGTGCTTTAAGCACTGGCCCGTACAGAATGATTTGGGAATCAAAAGGCATTTCTAGTTCCACATGCAGCTTATCAGGCAGAAGTTCTGATGGATCTATGGGTGGTCTGTTTGAACCTGTTGGAGATGAAATAACTCGCTCTGCAGACTTCTGTGAAGGTCTCGACACAGATGTTAATTCCGGATTTTGGACCACTTTTAAAATAAAAACACATATTTTAGATATTCCAACATAAAAGTACAGCAGAACATCATATATCCACATGCTATCTCTCTACAGATCAATTTATATAATATAACAATAATCCTTACATTTGATATAGCACCTTATCGTATCTTCGCAGGATATACTGTAAAGTGAATTGACTGTATACTTTGTGGGAGAAACACGGCAGCCAATTGTGCACAGCAGTGTCCCACAAACAGTCGTGGATTGAGTGACCAATTTTTTTGAAGGAATTATTACCCCCGGAAAAGCGATCCTCCAATCGACTGACAACCAGGTTCCTACTTACTGCTGGTAAACAGAGGCGTGTGGAGTAAGGAAACTTGCCCAATGTTTAGCCCTGCCCGGGAATCAAACCCAGGTCTCTCGCTTGCAAGGCGACTGCTCTAACCACTGAGCTACAGGACTCCACAGCACCGGATTTATCCGCTCTGCTCTCAGAGGCGTAACTGAAATGGAGATAACACTGGAGCACACAATGCTCTTAGGAATCCAATTTTCCCAACAGCACAACTGTGAACTGACAACACAAGGCGAGTGTTTATTCAGCAGTTTGTTAGTTACAATATAGCGCTAGAGGCGTGGAGAGCTAGAGTTAGAGAAAGAGAGAGAATGTCCAAGGCGCAAAGGCAAAGATGAGAAAAATAGAAAGTTGGAGAAAATCAGAAAGAAATAGGAAAGAGCCAAATGAGAAAGACTGGTACAGTGTGGTACTATAATGACAGTGCAACTTCTGATGAAAGAAAGGTTTGGTTAGCACCGCAGCCTATTATCTTATGTGATGACCTTTTATCCTTACTGTTTCAAAGGCAGAAACACTCCTCAGTGCTGAAGGGCATTTCCACCTACAGATGTCAAACACTCAAGAGAAACGAACAAATGGCATTTCCCACACCTTCAGGGTGTTTGTGACAATATTGAAAGTTTAAACTTAAACGGACGTCTCAGGTTGATAAAGCGCCATATCAAATGCAAGGATTATGATGTTATTATTTCAACATGAGCCAGTAAATGAATAAGTGGATTCTTACAACTTTGTTTCAACTGTTCATCAGCTTTTTGAGGGTAGATGGGATGCCAGGTATAGTCGATGATGAGCATAATGTTTGGTACAGACCAACACTCGATCCAGTCAGTCCTAAATGTTAAGATAATCAACATCAGTACATTCACTTAAGCACATCGATTTTAGTATCAGATTTTTAAAAAGAGTTCACACTTTTATGGTTTAAAGCACTGCATTCTGTTTAAGTTCATCTTTAGAGGCCCCTTTTAATATTCAATCCTATAGAGCGAGATTAACTAAAACGCCTATGAATTATACAATCATTTGAAAAACTACTTAATAGTGAGTTTATATCGCTGCGAAACTGGGTTTACAATGTCTGTACCACATCACTTTCAATCAGGTCGGAGAAAAACACACAGAACATCAAAGATGAGTACTTGATTTTAAAGAACCTACGAAGTAACCAATTCTTTAACAATTAAAAGAAATCCGTACAAAGTTCACAATACGAGAGGTTTAAATAGACCTCAGGAGAGCATGCCCAGTCCGATTCACATCCACCAGATTTATACTACTCCACGTGAGTTGAGCATGAGGATCCAGTGTAATTCAGTGTTTACACTGTTAAAATTACTGCAATTCCCCACCAACATGTGTATCATTTCACACTCAAGGTAAAATTAGTCATTCTCCAAAATAAAGTAAGAAATAAAATGATTTAGATTTTTCTGACAAGACATTTCTAATAGCAATAAAGAGTTGAATTGTCAGAGATTGGAATTAATTCACTAATTTTCTTTATGTTTTTAAGATGAAAAATTCTTAAAAGGAAGCACTTAAAAGTCCTACATATAGGATAGCTTTTTCAAAGAGCTGGCAAAGGCACAAAGGGACGAATGGCCTCCTTCTAATTCTAATAGGATTCTAATGATATTTTGCAAGAGAAAAATTATTTTGTGTAAGAAAAACTTACTTGATTTTTTTCCAGCATCTTCTTGCAAAGCCAATTTCAAAAGGAAAGTTAAACATCACAAGTAAAATCCAAGAAATGCACAAATTCTTGTAGATTTGAATTTCCAAAAGTCATTGAAAGACAAGCGACAACAGTCCACAAAGAATCACCACACTCGAGTTTCATAAAATCAAGGTTTCAATATTTTGAACCATGTACACAGATCCAGTCATAAACTTGAGGAGTACTGTACTTACTCTGGTTCAGTAATATTACGCCATTTGGGTTTCCTTAATTTCTGACTACTATTTTGAGTCTCACTTGAAGAAGAGATTTCTGGAGGTACTTTGTTAGGTTGAGAATCATTTGCCAATGTAACTGCTGCATATCTGCTCGGGTGACAGTCTGGCAGAAACAAACGTAAATCCATATTTTCTGCCTGGGAACATAAAATAACGTACGTTTACAAATGTATGTGTATAACTCAAGAAAAGTGACCAGGCATTTCTTTCTTGTTCGGTATATTGCTTTAATACATGATACATAAAAAAACAAATTTTTTACAATAGACTAATACCACTGCAAAATATTTTTTGGGAATAACATGAATATTTATTTACATCAGTGTAATTAGAAATACATACATATTTATTTTGTTCATAATTAGGTTGTCAATCAACAGTGTTGGGAGAGCAATGTACTGTTGGAGGTGCTGTCCTTTGGATGATATGTTAAATATAGGAACCTGATGACCTGAAAGTTCCCGATTTGCCTCCTAGTGTAAGAAAATTGGTTGCCACATTTGCCTGCAGGTACATTCATTACACTTTTCTCTTTCTACATGCATGTGAAGCAGTGGACTAGTATTTTTCATATTTTGGGTAAGATAATG
The DNA here is from genome assembly GCF_018977255.1 of Callorhinchus milii. Taxonomy (NCBI): domain Eukaryota; kingdom Metazoa; phylum Chordata; class Chondrichthyes; order Chimaeriformes; family Callorhinchidae; genus Callorhinchus; species Callorhinchus milii. The sequence goes on along the minus strand of NW_024704742.1, from coordinate 356,846 downwards.
TCAGGGTGAAAACCCCAACTGTGCAATAAGGGAACCCACATTCTAATTAGTGTGTTATAACATGGTTCCCCTGAATAGGGCAACAGGTTGAGTTGATATTAATCCTTGCAGTTGATATAGCATCTCATCGAGCCATTGAAACATCTCAAAAGTAGTTCACTGGATGTACTGTAAAGTGTAGTGAATGCACCTGTAAGCAAATATGACAACCAATTTTCTTACTTCAGTGTCCTACATGCAGGCATGAAGAGAACAACCAATTTTATCAAAGAGATTGTTGGCCAGGACTCTGGACACCTTTTCACACCTGAACAGGCAGATGGGACCTCGGTTTAATGTCTAATCCAAAGAACGACACCTCTAACAATGCAGCACTCCCCCAGCACTGCATTGGATTGTCAGCCTAGACTGTGTGAACTCAAAGTCCTGACTTGGTGCATGAACCCACAAACTTCTCACTCAGAAGAAAGAATGATATCAAATGAATCAGCAGAACACTTTCATTTGGTATGCATGACACTGATGTCAGTGAATTCAGCAAGCAAAAATATTTCATTTGCCCACTGCATAATTTATTCATCAAAATCCAAATTAAAATTTTGATTTTTACTGGAATTGTAGAAAAGGAGCAGATAACATGAAACACATAAATCTTTCAATTTGTGGAATAAAAGCTTTCATCCCAATTCCATCCAAATATTACTTTTCAATATCTTGTGATGTGAGATCAACTGTTCTGTTGACATGGTCCAATTCTGTTTCCAAAAGTTAAATAAATGGCATACCTTCAAGCAGAATTTTGTGTTGCAGGTAGCTGGTACAAAGTCATTAAAAGGCAAGGAGAAATCAATGTTCAGAGTTTCTCCACATGCTGCCAAATAGACTGCAACAGAACAAAAATAGCATTTCAATACTAAAAGAAACACAATAGCAACAGCTGGGAAGTCTATAGTGATTTGTTCCTTCAAATATTAAATATTTCAGGAGTTACAACAAATTTGGTTCAAATCAATGGAAGAAGTTTGAAGAGAAGAAAAAGCATAGAAATTTCGACCTTCTATCACTCCTTCCTCTCCCGCCACTGGCTTCACGAACCCCTCCAATCTGGTTTCCATCGCCCACAGCATAGAAACAGCTTTGGTCAAAGTGACAAATTACATTTTGTCCTTCTGCGACCAGGACTCCCTCTGCCTCCTCATCCTCCGTGACCTATCTGTTGCCTTCGACACCGTCGACCACTTTATTCTCCTCCACCACCTCTCCTCATGATTAATCCCTTCATGGTTATGTCCTTGAATGGTTCAGATCGTACCTCTCACACAGTCTCCACTTAATCTCCACAAACAGCTTCTCCTCTAGCCTCCGCACTGTCTCGTGCGGCGTTCCTCAGGGCTCTGTCCTCGGTCCCCTCCTCTTCAATATCTATATATGCTCCCTCTTGGTGACATCATCCACAGACATGGGGCCAACTTCCACATGTATGCCGATAACACCGAACTCTACCTCTCTGCCTCCACCCTCCACTCCAGGACTCCCTTGATTGTCAGACATCAAGTCCTGGATGAGAGCTAACTTTCTATAGTTGAACTTCAACAAGACCGAGGCTCTCCTGATTGGCTCCCGTCAGCGCCTCCGCACTGACAACATCACTATTCAAGAATGCACACTCCACGCTGCTAAGACAGTCTGGAACCTTGGCGTCTTGTTTGATCCCCAACTATTCTTTCTACCCCACATCCGTGCCATGACCCGCTCTGCCTTCCCCCACCTCTTGCAACATCACCCGGCTCTGCCACTGTCTCAAATCACAGGCCACCGAGACCCTCATACATGTTTTCATTACATCCAGGCTGGACTACACAAACTTCTGCTTGTCGGCCTCCCCAACTCCTCCCTCCACAGGCTGCAGATAATCCAGAACTCTGCAGTCTGTGACCTCTCTTGCACCAAACTCCGTGACCCCATCTCCCCCACACTCGCCCGACTCCACTGGCCTCCCGTCACACAGAGGGTACAGTTCAAGATCCTGGTCCTCACCTTCAAAGCCCTCCATGGTCTTGCTCCCCCCAACCTCTGCGACCTCCTAATCCCCAAGAACCTGCCTACTCCTCCGCTCAGCGGGCTCCTGCTGCTTCACGTCCCCCGCCTCGCTCGCCCCACCATTGGTGGGCGGGTCTTCTGCCACTCTTCCCCCACCCTCTGGAAATCCATCCCGTAGTCCCTCCGCCTTGCCTCCTCCCTCGTCTCCTTCAACAACCGTCTCAAGATCCTCCTCTTTGATCACCCTCTTTCCCCACTGTCCTCCACCCATCCCGATCCCGACCCCCAGCTCAGGTCCGAACCACTGACGGTCCAGCGCCTTGGGACGTCCTCCAGACATGAAAGGCGCTACACAAATGTAATTTTTTTGTTGTTGTATTATGTCAGCATAGAAATGGATATGAAATAAAATAACTGCACAGAAATTACAACATAAAAACAGTGCATGTAAAACAGAGTATTTTCCAGCATTCCTCTATCAACAGAACATACACTAATCAATAAGTTCATAAAATCCATATTTATACATTCTGTTACAATGAATATTGAGCACTACACTGCCACAGTTTTATCATATAAAATAATTTGGTCAGCCAGGCTCAAAATTATCAATTGAGTAAAACTGCACACCACCTTCTGGGGCAAATTAATGTGTCAAAATTAAGATTATTAGTAGATCAAATTCATACTCCACTGTTCTCCATTAATCTCTCAGTAATAGGCCACATCCAATACAACTTATTGGGATTCAATTAGCAAATCTTATAACTTTTATAGACCGTCTCATGTAAAAAAAAGTTGAATTCATAATGAAGATTTTGAAAATCTTAACCAAATCAAATTGTTACGAGCCACAAAAATAGAGTCACGGTCCATTTAGCAGTCACCCCAAACCACAAGAACTCAAAGTTCAGTTTATTTTAGGCTGATGCAAATGAAGGTTAGATATTTTTGGCTTGGACAAATTTAGTCTACTGTGTAAGAGAATTCTGTTTCGACATTTGCAAAGAGAAGTACACAAACACTACTGTAAAGATACATCTGAACAAAAAGATATTTGAGCAATACCTCATGTGAGATATATAAGGTATCAGAAATGATCTACTGTTAGAACTAAGCCAATTACAAAATTACACAAATACAAAGTACATAAACCTTTAAAGCTGTCAAGAAAACAAACAAAATCCTAGGTTTTATAAATAGTGGTATAGTATAAAAAAAGCAAAGAGGGTATTGCTAAATTTATATGAATCATTAATCTAGACAGCAATTAGAATATTGTGTCCAGTTTTATTCCCCCCACTTTAGGAAGGCTGTCAAGATTACAGTGGGGTGCAGAGGAGATTTACTAGGTTCACGCTGACACTAGGAGGCATCACGTACATACTATGATGGCCCATGATGTATAGGGATTACACCAAACCTCAATATCTCTGCCTCCAACCTGGATTTCAAGACTATTGCTGTTCTGACTGACTGCCTGGCAGACATCAAGTCATGGATGATCTCCAACTTTCTCCACTTGAATGTTGACAAGGCAGAGCCGCTCCTGTCAGTGCCTTCTCACCTCAGGTGCTGACAGCATCAATCTAAACAGATGTACACTCCGCCTCACAGAGCCAGCGGGGAACCGTAGTGTCTTGTTTCATTCTCAACTGTCCAACTATCCCATGCCTTGAGCGGTTCAACTTTCCCCCACCTCTGTAACACTGCCAGTCTCCGCCACTATCTCTTCCCTCGGGTTGCCAAGACATTTATCCGTGCATTTATCACATCCAGGCTAGACTCCTACTCTCTGCTTGTTTGACTTCCCGACTCTTCTCTCCACAAGCCTCAGACCATCCAGAACTCTGCAGCTTGTGTCTTCTCCCGCACAAGGCTCCGTGAGCCTATCAATCCCATCCTTGCTCGGCTCCACCAGCTCCCAGACGTTGGGAATTCAAGATCTTTGTCCTCACTTTTAAAGCCCTCCATGGTCTTGCTGCATCCTACCTCTGTGACCTTCTTAAACACTACCAACCAACCCACACCCTCCACTAAGCAGGTATTACCTTTCTGCATATCCCCCACCCTGTCCACCCTACTATCAATGGCCGAGCTTTCAGCCTTTCTGCCCCCACTCTTTGGAACTCCATCCCAGAGTCGCTTCCCTCATCGCCTTCAAGGTTCACCTCAAGACCTTCCTCTTTGACCTCATCTTCACTCACCAGAAAAAATAGTTCAAGGGGCCTTCTTCATCCAAACTTGTCTTGGGATCTACCCTGCATGGTGAAAGATTGAATTATACCTACAGGATGGAGTCCTGTAGCTCAGTGATTAGAGCACTCGCTTTGCAAGTGAGATCTGAGTTCAATTCCAGGCAGTGGGAAACCTTGGGCAAGTTTCCTTACTCCACACACCTAATAATAATCCCTCCAAAAAAAACAAAAACAATAATAAATTGGTCATTTTCAATCCATGACTGTTTGTGGGACATTGCTGTGCGCAATTGGCTGCCGCGTTCGCCCACAAATATACAGTCAATTCACTTTACAGTGTGTTCTGTGAAGCGCTTTGGGATGTCCTCCCGACGTGAAAAGCTCTATATCAAAATGCAAGTATTATTATTATTATTACACAATCTTCAGAAATAACCAATAACTGCACCTACACAACCCTCAGGAACAACCAATATTTAGTTGTTCATAGTTGAAATATTTTGTGGATGAAAATACTTACTGCCCTTTAGCAGTACATCAATATAAACATAAACATGTCAAATCTTTACAAAAGGGTCTTTTAAATTCAATTTCTCTTCTGATAACACTTAACCTCTAGACCAGATTTGGAACTTCACCTCTCTTTTGGTAACTTTTCTCACCGTTATTTCACTTTTGAAAGATTTTCTGGCGATCTGCACACAGAAAAGCACTTTCCTTCTCATTTATACTGTGCCCATAAAGCCAGACATATAACAAAGTGGAACAAGCCACCTTAGTTTTATGAGCAGTTCTAAAACGCTTTGAATCAAGCCAAAATAAACGTAAATTAGATTTTGGTATTAAGCTAATGTGCATTATATCAGAATCAGTGTTTTTTTAAGAGCTGGTCAAACAAGCAGCTCCAACATTAAAGCATGGGCTGTTCAGAGCTCTCAACCTGACCAATGACTCATAATCTGGGCCAATAAAAAAGTGCAGCCGCAAATTTTCTGCAGAATCCGCTATAACCAACACCCTCCACTATACTTCAGTTAAAAAATGAAGTATCTGGCCCCAGGCCTCTCAGCTGTTTACCTGATGTTACTGTGGACGGGGAGGGAAGACTCCAGATGAAACATGTGCCATGAGGCACAAGCAGGAAATGGGCTTTGCTCCATGAGTGTGTGTGTCTCTTCCTCTCTCTCTCTCTCTGAGAACATGTCTCTCTGTGTCTGTCTCTCTCTGGGTCTCTGTGTTCCCCCCCACCCCACCCCCAAATGGGTCACACAGTTTTTGTTAAAGAAGAAATTAATGCTTTTTTTGCAACAATCTAATATGTGTTGTTTCCTCATGTTTAATTTTTATCAATAAAGTTGGCAATAAGATGGACCTCAATAGCACCAATCAGCTCCCCACAACAATATTCCATCAAATTTCCCTGCAGTTGTCTGGCAAATATTTCCTCACTTTTCTATTGGCCCAGTTCATGTGAAAAGCGCTATATCAAATGCAAGGATTATTATTATTATTATTATTATTATTATTATTATTATTATTATTATTATTATGTGAAAATCTATTTGGATTCAGACCTGCCATGTCTCTATTGCAAGTGTGTAAATCAGATTGTTCCTGAAACAAACCTCCTCAGCGCTTTGGGACATCCTCCCGATGTGAAAGGCACTCTATAAATGTAATTTTATTGTTGTTGTTGTCCCCCAGGTTATGTCAGAAGTAAGACTCCAGCACAAATCAGGGTGTCTGAACTAAAATGGTAACGCATGGTGAATTATCCCTTTTATCCTCCGAATAAAGGAAGAGCAGGTTTTATGGAAATAATATTAAAGAGAGATTACAATATATGTTGAATGCAACAACACATTTTCTTACCGTTTTCTTGTTGTTTGGTGGAGCAATCGATCCAATTGTGTTGATTTGCTGCCCAAATCATCTCAAACTGGTGAAACATCACTTTAAATTTCCAAATGTATGGAACAAAGGAGTAGATGTCAGGGGGGCTGTCACTTACCCAGTCTTGTATCAAATCTTGGAAAAGGAAAATGTAAAATAAATCTCAGATTAAAGAAAAGTTACAGAAACCCAGGCTTTTAAATTTGATTCCTAAATGTTTGTGCAGCGTTAAAAGAGTAAGATTTTAGTCAATAGTGTATTTGTTTTATGACCTTTTATGTAAAACCTTTGCATTTGAGGCAACCCAATGAGTTTCACAAGATTCATTGTGGAGCGAATGTGTATTCATAGGATTTGAGGATAAAAGGGGCATGAAATCTGTCCAATACATTGATCTGATAAATTACTCATATATTTTTGAATTAACCCACTGGACAATAATGTGTCACCAGCACATATACTTGAAAATCCTAATGCATATTCAATAAATGTAGTAGCATAAAACACATCAATAATTTATCGACTATATTTTTTATGAGATGAACAAATTCACAAATACGTACCTATAAAGAAATTCTTCTGGGCAAAGATAAAATGGTAAGTCGCCTTATACACTTCAATTTCGCACTGCCATGCTTGAGGCATATTCCATATCTTTTGATAATTTGCATTTACATGAAACTGTAGGGAAGATTTTAGTAGGTCAGTTAACAAGGATCAGACAAATCTCAAGAGAGGTGTTAGAAAAATGATTTCTCTGTTAGTAGCATCAATGACTCAAAAGGCAGAACTAATTCATTGTACATCGCAATTTAATTTGTAATAATCCTTGCAATTGATATAGCGCCTTATCATGTTTTCGAAACATCTCAAAGTGCTTCACAGAATATACTATAAAGTGAATTGACTGTATATTTTGTGGGCGAAACGCGGCAGCCAATTGCGCACAGCAGCGTCCCACAAACAGTTGTGGATTGAGTGACCAAATTATTATTATTATTGTTTTAATTTGAAGGGATTATTAACCCCAGAAAAGCAATCCGACAACGACTAACAACCAGGTTACTACTCACTGCTGGGTAAATAGAGCGCGTGGAGTAGGGAAACTTGCCTAATGTTTCACCCTGCCCGGGAATCGAACCCAGGTCCTCTTGCTTGCAAGGCGAGCGCTCTAATCAATACTCTACAGGACGCCACGATTAAAAAATCTTGTCATCTACCAAGATTACAAAAACTGTAGAATTCAAATGGAATAACTACAATCAAAATTAGGAAACGATAACACAAGTACCATCAAAAGAAACTAAACATGCTTTTGCTGACTTTAAGTTCCCCGTAGTTTTTGAATAATTAATTATACCAAAGCACTGTGCAACAACAGGCATTGACTCTTTAATTAAAAATATTTATCCCACTGTGGTAAACAGAAGGCACATCTACCTTCCATGCAATTTAATTATTTCCCTGATGCCAGGGTCAGACCGAGTGCGTCAAATTGTACAGTCAGCCAAGGAAGCTGCCAGTATTAATTCTGACGCTATTAGTTTTCCTGCACCATGTGCACACTTCATAATAACATAATCAAACATAAAATCTTCCCACAAGTGATTTTAATGTGTCCGACTCTGATGCAACTCGTTGCTAGAAAATATGGCTAAGCTGATAATTTCTTTATACAGATTTTAGGATCTTGTTCATTCTTCAAATGAAAACATTGCTTCCGTTGAACACAGGATAAGTAATACAAAGTTCTCAGCATTTTCAGGATAGACCAGTCAACAGTTTCAACACAATTCTAAAGTGTGCCTGCCTTCCCCCTTTGGAGGCACAGAAGAGATGACAATTAAAAAGTGGAAGTACAATACTTAAAATTACAGGGGAGGAAAGCTTTTAAGTAAGAGATGAGCTTTATTTTAAAAATAATTTTCCAATAAGAGGAGCGGATTATTCGGAGGAAGAAGGGAATAGAGAGGGGATCATGTGGAGTTTAAACAGCGACTAAAAGCCACATAACAACAACACACAATAACAAGACAGGCTTCAGTCATATTACGTTCAGGATAATTTGTCTACCATTTAAATCAACTTAGGGAGTCTAATTTGCAGTACTAACAAAGCAATTGACAGTTATATTGCGTAATTCACATAAGGAGGATGTCTCCAAGTGCTCACACCACTTAGTGGGCACTCGAGCTAGAAGGTGGGAGCTGAAGGGGAAAATACATGTGTACAAAGAGTACACACAAATGTAATTAACATCCAAAGAATTACAGAATCTCTCTCCCTTTTGCATTGGTTATTAATTCCATAACTAAGGACAATCCAATAATTTCTTCTGTACACATGCATTTACATGTGCAGCAGTTAAATAATTTACTCGCAAATTAGACAAAGTTTGTCCTTGGTTAGAAAGTTCTGGTTATACGATCCAAAATATAGTTCACAATGTTTTTCAGCATAACTATTGTATCTATAAAACTTACCGCTAACATTTCTGCCTCCAATAGAGTTCGATACAGCATGCTACTGGTTGCATCCACGTGCAGCAGTTGTCCTTTAATTGTTGGTGAATATCCTGCCGAGTCAGAAAATACAGAAGTTGTAGATCAATATTTAGTTTTAAGAAGCCCCAAATGGATACTCCCGCACAGATTTAAAAGCCAAGGCTTCATTCTTACAAAAGTTTAGATAATAATATGGTAAAACTCACATAAGTCTTATCTTTATAAGCATGATTGTATGATTGCCTAAGTCACACATCCATCCGAGTCCCATTCAGTTTCCTATCAAAATCACTTAAAACCACTTTCTTTGCACTAGTCATATTACTCGCCCACAAAATATACAGTCAATTCACTTTACAGTATAGTCTGTGAAATGCTTCGAAAGGTCTCAAAGACGTGATAAAGCACTATATCAAATGCAAGGATTATTATTATTCATCTCCTAACTTCCCTGTCCTCAATTACTCCTGCACTTACCGGCTACATTGAATCACGGGTAATGTGTCTTGATCCATTGATGCATGCGTAGAACTTCATTTCTCAAGATTCAATGAGATTCTAACGCTGGTCAGTGAGTGCACATGCAGCGATGAGTCAAGACGCATTGAATTGCGGGAAGCATAGTCTTGACCCGTCACCACATGTGCACTTACCAGCTGCAGTGACGAACTACTACATGCACACTTACTGACTGCACTGAATCACACATGCACAGTATAGATTATTGATTAAATTGGATTTTCTACAATTTATACAAGTCTGCCTGCAACTCGGACTTTGCGTAAGGCATATTAAATGTTATGGGCCTGACTCATACAACCTGTGAATTTTACTGCAACAAACAACCTTTACGTTTGGTGCTGTGTCTTTCACATCCGAAGATGCCTCAAATGCTTCCCGGGATTTACTATAAAGTGGAGCAAAGGTGTTTTTTTTGTGGGCGGGTGTGGCAGCTAATTTGTCCACTGCAACAAACCACAGAAGCCATGTAGTGAGTGAGTGACCAATTTTATCTGTGGGATTGTTGGCCAGCACACCAGGAGAAACTCCCTCTTTTCGAATAGTGAAATGGGATTTTTAACGTCCAACTGCACACACAAAACAATCCTGGCTTAACATCTCATCCGAACGATGGTACCTTCATCAAACCAGCACGTCCCAACATTACATTAGTCAGCAGAGGCAAGAAGAGTTCCAAGTCCTGACACGCAGCTTGAATCCTTCTGACTCAGGGCTGAGCGTGCTGCTGCGAGCCAGTTGACAATATCTGTATCTGGAATGGAATGTGCACTCTCCCTGGAGGGACATAACCCATTTATCTAATTCCAGAGCGTATTGGGTGCTGATTAGCAAGAGCCAAGGTTTGGGGTAACTTTTGGAATTTAGCCAGCTGGAACCACATTGCTTGGCATTAAATGCAGAACCTGGCAAGCTTCCGACTGCTTATCCAGCTAGGATCACTCTATCCATTATGGCTTGGATCTGAGTGGAAAGAATCCTTGCTACCAATGACCTGTCTCCACCGCCAAGTGCTGTTGATTAACCAGGCTGGCTGGCCTGCCAACAGCAGTGCCATGGAGTACAGCAGTCACGCCTGGCTCAGGAACTGGCCTTCCAAGACCAACAGACAGTTGACTCAATTCCACCATCCCATTGCCAAGCATGTCATCTTGGAGCCAGTTTGGCTTACCTCCCTCACCCCACCAACCCCTGGCAGATAGTCACTGATTGATCATTTGACATTAGGCATCCTGTTAAGTTCTTTGAAATGTTCTCCCAGCGTGAAAGGCACACTATCAATTGCAAGGATTAATATTATGACTAACCATGTCTTAAGGATAATAAAATACAGGATGTTTGAGACTGATTTTTCAAAATATAACTGGATTCTCACCGTTTGTGTCTACAGTCATAGGAATGTTGACTTCCAAATATGAGCCTGCTCCAACATTTACATGTATGGCATTGGTCTCCTAAAACAAACATATATGTCACAAAAAATATTTAGTGCCCATTGGTATTTTAAATATAATTAATAATGCATCCAGATCAGACTTTTTTTTAATAAATCACTCTTCCTTCTGAATCCTCTCCCAAGCATTTTTATTCAAATTTATCTCTATATTTCTAGCAATCAAACTACAAAAGAATGGCACATGAACAAAAGTTTCCATACTTTTCTGACATGTTTACAGAATTATTTTTGAACAAAGTATATTAGACCAAGACCTTTGCATAGTTGGAATTTCAGTGATTAGAAAAAACAACTGATTCTTGTGAACAAGAATTTTACGATATTCACTTGAAAAACAATTCACATAGTGAACAGCTTTCTTTATGTATTTTTNAATTTGACCCATTCCAGCATGGTATCAGTTTGCTTCCCTTGTTAAAGTTCTAATTAAGCTCTTCATGAATCAATCTAACAATTTATCCTTTTTAGTGACAGTTAAAGAATGTTAAGACTTCTCAGACTATTATCGCACTGTCTAACTTGTCACTATAACTCTGGATTAATTTCTCACGGGATCCTCCAAGGATCTAAAAGAGAACCCAATTTTCACCAACACCTCGGACTCCTGATCCATCACCATCTGTCCTCAGTAAATTAGCGATACAACAGGTGTTACAACTCCTACAGACTTTATAACCTGCTACGCTTTCTAATTAGCTCTGCATCTTGTTTTTGACATCTGACATAACCCATAAAATAATCGTGGATGATAAGTAATTAAGTTGTTTGCTTTACCCGGTTCTTGGTAAACAGTAAATCAATGGTGGCATCTGCAATAATATTCATGCGTAATTCAAATGCGAGGATCTGCCTTGGAGTCCCAGGTTTTGCTATCTCAGTGACCTTCAATGGCTGGTAGTCAGCTGGGAAGAAGAATTTCCATAGACTTTCTCTGCGAACAAAATTACAAAGCATTAAGATTTCAATCCCTTTTAACAGGTGCAGGAACTGCATGAAGACAAATCTATGTGAAACCTATTTCCTCATATTTTACCAATATTTTTCTCAAATATAATTTTGCAACAAGGAGAGTAAAAGTCATCAACATTACTGGTATTTAAGGCATTAATGCTTCAGGTCCACACAAAAGAACGCAGACCTTCAGACATCCAGATTTCCCACAATGTCCGGGCAGCAACGGTGAACGGCAGCTTTAACTGTTTAGTGGCTGAAAATATTTTGATAGTGCGTTCACTCTAGGACAGTCTAACATTGATAGTTTGGGTTTCTATACTGCCCAGTGTCACGGTAGCATTAAATATTTCTTCCTTGCATTGATGCCAAAACATAAGTCACTTTGCAATCCAGTCTCCATTCTTTGGTACTCCATCCACGAGTCTCTCTGATTCATCCCCGCTCCCCATCCCCCAACCACTTCCAAAACTCACCTGACCATGTTTGCAGTCACCTTTCCCACCCTCTTCAGCTCATTTCTCCACCACCCCCACTCTTCTCCCACCCCACCCCACTTTGGGTGCTTAGCCAGCTGTGTAAAACAATTTGGGACTTCCAACTGACATGAGAAATGCTATGTAAATAAATGTAAACTGTATTGTACTGTAAGATTTTAATTCTGGTGAAGGGTTAGGAATGCTGACAGAGATAAAGACAATTCCTCTGCTGATACGATTTCCCAACATTGGGCCTGTTCATACACGTTGATGTTTCTATGAAAATTAAAACCTAGGAATGTCAGGCCCTATGAAAACAAGAGAAATCCACAAAGTGAATTGGGAAGAGAAACTGTGAATGTACTGCTGAGCACTCAACATGAAGGAGGCAGGAAGGGAAAAATTGGCGCTATAATAGTTTCTCTAACATACGAATTTTTGAAAAGTCAAAAAAACGAGTAGGATCTTAATATAAGCAGCAGTGTCCAAATTTGTACAGACCAAAAGAGAAATCACTGCAAATAAATGTTCTTCACACACGGTGTATGTGATAATGTGACTTCACAACACATATCAAGAGTGATTCACATTTCTCGTCAGCCCTGCCTCCTGCTACATCATAAATTTTGCCATTATATAAAGAAAAGCTTAATCATTGCAGGTACAGTATTTGATTACTCATTCTTTTTTTTAAACAAAGAAATCGCAATATGTATGGAATTCTATTCAATACAATTACTTCCTTTAGAGAATTTGTGCTTTAATTGAACAGTGGTGTGGGTAATTTCCCTCACTTTATGGTCTATCACATTATCTGGGCACTTTGGGAGATTCATTTCAAATACAAAACTATAAATTAAAAAGATGAGCAATTCATTCAACTGTCCAACTTGCATCCATCATATTTATGGACCATTTTCACAACAATAGTGGAATTTTCCGATGAAAGTTCACTGAGGACTGGATTGGTAAAATATATTAATGTTTTGTTGTTAAAAACAGTCAATCCACTTTACAGTATATTCTGTGAAACACTTTGAGATGTCTCAACGAAATGATAAGGTGCTATGTCAAATGAAAGTATTATTATTAATACACAACTACTGATCTTTGGTATGCTTAAGGGAGATCTCTTTCCCTACACCTCCCCCAACTCCCATTCCAATATCATTCTCAATCACCACAATCGAGAATCCAGCTGCACATCATAACTTCCTACTTGTAGAACATGGCATTCGACTGTCAGTTAGTGGGATATTAGCTTAACTGAACAAAGAACAACAGCATAAACCTGGATTTCTGAAAAAGTAATCATTTATTCACACTGCCCAGCTGTCCTTTTTATCCTTATGTTTAATATAGCACCTGAACACATTGTTAAAATATCTCAAACCTCTTCACAGAATTTACTGCAAATTGTACTGACTGACTTTGTAGGCAAACGCGGCAACCAATTTGTGTTCATCAGCCACAAAGTAAATGACCCATTTTATGCGGAGGAGTGTTGGCTAGATGGCATGGGTTCCGTCGTGTCAAACTTTACAGAAAGCCGGGACCTCGTCGTAACGTCTCATTCCCACCGATGATGCAGCACTCCCCATGCACTGTACTGGAGTGTCAGCCTGGATTACGAGCTCAATATTTTCTTTTGTCTGGCATTTGTCCAACTGTCTTTTGAAATCTATTTTGGATTCTACTTCAACCAAATAAAATTGGTCACTCGCTGTTTGTGGGACAAGATGGCAGCTGTGATTGCCTACAAAATACACAGTCAGACCACTTTACAGTTCATTCTGGTGAAGCACTTTGAACCGTCTCAAAGACACGAAAAGGCGCTATATCAGATAGCAGAATAATTATTATAATAACATTTGACATACAAATCAGCCTCAAAAAGTAATGTTTTGTAGTGCGTAGTTCAATACAATCTACATAAAAAGCGAATTCCCTACAATTTCCTGGTAAGGAATAAAATTATAATGTATGTCACCACAGACAGTTAGTTACCTAATAAAGCTGTAATTAAACAAAGTTGGACAATCTTTTTCGAACTTACTATTTTTTTTTAAATTCATATTTAATTAATTTTTATATATTTATATATCGTTGACGTCTTACAAAACATTGGTCTTGCTAAATTCTAATAATTCAGTGCAAACTTTTCTTACTTGCCCCACGAAGGACATTCTTAAAAGGGCACATCAATGAAAGAACCTTGGATCCTCACCGAGTGACATGACGTGCTCAGCAAATTTGACGTCAACAATTTGGCCAGCGTATTAATGAGTCTGAATTAGTCAGCGCTAAGTTAAGCATCCATCTCTGACAGCGGGTCACAGCCAAAGAAAGTGTATCAATGCACAATAAAAAAATTACAGTATAAATTAATGGCACGAGCTACCTCATGACTCATGCTTTAGGCCCATCCAACAATGTCACTTACAGAGAATCTGAACATTCAGAGGAACGAGAATGAGATAGGTCACATTGGAAGTTTATGATTTAATTTATGAAAGACACTTGATGTTGATGCATTTACATTAGAAATGCTAATATTTGTAAAATGATTACAATCAAATATATTCAGGAACTCAAAAGTTAAATATGGCACTGTTTATATTCAATTACTTAATAAAATATTAGTTTGCTTTTTTTAAAAGAAATACCTCAAATGAATTCCTCACATAAAGAGTATTTAACTGGATTAAGGTAAATGTAGTGACCGTCACCTAACTACACAAAAATTACCTTAATAACAAAGTAAAACTAATGCACTGCAAAACAAAACCATGTGGCAACAAGCATTAATTATGGTTGCATCTCAATATTTTACCTGGACAATTATATAGTTTATTACCCATCAAAAACTCAGTATTACACAACAAAAGGCTCAAGATAATCACTTAGTTAGCTCAAAAAAGTGAGCTCCTGCTCCATTCTATAGAAGTTAGCCCAATGTCTAGTTCATTCAAATTACCACAGCATTCAAAGCCCACCCAGTAGTATTATTTGACGACGTATCGGCCAAAGACTTGCAAACTCAAAATATTTTCACTCCTTGGTTTATGATTAACATAGCATTTTGTATAATACAAACTCAAAAGCTAACAATGCACTTTATTACCTCTGTCTATCTGCCCATGGTCCATAGTTGAAGTCTGTTCCTTTGCCACAAACTATATCAAGTCCCCAACATGGTGGCAAGTCCTGTAGTTTTGTATTTTCACTGGAAGGATCCTCTTCAGCAATTTCTTCAGTTTCTTCAGGGACAATACCTGAAAAGCACAGTGATTAGTATTAGGTTGCCACCGGTCTATCGCCGCTAGCTGGCGTCTCACATTTGCTTAATAGAAACAAAAGAAGGGATGATATTCACCGCAATTGAAACATTAAAGTTTATATTTTTATTGTAAGATTCAAGAAATACTTTGTGCATCTGGCTTTGCTTTTGGATTGACTCAATAAAAATGCAATTCTACCGTTCTTTCCTCTTGTCTTTTTGATCATGCTCAGAATAAATAGAAGGGGCAAAAAGCATTGCTTTCAGCTGCCTCTGCAGCTCAAAGGGTAAATCCACAAACCACTCTGATACTGAGACACACACACCAAATCCACAGGGTCTGCTCTCATCTGATCTCACCCAGGGCATTGCTAAGGGCACAGTAACTGTTCTCCAGTGTTCCCAAATATGGGAAGGAGAAGGGAAAGTAGTCAACCAGGGCTCTCACTCAAGTGGCACCTGTATAAAGCTCTTAATATTAATAATAATCCTTGCATTTGATATAGCGCCTTATTACGTCTTCAAGACGTCTCAAAGTGCTTCACAAAATATACTGTAAAGTTAATTTACTGTATATTTTTGTGGGCGAAACGTGGCAGCCAATCACGCACAACAATGTCCCACATTGTGGATTGAGTGACCAATTCACTATTAATAGATGTCAACGTCATTTGATTTAATTACCACAAAACCCTCTCCTATCAACGAGGTGTTCTGGAATAGAGGAAGGGGGAATGAAGAATATCGAGTGAGGAAGGATTAGGGTTTGCTATGTTGCCTTTCTTGCTCAAATATCCTGCAGACACAAACTATCTAAGCTCACAATAGTCATTTGAGGAAGGCACTGGAAGAATGACAGCATCAATAAATCCCCCACACCACGACATTAGTCGGTGTCTTTAAGTAGAGGACGACAAGAAAGAAATTATCATGGAATGTAATTAAAAATCACTTCTATTGTAATGTTGAACTGATTGGATAAATTTGCTAAATCACACCAAACATACCTGGGGTATCCATGTAGTAATAGATGTCAACATCATTTGACTGCATTACCACAAAACCCTCTCCCATCAAACGAGGTGGCCTGGAATAGAGGAAGGGGGAATGAAGAATTCAAAGCACACTCATTTTAGTGCAAACACTGAAGAAGAAGAAACTATTGGGCCCTTGTTTAACTAAGGTAAATTCTAGGTGCTTTCTTTCTTCCAACTGTATATGACTGGCTGGAACTTCGGGTTAAATATATTCAACAATGGGATTGGGGTTAAACACAGACTAGATTGAGGGGAAGAAATTCTCCTCTGCCTCTCAGTCAAATGGAAGAATTTTGAAATAAGTTTCAGCAGTGTTCACTCAGGCCCTAAGTATCCACACACCCTCAATACAAACCTTCAAAAGGCATGCTTGTCACAAACGCATGTGACAAAGTACAGGAAGAGAGATTGCATTTCACTCACGAAATGCAATTACGTTTACAATTCACTACACTTGACTTGAGAAGCCTTGATACTGATGGGGGTGGAGGGAGGGGGAGGAAGTAAGTCTTCCATTCCTCAGAGCCAACATCTCTACTTTATTGACCTAATAAGGAAAAAACTGTCCAGTGAGCACTTGGCCATAATATAAGATAAGGCCATGGAGTGATTTTAGATACTGAGTATACTGAGGTAATACAGCAAATTAACATACTACATTATCTGTCAGTCTCAGGCACCCTGGTTGCACTTTTCACCAGGTTAAGTGTCTACAGTGCAGCTGCTCTATCTATCCCACTATAACTTAAAGAAGCCTATTCAAGAAATGATATGCATCTTGTGATGTTGAAAGCATACAATTGTGAGCAATGGGTAGTGGCATTTTAAATATGTTAATGATAATCAAACAGATGTGAACCAGCTACAAAATGCTTTTCATTGCATTTTTGCATATATTAAGCAGTCATTTTGTGTGTAAAATGCTTCAGAGCAATACAGCTTATTACTGCAGGTTATCACCCAACTAATTTCACTTCATTCACTTCGGATATTGTAACCACAGCAGCAGCTGGTACTATAATAATATAATAATCTTCAAAGCGCTTCATAGAATATACTGTAAAATGATTTGACTGTATATTTTGAGGGCGAAATGCAGCAGCCAATTGCGCACAGCAGTCCCAGAAACAATCGTGGATTGAGTGACCAAATTATTACTTTTGTTTAAAAAAGAGATTTCCATCCCCGGAAAGCAATCTGCCATTCGACTAATCAGGTTCCTATTGAATGAATGGAAGTGCACACAAAATAGGAAATAATATTTTTTTAGTTACTTACATTACTTTCAGAAATAAGTGAAAATAAGAAAATTCAATCAACCTGTTTGTGTGTGGGGGGGTATTTATTTTATCCAATCAGCATATCTCTCAATTTCCACAGTTCTGCGCTCCCCTCTCACTTCTTCCACTTTGCTAATTCAGGTCTGCTTCACATCTTCACATCCCTGTGACCTCCCTCTGCCTCATCTTCCTGGATCTCTCTGCCGCGTACAACAGTTGACCACGCCATCCTCCTCCATCGTTTCTCCTCCCTCATGCATCTTAGTGGGACCGCACTTGCATGGTTCGAGTCCTACTTAACCAACCGCCTTCACTTTATCTTGGCAAACGGTTTCTCCTCCAACCCCCGTCTTGTCACCTGTGGGGCAACCCAGGCTCCCTTGTTTTCCTCGCTTATGTGCTCCCTCTGGGCGATGTCATCCACAGACACGGGGTAAACTTCCACATGTTTACGGATGACACACAAATCTGCTTTGCCTCCTCCAGCACCAAGTCCAGGTCCCCCCCAATGTTCTATCAGCTTGTCTGGCAGACATCAGGGCCTGGATGAGTGTAAACTTCCTGCAGCTGAATGTGGACAAGACAGACTCCTTTCTACGTCTTCAGTCCTGCAGATCTGAACTCCTCAACCTCCCTGAGCTGTCCCTTAGCATCCGTTTCGACTCCCAACCGTTCTTCCTCCCCCACATCCAGTCCCTGACCAGGACCGCCTTCTTCCACCTCCGTCATATTCCCTGCCTCTGACCGTACCTTACCCCAAATGCAACCGCAATCCTTGTGCACGTGTTTGTCACCTCCCGCCTGGATTACTCCCAAAGCACTCCTCATAGGTCTCCCCAGCTCCACTATTCAAAAAATCCATCTCATTCAAAACTCTGCCGCCCACATACTGACCCGGACCAAACCAGTTCTGGCCCAGGCTTCACCAGATCAACTTCAAGATCCTTCACTCCCTGGCCCCTCCTGACCGCTCTGATCTCCTCACTCCCCAATCCACCACTCAGCGCCTCTGCTCGACTGGCACCAGCTCCTGCTTGTCCCTAGCACCCTCTGCCCTACCATTGGAGGTCGCCCATTCAGCCACTACACCCCCAAACTCTTGAACAATCTGCTTCAATCCTTCGCCTGAAGCCTCGCCTGAAAACCTTCCTTTTCAACTGTGCTTACGGTCACCTACCCCTTCCCCCGGCTCGGAGTCCGGCTCCGCCAATGTTAACGACTCTGAGACTCTACCCTGGGTGGAGGACGCTATATAAATGCAAATTGTTGTTGTTGTCTCCTCTGCGCTACCATTAATAGATGAGCTTTCAGCCATTTTGCCTCTACTCTCTGGATTTACTTGCCTCCAAGCGAGAAACCTGGGTTCGATTCCCAGCAGGGCGAAACCTTGGGCAAATTTCCTTACTCAACACACCTGATAGTAATCCCTCAAGAAAAAAAAAAACAATAATAATTTGGTCACTCAAACCACAACTGTTTGTAGGACACTGCTGTGCGCAATTGGCCCCCGTGTTTCGCCCACAAATATACCGTCAATTCACTTTACAGTATACTACAGTAAAGCGCTTTGAGGTGTCTAGAAGACGTGAAAAGCGCTATATCAAATGCAAGGATTACTAAATCCATCCATCAAGCACCCTCTCGCTATGCTTTCCAAACTAGTCTAAAAACGTCTGACTGAGTCTTTGCCAGCAACAGCCCCTCCCCACCCCCCACAAGTCTTTATGAAGTACGTGAAAGGTGTCAGACGAGTGCAAGAGGATGTTGTTTTGTTGTTACTATATTTGCATGTGGTGCAATAAAGATCTAATTTGATTCTCCGATTCATTGGGGCAATGAGTATCACCACATACATCTCACAGCAGTCGCATTAAAGCAGAAGTAAAGTCTCGGGCAGTACTTTCTATTCACGGAAATTAAGCCATGCTCATCTCCTACTCGTACCTAATATTTTTTAGTTCAGTCTGTTATTAGATTATAAAATAATTAGCTAAAAAAGGGAAGAAATAATCATCACTCGTTTCCAGTGGAGCAAAACGCCAGCATCTTCAGTTATGAAACGCTATTAATTTTTTCTGCAATATCAGTGACAAATATATTCAAATCATTCTTGCCGCTGGCTTGAGCAAGTGTAGAACTTTGTAGATATAGCGTCTAATGCCCTGAATAATGTCAAAATGTATTTGTGCAACATTCAATTAATGCTAGCAGTTTGTGCAAGAATGAAGAGATGCCACAAATATTTACCGAGTAAAGCTTGAGCAATTTCATAACTAAAAATTGTAACAAGAAAACAATTGACGTAGTCCTTAAATTAATTTCTAACACAAGTGAATGCCATTTTTATAGTACACTGTGACTCTATACCATTAATAACAAAAGTTTTAGCATACTCATCATTTTGAACGACAACAGCTTTCAGACTAGGAACAAGCATGACTCGAACATTTTCCAATTTCCCTTTCACGATGTGCATAAAACGATCAAGATGACTAGAAGGTGGTTTTGTAGTATAGGTCAGGAAAGCGTCATCAAAATTTATGCAAAGCGTTTGAGGCAAAAAGCGATTTCCAAATGCCAAACGACCCTAGTGACAAAACATTTCATTAGTTTTATTAGAAGCAGAGACAATAATTTAATCTTAGTCCCTTATTATCAATTTTGGAAAAAAATAACATTTTGTTTCAGTGCAGTGGAAGCCCACATGTTCCCATAACCTCATGATTGTACTGGGGCCAAAATGTGGAAGTGGTCAGGATGAAATGTTGACAAAAAATTATAGTTAAGCACTTGCAGAGTGTGCATGTAGTACTACAGTGATAGTTTAACTTCTTTTTGGTTAGTATTGCAGCCAATTTGTATTCTGTGTAACTTGGTATCTTTGCTGTTTTTATAAACACAATGACCCAGTCTCAATTTGTGTGGGTAGCAGACTCTATACAAAATATTAGACACCTAAAATAAACATGAATCACAATTCTGTGAAGGTAAAACTATGAAAAGATTTGATATGATGGATGTTGCTACTCATTATAATAATTGTAAACCTTGCATTTTATATAGCATCTTTTCACATCAGCAAGATGTCTCAAAGCACTTCACAGAATTTACTGAAGAATCCAGACTGTATTTGTAGGTGAATGCAGCAACCAATTTGTATACACTGATGTCACACAAACAGCCATGAAGTGAGTGACCAATTGTATATTTTGGGGGGATTGCTGACGAGGAAACCAGGAAAAACTTCCTTCGCTTTTCAACTAGTGCCACGGGATCTTTAATGTTCACCTGGACAGGCAGATGGGACCTCGGTTTAATGTCTCATCTGAAGGACAGCAACTTTGACAACATTGAGTCCAGAACAAACCAGGCTTCTACATATATAATGATAACAGATTTCCCTCTTGGCTGCTCGAATTAATTATTTTGCTCCAGGCCTAAGTAGCTACAACCAGGCTCTATGCGATTGTGGGACACACAATATTATTGCACTCTTCTTCAACAGAGGAACACTGAAAAAATTAGACAAAAAGTAAACAAAATGTACTTACTGTATTGATATCCATTTTAATGACTGGAATCAATGATCGCCAGGACGATGAGGGGTCTTGTGTTTCAGTTTTAGCACTGTGAATTATAACACAGTATTCCCTGTTATTACACATTTCATTAAAGTGGGTTTGGGTTGTGGACCCTGACATTTTTTCCATCTTAAATACCCCATATCCCA
The DNA here is from genome assembly GCF_018977255.1 of Callorhinchus milii. NCBI lineage: Eukaryota > Metazoa > Chordata > Chondrichthyes > Chimaeriformes > Callorhinchidae > Callorhinchus > Callorhinchus milii. Next base: position 335,479 of record NW_024704742.1, on the reverse strand, counting down.
ATTCAAAACATCTAAATCTATTGTCACACTCAGAGTCACATTTGAAAACGTGATCGCAGCAACACAATCTGAAGTGCAATGACTTGTTTTGAAGCTCGATTAAGTGATTTCAAGTATGATGTGCTCAAGCACAGTGCCATCACTAGGTAACGTCAACACAGAAATGCTGACTGATGACCATTATCGATCGCTCTCAGGTAAAACGTGGGATGCAATTGTATGCCTCCACCCCACCATCCCCCACACAACCTGCCTTATAACTGGCATATACTGTGAAATATAATTTTAATTATCAGTGGCACAGATCATGTATGACGTTTCTAAGGTATTTACCAACAACAATAATCCTTACATTTGATATAGCCCATTACCATGACAACTAAATCTCAAAGTAATTCACAGGATTTATTGTACAGTGACTATCTGAGGTCTAAAGCAGCAACCAATATTCACCTTGCATTGTCTACACACACATACAACCATGAAATGGAATGAATAATTATATCTGGAGGATTGTGTCAGCCTAGATCAGTTTGCAGCAATCTCGCCTCCGAGTCAGAAGGTCGTGGGTTCAAGCCCCACATTGTGACTTTGAACTCTCAGTGTAGGCTCCCGATCCCCAGGAGAGCTTGGGCTTGCAATGTTGGAGGTACAACCCTTTAAATGAGATGTTAAACTGAGATCCCGCCTGCCTGTTCAGGTAGATGTTAAAAGATCCTGTGACACTATTCGAAATGAGAAGAAAGTTACTCCCGGTGTTCTGGCCAACATTTTCCCCAGAAAGATTGTATCTGGATCTTTCACTCATTTCATGGCTGTTTGTGAGACACTGCTGTGCGTAAATTGGCAGCGACATTCGCCAACAAATACAGTCACGATGCAGCATAGCAAAATCCTGTGAAGCAATTCCTATGTTCCTATGTGCTTGACGAGTCTCAACAACACGATAAGGCACTGTACCACAAGCAAAAACGATCACTGGTGTATTGCATAATAGCCTTTCCCATTCCTACACAACTCAAATGCTAGATTTTAGAAAACATTCAGCACATCATTCAACTTGAAAGATTTGAGGAAAAGAACATGAAAGAGCACCGTGTGGAACGAGCACACTCAAGTGAAGTGTTTGCCTGATTTCTGAGAGCAAGTGTCTGATGAAAATTGACAAATTTGTGCAGGACCGAGCACGCATATTCTATCGCTCTTTTCAAATGAAACTCGTGATAATATTGCCAATCACAAATCATATATGTACAATTCTGTTCATTTATATTCACACAATCGTGCTTATTTATATTCACAAGAACCCGTTCATTAGGTAGAGCATATGTTAAGGAGCCAAATATACTAAGGATTAGTTTCAAAAGCAAATACCATCAAGAAATTTCTGGGTATCTTTATAATTTCAGCATTGTTAATCGCTAAAGAATAGTGCATTGTTGAATGATTTACATTTAAGCACTGCTAGAAAGATCAGTTTATATTGCAAACTTTCAAAATATCCCATTTGCCCAACCCCTGAAAGGTCAACTATGTTAAATAATAGGTAGAAAGCAACTGGAAGAGAAATAATTATTTCCCACCATTATATATTCCAAACTGTATAGCTGCTTTAATGTTGGATTTACTAATTTATCTCAAATTTACATTGTTTGCTCAACAGAATACAAACTATTTAATATACCGCTTTTTTCAGCCACTGTGAAGCGCTCCAGGACACTAACCCCACGAAGGGCGCTATATAAATGCAAGTTGTTGCTGTTTTCTGCTCACACTCTCCCCTTGGCTCACGGGACCAGACCCGACCTCTTCTCTCCCACTCCCCTCCCGCTGTTCTGGCTAGCTGGGGTTTTAGTGTACTGTTGCAATCTAGTGAATTCTAAAAATTCAGACTCTAAGTCAATATTTAACAATTTACACTCGCCTCGCAAGCGAGAGATCTGGGTTTGATTCCCGGGCGGGTCGAATTGTTGGGCAAGCTTCCTTACTCCACATGCCTCTGTTTACCTAGCAGTAAGTAGGAACCCGGTTATTAGTCGATTGGTGGATCACTTTTCCCCAGGTAATAATTCCTTCAAAAATAATAATAAATTGGTCACTTCAATCCACGACTGTTTGAGGGACACTGCTTTAGCGCAGTTGGCTGCCGCATTTCGCCCACAAAATACAGTCAATTCACTTTACAGTGTATTTTGTGAAGGCCTTTGAGATGTCTCGAAGACATAAGGCGCTATATCAAATGCAAGGATTATTATTATTTACATAGACAGCCTGTCTATCCCAGATAGTGCTATGGAAAGGCAAGAAGTTACCAAAATCTTCTTTAAATACAGCAAAATTGCAATGCACATCTGGGAATTATGATGTGCAAGCCCAGTGATGCAAATGAATGTTGAATAATAATAATAATGTGTGCAATATTCCATAAAAGTACTACACTACACCAGAGTGGAAAGATGGAGGTTGTTGTCCAGGCTTCCCATTTCTCAATCTCAGCTGGGCTGTTAGAGCACACTCACTGAGCAGAACCAAGTCAGGTTTCCAAATTCATCAGGTAGTGAACTGCAGACCATCCATTGATTTGCTTACTTCTGGTTTCAATAACACAAAGTGCCTGGGAGTTCAGTGGGACCCATACAGGGGACAGGGTAAAAGAGATAGAACATCATTTCATCTGGTCACCCATCATCCCACAAGATCCCTTCTATGCATCTGTAATCAAGCCTAGTTTCCATACCTTTCAAGATTAGACTTGTCTTTCCCTTCATGTTTTTTGATCTTTCTGCCTACTTTTTTGGGAAAAATTATTGTTGGTTCCAATCCAAATACTTCTTCTAAATGTGCATATAGGTCACAGCGGTTGTAAACGTGGAATTCAAAGCCATTCACTGTCATATACAGTCTTGTTTCCGCTCTTGGATCTAAAAAAAAACAAAGGTAGAGACCAACATTAGAAAATAATGTTTATCAAAAAATCATAGTCTAAAATTGTAGGAATTATGAGTTCAAAGTCCCGACACGGAGCTTCAAACCACAACATTCTGAGGCAAGAGTGCTACCAACTGGGCCAGACCGACGCATAAACTGGTCTTGCATTGAAAAAATAGCTCCAAAAAACAAAGCACAGAATGATCCAATTGAATTAAACAATTGCTAGGTGATTAAAGTGCTAGTCAACTGCTAAACTATTAAAGGCTTGAAGAGGGGTATGGGAGGACCAGGGTGGGGTAGCAGGATTAACTGAATAGTTTGCTCTGAGGGCTGGTGCAGACCAAATGGCCTCCTTCTGCACCATAAATTTCTATGATTCTGTGAATCAATTTATTGATGACCGCTGTTACCCTTGGAACTGGATGAGTAAACCTGCGCAATGTTTGTGATGCCAAGATATCCAGCCAGGCTTTTTATGGAAAGAAACATTTTTTTCCCCAGCAGGAAGGAGGCGTGGGCCAGAAAGATTGGCTCTTTGGCCCTGATGGCCAGAATCAATTTGCAGATTAGAAAAGGCCCAAGGGGAAATCCAATGACACAGTACAAATGGTAGGATACACTCCAGCGCTCACTACCAACAGATTCTTGAAAATTGCCTCTCTTAAAAATAAAGAGCAGCAGCATGAAAACATACCTCATTTGAATGTGGGTTTGCTTCCACTACGTATTTAGAGAAAATTCATGGAACGTTAGATACCGATTGTTTAAAGTTGACAAAGAATTTGATGAAACTTTTTTTCTTATAAAGTCCAACAATTTATAACAACCTCATTCTGATGTTGAAGATTGTTATACTGGACTGCAACAAAGGGCAAAGAAATTGGGACAAAAATCAACAGGAAAAAATGGATAACCTTTTACACCTTTTGTGGGCATTTTGTGATAAAGCACAATATCAAATGCAAGGATTATTATTACGGTAAACCTATGGTATACCAGAAGTGCAATATACCTGGCCTCCTGCACTGACTAGCTAGCTTCCCACATCATTAAAATGTCCTAAGATGGTTCACAGGTTTCTGTAAAGTGTTGTGGCTGTGCATTTATAGAGGAATACTGCAGTCAATTTGCGCACAGCAATGTCCCGCAGCCATGAATGATCAATATATTAAACAATATAGTAACAATATAGGACAGAAGGGAAAAGCGAGTCACATCGAAGAGAAGAATGTCTTCTCTTCAACATGACTTTCGCTTTTCTCTTTTGTCTTGTTCACCTTCTTTACTACCAATGATCAATATATTGTGGAGTACTGTAGCTCAGGGGTTAGAGCACTCGCTTTCCAAGCGAGAGACCTGAGTTCAATTCCAGGCAGGTCAGAGCGAAACCTTGGGCAAGTTTCCTTACTCCACACAGAGCCTAATAATAATCCCTCCAAAACCAGAAACAATAATAAATTGGTCATTTTCAATCTATGACTGTTTGTGGGACATTGCTGTGTGCAATTGACTGCCGCGTTCGCCCACAAATATACAGTCAATTCACTTTACAGTGTGTTCTGTGAAGCGCTTTGGGACGTCCCCCCGACGTGAAAAGCGCTATATCAAATGCAAGGATTATTATTATTATTATTATGTTGGCCAGGACAAACTCCCTCCTCTTTTCAAACAGTGACATATATTTAACTTCCACCTGAAAAGACAGGTGTTGGTTTAACATCTCACCCACAGAATGATAACTATGATAATGCAGCACTTCACCAGAAGTATATTGTTCTGTTAGCCTGAGCTCAAAGTCCTAACGTGAGGCTTGATCCCATAACCTGTGTCTCAGAGGCAAGAGGGTACCACTGAGTCAGGCTGACACCGATAGTGACAGTATAACTCCGCATGGCAAAAATTATTAGATAGAACTGTAACCAATTAGTATTCTGTTTGATATCGTATTAGTCTCACTGTTTGCAGACTAAAAATGGAGTCAGTCTCAATTAGTGTAGACAATCGTCTCTAACAAATCAAGTCAAATCTTTTGTGTGGAGTTGGACTTGGAGCCAAGAATACCAACAATTGACAATGCTAATTTCCTCTGCAGGCAAACTCATAGTGTAAATGCAGAGCAAAACAACTTCTGCACTGAAAAGGCTCAGATTTCTTGAATCTTAAACAAAACAATGCTATGAGAAGCGTTTTCCTAAGAATTTCTGACTCATGTACTTTGCTATTCTACACACAGATTTACAATGTGACCCACCTCTGGCAATTTTCCACACCCATTTCTGAATGGAATGTGGCACTGCAATCATAATCATAATAATCCTTGCATTTGATATAGCGCCTTATCACATCATTGAGATGTCTCAAAGCGCCTCACAGGACAAACTTCTCTTGTAGAAGATAGGCTACCACCCATGTAATGATAATACTGCACGTTTTATAAAACAGCTCACTGAAAAACACTGCAAACATTTAGACTCCTGGTGATGAAAATGTGTTTGAATTCAGCTGCTATTTATCGCCCAAGGCTGATTGAGCTGGCAAATAAGGCTTAAACAGTGTAATGAAAATAATCTTTTTCAGCTCAGACAAACAAGGGCCTCTCGGAGTAATTAATTTGCATAAATTGTGCGTAAATATCAGGAAAGCAAAAGCCAATCTAAAAATCTCCAGCTACAGTTCTGTCTTTTCTGATAACAGTTTCCAACGTGGTTAAAGAAATACAATGGGGTCTGTCACACATTGTAACACAAAACCTCTCTTAGCAATCAGCATATGGTAGACCACTCTGTGAAGACACAAAACTTGAACCCATTGTTTTCTTTCAGTTGCTCACGTATCTGCTGCAGATTACCAGTGTGTGTTATCAGAACACTCTGCCAGAAAATTAATTAAAGTGTTAAGTTTTACTTTTCCTAAGGGGAAGAATTATGAAACAAGAGTTCAAAAGGTAATCTGGGATACAAAAATGGAAAATGTCAAAAACAACTGCGATATAGAGTACGTTTCCTCTCTCCATTGACGAATGGATCAGACAAACACCTTTGGGTTTCTTATTTATGCACCTCAGCAAACATACTTATGCACCTCAGATGTATCAAAGACATTGAAAATAAATAATAATCTTTACATTTGGTAAAGTGATTTTTATATTGTAAGGATGTCTCAAAGAACTTCAGAGTTAACGGTAAATTGGAATACTAATATTAAGAGGATAAATACACAATATTAAGAGGCTAAAAATGGCAGCTGATCAGCGCTTCGGATGTCAGAAGCCAGAAGGAGGCCATTCAGCCCACCAAGTCAAGGAGGGTTTCTGTAATTCTTTAAAGAAATTTAGAGGAGACTAACATTCAAAATTAAGGATGTGTATCTATATGCTCTCAAATGTTACATAAATAAGAGTAAATCTAAACCCAATGAAAGTGAGGAGTGGGATCAAATCACCTGCCCAAATTACTGACAAAAAAAAGAAACTTACCGTGCTGCTTCTGCTTAGGATTGTACATTTTCCACCATCTGAAGATGAGAAACCCATCTTGGATTCTAGAATTAAAATTACAGCAAATTATGGAACACGACCACAATGTAACCTACAAAAAAACATTTATTGCAATCGTTCTATGACACTCAAACATATACAATCAGGTTAAAAGAAATTATGCCACTTCGGTAAATATTTATAATCGACTCCAGGACTATTGTTGTTCTGCCAAACTGCCAGTCAAATATCAAATCCTGGATGAGGGTAACTAACTCAATGGTGACAAAACTGTGGCAACCTGCTCGACTCCCCTCAGCTTTCTCCACCCCCCCCTCTCCTATCCCTTGCATTTAACAACTTGATTTATATAGTGCCCTTCACATGGAGCAGTGCCTCAATACGATGATCCCTGCCTTTTACACATCTGACCCCATTTCCCTCTCATCTCCTGCATGAAATCTATCTCGCCTGCCAAAACTATTTTCCTTCAAAGCTTGTCGACACTTTCTTTCAATGGTATGTCTCTAATTATGAATATTTTAAACCATTAATAGATTTCATTTATTCTGTATTGGATGCCAACTCTGACCTAAAGTTTTTTATGTGCACAAAAGTACATGATCATATTCTACAGTTTCCAAAAAAATGTTGTAAACCCTAATATTTTAGAAACACAAGTCTAGTTAACTAACGTTAGACTACACCAAACCAATTTGCATTAAAATTACCTTCAAAAGCAAAACTACAACATAGTATATTGCAGATTGTAAAGCAATAGTTGGAGGAGAGTATGACATTATATTTGATCTATATGAACACAGTTTCTTCTTTTACAACAGCTCCCAGCTGAGGTCACTAAATGATTGTACAACAGAAATACATGAACACGATTTATCATTTTATACGTTTGCACACTTAAAAAAAGTCCGGAAACAAACTGTCTCATTGTAACTCGGATCCTTTAATTAACATTGTGTCTATTAACAATTAATTCAAATATCAACTCACTTATCAATATAGTTCTTACCTGATGGACAGGTCTTCATTGATGTAATAAATTTCACGAAACATGACCTTTCCGGACAGCACAGAAAATGAAAAAGAACCTGTGGAAAAGATAGAAATAGGTTATATTTTTTTCCTTACACAGTAGAACTAAGAGATTTTTTAAGTGGAATAGAAAGAAATAATGAGTGATATTCCACAGGTCAGTAAATTTAACGGTCTTGATGCCTTTAATGCCTTATTTTTTTTAAATTACAAGAAAATATCACCCCAAGATTTCATTGGCAACTATGTTCAAAAGATACATGACTCATATATAAATAATTTACATCATCTAAAATGGCACATCTTTGTGCTGTGTTGTTTCACAAATATAAGATGATTGTAAACCAGGAGCACTAATTTATGAATTTGTCTTAAAAAAAATCATAATTCTGCTCTCTCAAAACTGCAGTTTCAGTAAAATGGCAGTAGAGACTACACATCAACAACAAGATTCCAATAAATTATGGACATAATTGATTATAATGTGGAGTCCTGTAGCTCAGTGGTTAGAGCACTCGCTTTGCAAGTGAGAGACCTGAGTTCAATTCCAGGCAGAGGGCGAAACCTTGGGCAAGTTTCCTTACTCCACACAGAGCCTAATAATAATCCCTCCAAAACCAAAAACAATAATAAATTGGTCATTTTCAATCTACGACTGTTTGTGGGACATTGCTGTGCGCAATTGGCTGCCGCGTTCGCCCACAAATATACAGTCAATTCACTTTACAGTATGTTCTGTGAAGCGCTTTGGGACGTCCTCCCGACGTGAAAAGCGCTATATCAAATGCAAGGATTATTATTATTATTATAATGTTCCTCAGACCTCTGATTTATGTGGTCATGCTGTGTAGAGGATATTGTTACTCAACAAAAAAGCAGCACTATATAATTTGTGTGCTGCTTACAATTAAATGCAACGTACCAATGTGGATATATCCATTTTTATAAAGTCTGTTGAGAACCAGTGTCAATATCAGTCCTAAGTTACGAGAGTTGTAGTAGGTCAAGTAAATAATCCATCCACATGATAAAATTGTAGCTGTAAAATAAATAAGATTGTAGGATCAATTAAAGCCAGAACAAGCAACAATTTACACTCCGGACGTAAGCATTATGCAATTCAAAAAGCAAATATGTTGCAATCGCATGCAAACCAAATAGAAAGTTATTATACAACCAAGAAAATTTCTTCATTCCATTTTGATTGCACTTTCATGCTTGGAACGAAATCCTGTTTTAGGAACAAAATCAAGCCATGGGTCATTTGGCCTGTCCTATGTCAGGGGTTGAGCTCATAATCCAGTCTGATAATCTGCAGAATTGGGGTGTTGCTGCATTGTCAGAGGGCCCATCTTCAGATGAGATGTTAAAACACAATCCCATTGCCTATTCAGAAGGAGATCTCATCAAACCATTCAAAACGAAAAGGGAGTTTTCGAATAAATTGAGTTATTTTAGGATTCAAAACAGCAACTTCTTCTCATCCCTTCCCTCGCCTTATTCAATGTCCAACGCAAGACTTTCCTCTTTGACTGCACCTTCAGTCATCTTTCCTTCGCGACCCCCCACCCCCACACTAAATCAAACTCCCAGCTCGGGTTCAAATCCTCGACTATCCAGCGTTAATTTCATTATGGTATCAATTATTTATTGTTCCATCACACAGTCCTCAGTATGTGGGGAACTGAGCCTCAATCAATTTCTAACCTCAGCAGAGGTTACGTCAACAGATACACGCTATGTTGTCAAGTGCGTAAGAGCAGTCCGCAAACAGACTTCCTCTTGCATTCGACTTGAGATTGAGACATGCGTAGGTAGATTAGTGCAACGATGGCTGGGAGTTGCCAAATCCAAGTCTGAGCGAGGAATGAAATATACAACAAACATGATTGTGCTCAGAACTTATTCTTTAAAGGCCACAGAAAAAAGAAAATTATAATAGGTCCTTATTATTACAGATCCATTCAAGAGGAAGTTAGACCTTTACATGAGGGGGAGGGAATAGAATTTTTTTTAAATATATATTTATTTATAAATATATTTGGTACAACAGAAATCCAAAACAAACTATCCAAAACAACGTACAACATCTTCTGTTACAATTTTTTTCCCTTTCTCCCGATATAAAATAGTTGTTTACGGTACGTTCCTTCCCCGCGCACAGGTTGTGCACGTGTTTTTTGGGACGCCACCTTTAAAACAGTCGGGAGTGGCCCCGTGGGCACCACATCCATGCGCTTTGAGAGATCTCGAAGATGGTGCTATATCAAATGCAAGTAATATTATTATTGAATTGAGAACCTTCTGATCCAGAGGCAACTAAAGCCAAGGTGACATCTTGGCATTGATTCAATGCTTAACATTCTGTATAAACTAATGTTGAGCAAGCACAAATTGAGCTATAACAGTGTTCCTGACACAGCCTGAATGTCAGGAGCAGCTAATAGTCGTAAACAGGATGTATAAATACAATGTATTGCTTTGGGAGGGAAGTGTATTATATCTTGTCCAAATCCCAGAGACAGAAAGGGAAAAAATGTGCTATGGTTAAGTATTAGTATTGCCTATCAGTTACACCAATAACATTTTGAAGTTAGGTGGTCATTATCCAAAACATTAGCAGTGTGCAACATTCAAGCTACTTGAAGGTTGAATCCCAAACTTCTTGATTTACTAATGTAACGTGAAACAATAAATAATATTTTACAATGAATTTCAAAACTCAAGTCAAATGAATTGCATCAAAAATGTCATCGCCCATTCTATTGGGCTTTGAATGAGAGGTTCTAACCCTTCGAAAAACTGCATCTCAGATGTATCAAATATTTAGTATCATTATATATTTATAGCCACGCAACAAGAGTCTTATGTATCTTATGAAATTATTTCAAAAATGACTGGTACTACCACATGTATTAAATCAATTGCCAATAATTTCTTACATACTATGGTCTCTCTAGGTGCTGTGTATATTTAATCTGCAGTACAAACATCCAATTTATATTCAAAATTAGTAGAAATGTACACCAATAACTTTAAGATTTGGGGATTTTATGGAGTTCAATTGTGTTATATTGAGGCTCCGCTGTTTATTTAGGTCTGGGAAAGATCTCAAGGGGCTTCATACAATTTACTGTAAGGTATAGTACTGTGTATTTTGTATTCAAATGCAGCAGTTAGTATTTGAACAGCAGTGTCACACACAGCCATGAAGACAATGGCTATAAGATTAGAGGGAACCCATACGTTGTCATCATTTGATTAAACCATGAATAATGAACTTATTTGTGCATTAGTTTTTTTTAAGAATTAAAAAAACACCACTAAAGGATTTTCAAATGACTTACCAACAAAGAGCCACACAACATTAGAATCATGTTCAGTAAGAAAACCTTCCAAATCTGTAAACGAGGGGACAAAGCTCCCATTTTCTTTTCGATGATCCATTACTCTTGTTAAGATGGATCACCACAGTCTTACTACCTGGGAGGGAGAAAATAAGAAATAAGAGTTAAACTTTTAAGTTGAAACAGTGTTAGTTACCGTACCAGATCAAAAGCAACGGCAAGTATGCGCAAGAAATAGGTTCCCTTGTCTATCAAATCAACCGTTTTGACCTGCATGTTATTAAAGAGAAAGAGTATTTAAAAGTGGCTGGAATAGAGCCAAAGATGGAGTAGTACAGTAGCATCACAATTGTCCCAACGCTGAACGTGGAGTCCTGTAGCTCAGTGGTTAGAGCACTCGCTTTGCAAGCAAGAGACCTGAGTTCAATTCCAGGCAGAGGGCGAAACCTTGGGCAAGTTTCCTTACTCCACACAGAGCCTAATAATAATCCCTCCAAAACCCAAAACAATAATAAATTGGTCATTTTCAATCTACGACTGTTTGTGGGACATTGCTGTGCGCAATTGGCTGCCGCGTTCGCCCACAAATATACAGTCAATTCACTTTACAGTGTGTTCTGTGAAGCGCTTTGGGACGTCCTCCCGACGTGAAAAGCGCTATATCAAATGCAAGGATTATTATTATTATTATTATTATTACTGAGAACACAACAAATTTTGCGCAAACTATTTTGCACACACACACACAGTTCTGTGTATTCGCCTACAAATAGTCACCACAAGTCAACCTGAGGCCGGTTACGACACAAAGTCATTACAACTAAGAACTCTTCTAAATTCTCCCTTTTAGTCCAGGAAGCAGCTGCTTTTCTACATGAATGCACAGTGAACACAGAAATAAGTGCTGGCTTGTGATCACACCCTTTTCTCGGCAGGTTGGGATTTATCCACCCACGACAGCGGTGTGTAATGGTGTTCTAATGTAAATAAATGTTAGTTGTCGGGAAGAAAAGGTGAGTTTTACCTTGAGATATAATGGTGCTCCAGGTAGAAGCAAGGCCTTTCTATTTTCCTGTCAGAGCTGCGTGGCTTCCTGGTTTAACACACTGCATTTATCTTAGAAACAGACTTCTCTATGCAGAAATTAACATTTTCATTTTGTTTATCACATGTATTAAAACTATTTATTTCATCCCAAAAATTAACATTTATATTACACTGAATTCCCAACTCATACATATCTATATCTCACATCTATTTTCTTTGCATCTCCCATCACCCTTCGTTATTTTGCATCTTTATTTCCAGTAATTTCCTCCTACACTCAGTAGTCAAGGAATGACTGAGTTTGTTACTCAACCACTAAATTTTACTGCAGTCTGTTTCCTTGCCTGGAGTAATAGTGCAGATGGGAAATCGTGCTGAATCATTGAGCCAGTTGGAAGGAACACAATCAACAATACTCAGACTCTAAATAGCTACATCTTAAGGGACATGTCCATATGCTTATCAAAATGCCACTGAGTTGCACCAACTAATTCTTAAAAGTAATTCTCATGCAATTCTTGTGGACTTTTCTTCAAAGTGAAATGTAAATTCTGTAAACCTATGGATTCTGCTAAATGTATTTTCCAAACTATAAATGGTTCCCTTGTTCCGATAATCATCCTTGCATTTGATACAGCGACTTCCGTGTTGGGAAGACGCCTCAAAGTGTTTCACAAGAACCTAGCGACTCTGCAGAGAAGCGAGGCAGCCGATTTACAGCGACATTCCACAAATAGCCATGCAGTGAAGGACGATCTATCTGAAGGATTGTTGGCCAGGACGCTGTGAGAAACTCCCTTCTCTTTTCAACTAGAGCCATGGGATCTTTAATCCTTAGCATCTCCCTAAATAATCAGATGGGACCATGGGTTTACATCTCATTTGAACCTTCAACAACGCAGTGCTCCCCCAGTACTGTATTAGTGTCGTCCTAGAACTTGAGAGTCCACCTTCTGATACAGAGGCCAGAATACTACCGACTGAGCAAGGCTGACACTTCCACACAAGTCTCATTTCCTCCATCTAAATAGCAAATAGCAAAGTATCTGCTCTCAGGCTCCTGCCAATATAATTAAGAAGCTTCCAACTTTTCTTAATCCTTTTCCAAGGTCCTCTCCCTTGTGTAAGCAATTCTTCATAGAGAGAATTGGGAATAGTTCAGAATAAAGGCTATGAACATGCACTCTTCTAATCTGAAGCACTGATATCATACTATTTGGTCATCTTTCACACACCGGTATATGGAGGGTCATATACATTAGGATCCTTTAGCAGTAATGGAAGTAAAACCAAGAATTGACTTTTACAGAAATGAAATGGTAGTGTTTTATTCAACTCCATTGTTGCAAACCTGTTGCAGACTGAAAGATCACAGGGGGTAATTATGAGGCGCTGTAGGAATTAATCGAGACACTGATCTGCTCTTCCCTCAAACGCAAAACTAGATTAGCAGCTTACCTGCGGGCATCCCTTATCTACAGGAAACCAAAAGTAACGTAGCATTGTCTAAGATTTTGCTAAAATTCCATTAAAAAAAAACAACCGGAAACTCTGAACGCCCATCATGCCAGGTTCCCAGAACTAACTCTTTCCTAATATATAAGTACATATGTGAACAAACGAGATCATTGTTAATTCTAGAGTCTCATTAATCCTTCAACATTTTCTTCAGGTATTTACTACCCGAATGTTTACCACTCAGGTAATAAAAACCTGAAGAAAATGTTGGTTGGCATCCCTGCTGAAGAATTAATGAGACTCCAAAATTAGCAATACTGAAACAACAACATGTGAACTCTTCGAGGACATGATGATATCTGCTTTAGACCAGCATCTCATTCAGTGTGAAGTGACCAATGAGAATCAGCAAAAAGACACACTTTGGAAACCTCTCTCAAAGAGAGAACATCGGTCGATGTATTAACTGAAAAAGCGCTTTTTCGGGAAAGAAGAAGGGGGGTTGTGCTGGGGTCTACTGCTTTGAACTTTCGTATTCTAGGCTGATACTCCAAAGTCCAACCAATGTTTTTTTCATCAGTCGGGTATCTGACACACACAGAAGCCCTTCGCCATGCACAACAGTACAGCGCTGGGTTGCACCGCATTGTTGAAGGTGCTGGACAAGTTCCCGTTGACCTATTCAGATGAATGATAACAATCACGTGGCGTTATTCAAACGGACAAGGGGGGGATCCTTCCCCAATAATGTGCTTCAGGCATAACTTGAGGAGAGCACTTTTTAATCTGTCAGTATAACATTTCCCATTTCTATTTCTCAAAGTTATCTGTAGCCTCGGAGCATTAGATTACCAAATTAGTACTAAATTAGGGGCTTCTTTGTGCTGTGAGTCTACACATACTGGAAGCCAGCCCAAATTCATTTAACACAAGCAATAGATCAATAAGACTTTCAACCATTAAACTGGGCTAGATTTCAACACGGATTCTAATCTACTGAGCATTTCTTCCCCCAAATTCTCTTTTTCATGATATTATTTATTGGATTTAATAAATTCAGAGTACAAAACTCAAATTATTAGCAAGAACTGGAATAATAATAATAATAATAATCCTTGCATTTGATATAGCGCTTTTCACGTCGGGAGGACGTCCCAAAGCGCTTCACAGAATATACTGTAAAGTGAGTTGACTGTATATTTGTGGGCGAACGCGGCAGCCAATTGCGCACAGCAATGTCCCACAAACAGTCATAGATTGAAAATGACCAATTTATTATTGTTTTTGGTTTTGGAGGGATTATTATTAGGCGTGTGGAGTAAGGAAACTTGCCCAAGGTTTCGCCCTGCCTGGAATTGAACTCAGGTCTCTCGCTTGCAAAGCGAGTGCTCTAACCACTGAGCTACAGGACTCCGAATACAGCTCCAGCACTGCTAATTCACCTTTCATTCTCCAGGAAAGATATCCTGTTACTGCTGAAACCGATGGGAGTGAGAGGACTGATAATACCTGGATGGTCTTCCACCCAAATAACTATTTACATATCTTTCTGGCTAGGTACAATGATGAATTAGACGAAATGGAGATCATTGGGATCCTTCCAATTCCATATTGCAAAGATAGCTGCAGGTTCCAAGGTTTACAGTTTGAGAATCAGTTAATTTATACAAAATGAATTATCTAAGATACATATCTGCAGAGATAGCTTGTTGTGCTTAAATTTAATAATCCTTGCATTTGATATAGCACCTTATCATGTCTTCAAGACTCAAAGCGCTTCACAGAATATGCTGTAAAGTGAATTGATTGTATATTTTGTGGGCGAAGCGTGGTAGCCAATTGCACACCATCGTAGATTGAATGTCCAAATTATTATTTTTTTAAAAAAATTTGAATAGATTATTATCCCTGCAAAGCAATCTGCCAATCAACTAACAGCCAGGTTCCTACTTACTGCTAAGTGAACCTAGGTGTACGTAGTAAGGAAACTTGCCTACGGTTTTGCCCTGCCTGGAAATTGAACCCAGGTCCTCTCGCTTGCGAGGCGAGTTCTCTTAACCAATAAGCTATAGAACTCCAAATTTGATGAAATAAGATGATGGAATTTATTCATTTGTTTTCCCCACTGCATTGAATGCAATTCTAAAATCTAATGAAATATAGGTGGCAACACAAAAAGATATCTTGTCTGTTAACTAATATTTAACAGAGCCAAAGGCAAACTTGTGTAGTTCCTTTATGAAACCATTTAAAGTTTCAAGCTCCACTACTCATTACTAAAAGAAACCTCTGAGGTGTACTTATTTTGAAGTCATGGCTTATACAGTGGAGCGTGTGTTAAGAAAAATGGCCCATTTCTGATACCATTTCCTATGTTGTGCATACAGCAAACCAGTAAATGAAGTTGACAGTGACCTAACGAACCAGAAGTCAGATATTTTAGAGTGAAAGTTGGCGACTCTGGGAGAAACAAGCGGGTTAGATGCACCTAAGTGCAGTGAATGGAGCCTACATTACAACCACAATATAACCAAATTTGCCCTATAAAGAACCAAGCCTTCGGTCAACCTCTGACCCTACCCTCCCTGCACTCCACACCTCCCGATCCCAACCTCTGGCTCAGGTCTAAATCCCTGAGGTCCTCCCAGGGTGAAAGGCGCTATACAAATGTAATTTGTTGTTGTTATAAGAGGGCTGAACTGTATTTGTAAATTTGATTCTCTCGATATCATCAATTTCTCTTGTCTCTAAACATAGAAAGGTGCCACATTTTTCAATACTAAGAATCGGAAAACTTAGTTATATTGCCATTTGTGCATTTTCAGGCCACCTCCAGGAGGTAGTCTCATATCATTTACAATGTAATTAAACACAGGCTCATTGGGTTTTTTTTAATGCTGGGAGAGTCAAAAGCACTTTCCACTCCTCGATAACAGTATAAATATTATCAGCAGGCAATTTGGCCATTAGATATCCATATTGTTCAATTTCATAAAATAAAAAAGTCTCCCTAGAGGAATAATTCAGATTTTATTCTTGGAAACTAAATCTGAGTGAAAATTAGAAAAAAAAGGAAATGTTTCATCTCAGGGTAGAAAAACTGAGGCACAAAGTTTTTCACATTTATTAATTTCTTAAAGATAAATCAAACAGAAAATAAATTAGAAACTATGAAAAGGTATTTTGGATTTCAGTTCTACAGATTGTGTTTTTTTTAAATAGCATATAAAATAGCATGGTAAATAGGGGGATTTAAACCCTGGCCATTTCACAATAATTTACTCTGAAACACTCTATGACTGGAAGCTTTCTGCACACAGCAATGAGGGCAACACAGCTGAAAGGCAAAGAGATTTGAGACAGAGAAAGGAACCAGGGAAAATGATGATGAATGGATTGGGAATTCTAAGAGAATGGCAAATTCGACAGCTGGTCTTCCCAGGCAGCTGAGATACAACATACAAATATATTGTAACTCTGCAAAATATATTTTGTGGATGTAGACAAATACTATCACTACGGCAACTAGAAGAGGTACACAAACAAATCTAACACAAGGGCCAAGATTTTTAGAGTTCAGATAATCTGAAAGTTTTTACAATCAAGCATTATAGAGAAATTAATAAAACACGAAAATGAAAAACCTTAATCGTTCGCAAAATTACTTGGTGGGGGGGGGGGGGGGAGACAGAGCGAGTAAGTCACAAAAAAAAGAATTAAATCAGCAATAAAATCTGCTAATTCTAATTTTATTTGTTAGAAGAAAAATTTTAATGAAAAAAAGCCTTTTTTTGCATTTAGATCATTCATTTCAGAAAACAATCTGTATTTAGTTTACAAATTTCAGAAAGATTATATCTAAAAAAAATCAAGAATTTAAATCACTTCGTCAATTCACTTTACAGTATATTCTGTGAAGCGCTTTGAGATGTCTCAACGACGTGATAAGGCGCTATATATTGGAGTCCTGTAGCTCAGTGGTTAGAGCACTCGCTTTGCTTTGCAAGTGAGAGACCTGAGTTCAATTCCAGGCAGAGGGCGAAACCTTGGGCAAGTTTCCTTACTCCACACAGAGCCTAATAATAATCCTCCAAAACCAAAAGCAATAATAAATTGGTCATTTTCAATCTACGACTGTTTGTGGGACATTGCTGTGCGCAATTGGCTGCCGCGTTCGCCCACAAATATACAGTCAATTCACTTTACAGTGTGTTCTGTGAAGCGCTTTGGGACGTCCTCCCGACGTGAAAAGCGCTATATCAAATGCAAGGATTATTATTATTATTATTATATCCAATGCAAGGATTATTATTATTACTTACAATATGCAAACTTGAAAGGTCCCAAGATTAGGGGAATAGGAACTGGACAATATCTGTATGGCGATCAAGAAAATTCTTCTCAAACATCCTCCACGTGGACCGCATCAGTGACTTTTAAAAGATAATGTGAAACATGTAATCAAAAAACGATTCTGCACAACTCTACAGAATCTAACAAAGCACCGTTTTACACGTATAAAATTCAAATTATTTTCACAAAACAATTTGGTTACTCTTGAGATAGATGAACCAAATTATTGCAAAGATATGTCTAAAAGCAACAGAGGAGTTGAGAAAATTTACAAAATATTTGGGCACATTCATATCAGAATCATAGCAAAGTGACTATTCATTTCAATACGTGTGGGAGAATGGAATAGAGGGGTATGGGAGACGGGAAAAGGAGAAAGACAGTATCTAGCCAAAGGATAGCCCCTCTGTCAATGCTGCTCCTCTGCATTGCAATATCGAACCTTTGGACGCAAAGACTAGAGCATGACCTCAGCCAAGCCAGTTAAACCCAAGGTAAAGACCTTGGATAAGAAATAATTACAATTTACCTTATCCAATCCTAGCTGTAGAGAAGAAATTGTCTCTTCTATAAAAACATGTTGTTTTACAACAGATAGCACTGGAGACAAGTAAATAAGTTATAGAATTTGTGCAGATGCCAGTGGTAACCTGGCAATTGGATTTCTCTCAAATGAGCATAAATGTGTTTTACTCAGGTCCCATTTCACTACTGCTGGCAAAGCTTTTGCTGGTTTATTACTCAATTTCTGAGCTCAATAATTGATTTGAACTTCTTAGTTTGAATATCAATTGTTTCAATTTTAATTTGCTCACCGTTTTAAAACAGTTGCAGAATTTGGTTTCTAAACTCAATCTATATTAATTCTATATATATATTCATTCTATATATTACAGTCCCGTACAGTACAGTACGTGACATATAAGGAACAGAAGCTGTTTGACGTAACAGGCGCACATACTTTTGGCAAAGTCACTTGAGCTATTCCAGCGAAACCTCAAATATCTAGCACATTCCACTCATCTTCATTAACCTATTATCAGCAAATCATATAGATCAAATGAATTCAGAAAACTTAAAAGTGGTTTCATCTTTAATGGTGTTATTTTACATTCTTTTTTTAAAAAAAGAAGAAAAAGTGATGGGCTTTAATCATTTGAAGTTGGGCTCACCCAAGGTTGAACTCACCTGAGGATCGCCCGAAAACTAGTGGAATTAGCCAACGTTCATTTCCCCGTTGGGGGCCACATCAGGGAGCATTCATTGCATGTCATTCCGGCATCTTACAGGCTGGAAGGATTGTAAAGTTAACAAAAAACAGAAATTCTGAAAGTTTATCGACAATAATGAGATGTCACATATAAATAAGTAAAACGCATCTTAAAATGTTTCTTCGTTTTTCAAAAAAAGCACAAGACACCTAATCTGAAACCGAATCCTCATTATTACGCTACTCAGATGTCAGTCTGTTTCAACTGTTAGCGAAGGTCGGTGGTTCAAGCTCCATTCGAGTTCACAGTCCAGTGCAGTAAAAGGTAATACAGGCACACCTCGCCCATTGCAATATTGCCCGGTTCAATGTGGGCTGATGTACTGTGAACCTACGCTGTATTGAAAGCACAGCACACCTGCAGCTTTCCATACTGACTCACTGGCTTCCTGCAAGCATTGCACAGCAAGGAACATCAGTGGCAATCTTACTACCCAGACATGCTGATCGAAAGCCAATTATAGCACGTCTCGTTACAACATGGGGTCTGAATTTATCAACCTAAACTGCTGAATTATAACAGCGCTGGTCCTTCAGATTAAATGTTCCACCAAGTTTCCATCTGCCAATTAAATTGAGAATTCAGAGGCATCATCAAAAGAAGCATTTCTTCCAATGCCTGGTCAAGAATCTTTCGGATTCAACAAATTACATTTGTATAGCGCCTTTCATGTTGGGAGGATGTCCCAAGGAGCTGGACATCAAGGATTTAAACCTGAGCAGAGGGTTGGGATCAGGAGGGGTAGAGGGCAGGGAAGGTAGGGGTAGGAAGGTGGCCATAGGCATAGTCAAAGGGAAGGGTCATGAGACATGCCTTGAAGAAGGCGAGGGAGCGAGGCGAAGGGAATATGGGATGGCGTTCCAAAGGGTGGGTGTAGAGAGGCTGAAGGCCCAACCACCGACAGTGGGCCAGGCCACTGTGAGGGGGGAGAGGGGGGAGTACATGGAGCAGGCCAGAGCCTGCGGAACAGAGAGAGTGGACAGGTTGATATGGCATTATTAGCAGGTCACAGAGGTAGGAAAAAGCAAGACTGTGGAGGGCTTTGAAGGCAAGGATGAGGATTTTCAACTCTATCCTCTGGGGGATGGGGAGCCAGTGGACTCGGGTAAGGGTGGGAGTGATAGAGTCACGGAGCCTGTTGTGGGAGAGGACATGAGCTACAACGTTCTGGATGATCTACAGCTTGTGGAAGTTGTTGTTGAGGTTCTGAATAGCCATTTGATTATGGAGATTGCAGATATCCTAAAAGCATAATCGTCAAATGGATGAAGAATTCAAACAAGTTCAATCTTGGTCTGCTTAATTCTTGGGGATTAGCCAGAGAAGCATATTTGTGTGGGATATGCATAGTTGATAATTGGCCATTTCACGATCAGGCAGCAAAACAATTAAGATTTCCTTATTTACTTACGGAAATATTTTAGATGGTGATCATTAAATCTCACCAATTTATAACAACTTTCCTTTATATAGCGTGATCACCAATTTAGAACATCAACTTTCATTTATATAGCGGCCTTCACGTGGTGTAGTGTCCCAGAGTGTCTAAATAAGTATAATAATCCTTGCATTTAATATAGCGCCTTATGGTATCATCTCAAAGTGCTTCACACGATTTTACTGTGAAGTGAGTAAACTTGTATATGTAGGTGAATGCGGCAAACAGCAACATCCCACAAACAGCCAACGAAGCTAGTGACCAATCTTATTTTGGGAATTGTTGACCAGGACTGCATACTGTTTATATCTAAAACATGTATAAATATATTGTAGCAGGTGTTGGAGTGTTAGAGAAGCAACAGGGGAAAGTAGACATGGTTGAATCCTGCCAGGTTTGATGCCGGTTGGCTCTGCTTCCCTCCTCTATACCGTAGCCTAAGTGCACTACGGCTAATAAATTAATGTTTCTGCATCTTTAAACATTTCCCAATTTATCTAAAAATGTAGTGTCTCCACAAAGAATAACGGCATTACACAAACCACTGTTTGTGGGACGCTGCTGTGCGCAACTGGCTGCAGTGTTTCGCTCATAAAATACCCACTCAATTCACTTTACAGTGTATTCTGTGAAGTGCTTTGAAATGTCTCGAAGACGTGATAAGATTCTATATCAAAGGTAAGAATTATTATTATTAATACTTGGCGTTACCGGGTGTCAACATAGCTCAGTTGGTTGCACTCTCACCTCCGAGTCGGAAGGTTGTGGGTTCAACCCTACGTCAAGACACTGAAGTCACTGACTGGGTGGATACTCCAATGCAGTGCCCCTGTGATGTGCTGCATTGCTGTCGGGAAATTAGGTTCTTTCTACTTGTTCCGATGGAAGTTAAAGATCCCATGTCACAATTCAGAAAGAGAAGGGAGTTTCTCCCAAATAAAATTGGTCATTAACTTCATAGCGTCCTTCAAGCAGGGTATCGTCTCGGATTTCATCTAGGAATGCCAGATGCAGCCATTAGGACTAAAAAGTGGATCAATATTTAATCTCCTGGCACTAACATCCACCACTTCCATGAATACACATTACATTTTTTTCTTAAAAAAGTAACTGCTTTGTGGTACACATATATCAGTAATCCACACTGCCTGAACATGATATCAAGCAGCAAGGACATCATAGTATGTTTGCATATCCATCATGGTACCAATGTATTCTGTAGTACCACTCACAGTGTACCCCACAATAGAGCGTGTGTGGCATCAGACCTTGATCAATACTGCTTTAACAATAAACTTAACTTATGGCCATGATGGCATATGAGCAACAATACCAACATTAATCTATATAATGCCCTTGCTCTACATGTAAAATAAAGCTATCTACATATGAGAGAGGAAGTTACAGTTCCTGCTGAAGTGAAAACTGAATTTTCATCCCACTTCAAGATCATTATGGAAGAATTATACATTTTAAACAAGATTTGTGAATTGGAGTTGCAAGTTGACAAAACGTTTAAAGTAGAAACTAACTGTATCCACCCATTGTATAACGTCTGAGTGGTGCAAAAGGTTTGTACGTTGCCCTTTCTCTATAACAATCTGGGATTAAATCCGTCAATATTATGGGACACTGTTGCACACAAATTGACTGCTGCATTCACTTATCAAAGACAGTCACTATCGTTTACAGTGTATCCTGTGAAGCACAAGACGCTAACCTCCTGACGTCAAAGATGCTAAATGAAAGGCAAGGATTATCATTTATTTTTGCCCCAAGTTAATGGGATGCAAATCACTTGCGCTTCTTGGTTTCAAAACATCAATGTGAAATGCTTTTTGGCAAATCTCAAGGCAGATCCTTCTTGTTTTCTTTTTGTCAGGCAGGTGTGGGTGTCACATGTGGAAAC
This sequence comes from Callorhinchus milii, assembly GCF_018977255.1. Classification (NCBI taxonomy): domain Eukaryota; kingdom Metazoa; phylum Chordata; class Chondrichthyes; order Chimaeriformes; family Callorhinchidae; genus Callorhinchus; species Callorhinchus milii. Next base: position 313,197 of record NW_024704742.1, on the reverse strand, counting down.
CCTTCACTGCGCTTCAGAGAATCCAAACCAGACTGAAAGTGTCAAATATGTATGCCACCTGTACATGGACATTTCTGTGTGTCTGGAATGGAATTTCTGCTCTCTCCCTGGAGGAACACATCCTGTTAATCTAATTCTGGAGAGTATTAGAGGCAGGTTGTCAAGAGCCAAGGCTTGGGGACTCCAGAATGTGCGTTGGGATACTGCAGGAGTTCAACCAACTAAAATCACATGGCTCGCATTGGGACCACTGCCTGGCAAGCTTCCCATTGCTTGGTCAGCTAGGACCATCCTTGCAGAGTTAATTGGCACTGAGCAGAATGAGGCAATCTGGCTGGTCTGCCATTGGCAATGTTCTGGATTAGAAACTGTTCTACTCAGACCCCCACAGAGGGTTGACTCGATTCTGATATTCTGTTGCCAAGCACATCACCTCTAGGTCTCAGGTCCAGGGAGACCAAGTTTGCGTTCCCCCCCAAGGGGAGTCACCAGGTGATCATTTGACATCTGACAGCACACGTTTGAGTCCTCATTGGATGGATAGAAAGTACCAGGCACCCTGCAAGCTTCCTAAGCGTTGCTCATCCCTCTGCACTAAGCAATGGTTCTGCCTGCTGGGAGGTGCGGAGCTGGAGCAGCAAGTCCTCTGAGTTGTAAACCTCACAACAAAATACGACCCTAAACTAGTAATCTCACTGACAGAAGCAGCAAGGACAGCTCAAAAGGTGGCCATCAGTACAATAGAGCACTCTTCTGAAATTGAGGCTGGAGCACATACATGAATGAGATAACAACTTGTACTTGTTCAGCTGTCGTTTCACGTAGAAAACCACATGTAGGAAAATCATTTTCATGTAGAAATAGTAACCTGAAATTAATCTGAGTAGTCAATTCAGGACTGAGCAATTGTTGCTCTCAACAAAAAAAAATCACAATAATCAACAATGAATCAAAACTGACCCAATAAATCCAGTATCTACTTTTCTTTATAATTATACTTGCATTTGAAATAGCGCCTTATATCTTCGAGACATCTCAAAGTGCTTCAAAGTGAATTGACTTTATATTTTGTGGGCGAAATGCAGCAGCCAATTGCGCCCCTCGATATCCCACAAACAGTTGTGTATTGAAGTGACCAATTTTTTTTTTTTTAAAAAAGGGATTATTATTCCCTTAAAAGCGATCCTGCAATCGACTGACAACAGGTTTCCTACTTACTGCTGGGTAAACGGAGGTGTGTGGAGTAAGGAAACTTGCCTATCATCACTTTAGATGTATCCAGGACCTATGCCTTATGTTTACAAAACTCCAAAGTGCTGTCAATTAGTCTTGACTGGGTTGGTGTTAGCATTCTGACTCATTACGCTGTGTGAAGAGCACTGTATAAGTGCGACGACAATGTCTCCACATAAATGCGATGCCGACGCCGTCCTTATTGTCGTGTGGCCAAATACAGGGAAACGTTTTACACATAGCAAAGCCGCCAACAAACTGTCCTGCGCTGAATTGTCAGCCAAGGGACGGACCTGGGGTCTGAACCCACAGACTGGGCTGTGATTAGTCAGTGACCATCCCTGGTCTCTTTATCCCGGTTGTACCATCACCTTCAGCACGGGATGTGGATACTGGTAATTAAGTGCACGGTTTTACTGAAAAGCCACACGTGCTTTACAGTAAGTGAGTGTAGGTGCAAGGTTTCTAGACTGGGGCAGGTTCACGCCCAATAGGGGTGTGTGTTTGTTGTTACTGTATGTGATACAAACAGCTGGGGGGGTGGGGGGGGGCAAATTCCATGAGGGCAAAAGGTTTGAAGGTGGATTTCAATACAAAATAAAGTGTGCAGAACATGACTGAGAGGCTGCACCGGCCCCGGACAATACCAGACACAACAATTTGTCGCTGCCTATGTGGTTTGGTGCAAACCAAAGATGGGGGTGGGGTTCGCATGATGTCAAATAACTTTGTTGATTTGGGCTCAAACTGCGCAAACCTGTCGTGACGCTGTCAGATACTCTGCGCTTTTAATAATAGAGCGCCGCTGCTCCACAACTGATACACAAATATACGGTCAATTCACTTTACAGTGTGTCCTGCGAAGCGCTTTGAGACGTCGAGAAGACGTGATGAGGAGCTATAGCAAAGGCAAAGATTATTATTATTATTATATAACCTGGGGAGGGGGGGGGGGGGGGAGGTGGGGGGGTGGGGGCAGGGGGTGGGGGGGGGTGGGGGGGGGTTGTCACCCCAGCCTTGGCCTCTGCTGCTTAATTACACTCTTTTAGGGTCAAGTCTGTGGGGGGAACACCCTCAGCCCCTCCCCACAACCCCACTCCCCCCGTGTCTGCAGCATAACACTCACGGTCTTACCTCAGCTTCATGGTTCCGCTCCAGGAGCCGACAACTCCCCCCGGTCCCGGGCTGTGTCCCCCCCCCGGTCCCTCTCTCTCTGTCCCCCCCCCGGGCCTGGCTCCCCCCCCCCGGTCCCTCTCTCTGTCCCCCCCCCCGGTCCCTCTCTCTCTGTCCCCCCCCGGGCCTGTCCCCCGGTCCCTCTCTCTGTCCCCCCAGCCCCGGGGTCTCGGTTTCTTTCGGGGGAAACGGTATACTCCCTGATCTCGCGATACCTCGCGTGAAGGGCCGCGAGATCTGCCTGACGTCACCTGACACTAGACACGCCCCCCGCGTCACACAGTCACATGGCATCCCCCTCCCTCGCGTCACACAGTCACATGGCATCCCCATCCCCCCAGTCACATGGCACTATCACACAGTCACATGGCACCCCCCCTCCCCCAGTCACATGGCACCGTCCCCCCCCCCCCCCCAGTCACATGGCAATGGGCTCGTGCCGTCACCTGTGGGCCCGTACACAGCCTCGGCGTCAGGTTATTATCGCTCCTCCCCACGTCCGGTCCCTCACCAGCACCGCCTTCTTCTGCCTCCGACACATCGCCCGTCTCCGCCAAACACCGAGTCCTGTAGCTCAGGGGTTAGAGCACTCGCTTTGTGAGTGAGACACCGGGTCCAATCCCCGGGGGGTCAGTCAGGGCGAGACCTCGGGCAGTGTCCTCACTCCACACACAGAGCCCTAATAATATTCCCTCCAAAACCAAACAATAATAAATTGGTCATTTTCAATCTACGACTGTTTGTGGGACATTGCTGTGCGCAATTGGCTGTCGCGTTCGCCCACAAATATACAGTCAATTCACTTTACAGTGTGTTCTGTGAAGCGCTTTGGGACGTCCTCCCGACGTGAAAAGCGCTATATCAAATGCAATGATTATTATTATTATTATTATTATCATCCTCATCAATTGCATACTTTACACATATCACACAGAGTTTTCCCAATGACCTGAACACCACTGCTGCCCTCAGACAAATTTACATTGGGATCGTTCATCGTATTAGACTTTTCAAATGTTGCAACAACTACAATACAATTATTCTTATTTGCCGGGAAGACATCTCAATGCGCTCGACAATTCTGGCAGAGCACCAGAGTGGAGGGTGGGGAACAGGTCAGGCTGAGGATCGGATTAGCACTACTCTTCAAATTGTTCTGAAATATTTCTCTGTGATAAAATACGTAATGCATTTATTACGACAGTTGTCAGGGACCCATTCGTAAACTTTCCGAGCAGAGGAATACCTAATGGCTGATATTAACAAACTCTCTGCCTGGAGTGCGTGGATCAGAATCACCTCTGGTCCTTATTCCACGCGGTGTGAGATGGTTTTTAAACCAGATGGTAAAGGAAATTTCTCTAAATATCTCAGCTGCATCAAGCAGCACCTCAAAGCAGACTTGTTTGTGTGTTAAATGGAATATTGTGGAAGACCCCCGAGTTAATCACAGACTCAAACCGATCTTATGCCCAAAATGCCATGTCCTTGACCTGGGAGAGTAAGCAATTGCTGTACTGTCAACGTGTTCAATTTACTTATTTGAAGCATCGTTTTGAATACGGAGCCTCAGGGCACATTTCACATCTAAATCATACAATCTCCCGTTTCTGAGTCACCGAGGTCATTGTCGAACCCAGTGTAAGAATGCTGGTGGGAACGTAATTCCTTACTGCTGTAATACAATATGGCTAAATGGCTCTATGACCGTAGGCGTCCTGTAGCTCAGTGGTTAGAGCACTCGCTCTGCAAGCGAGAGACCTGGGTTTGATTCCCGGCAGGTCAGGGCGAAACCTTGGGCAAGTTTCCTTACTCCACACGCCTAATAATAATCCCTCAAAAAAAATAACAATGATAAAATTGGTTACTCAATCCACGACTGTGAGTGGGATGCTGCTGTGCGCAATTGGCTGCAGCGCTTTGCCCACAAAATATAGAGTTAATTCACTTTACAGTATATTCTGTGAAGCGCTTTGAGACGTCTTGAAGACATGAAAAGCGCTATATCAAATGCAAGGATTTTTTTTTACTTAAGCACTGTCCAACTAAGACTTGTTCAGCTAAAGATAGATATAGATACAGAGAGCTTATCTAACCCAGTGTAATTTGCTTGATGGACCACCTTCTCATTCACCATAGCTCAATGGTTAGAACACTCGCAAGCGAGAGACCTATTTCCAATTTTCAAAGAAAAGTAAATAAATTGGTCACTCAACCCACGACTGTTAGTGGGACACTGCTGTGCACAATTGGCTGCCGCGTTTTGCCCACAAAATATACAGTCAATTCACTTTACATTGTATCCTGTGAAGCGCTTTCAAACATCTCGAAGACATGATAAGGCTTGATATCAAATGCAAAGATTATTATTATTGTTATAAATGGAATTTGTTGTTGTTGTTCTATGAGTCACGATTTTAAATGGTTTGCTGTGGGACTCACCTGATCACTAGGTAAGTCTTTACAGGTCAATAGTGCCAAAATCTCATTGCTGGCCCGTAGAAGAAGGCTGACATCTCAATATACTCCCAGCTAGAAAAGCAATGGCAGTCAGCACACCCTGAAGCAGCATGACACACAGCAGACTCAAAGCTGAATCTACAAAGTGTCCTCTTTACCCCCAAGCTGTCAGAGATTTATTTCACCTCATCTCTCCTTCCATGTTATGGAAGATGTCACACCAAACATGGCAACGGATCATTATCTGCCATGAAAATGATGGCACTCACACACACCGATCCTCAGGATGTCTAAGTACACTTAAACACTTGTAATCAAGTAATCAGCTGCTGCTGTGATCAGCTCTGGTGTCAAATAAACTGCATTTGCTCTATTATAGTACTACTGCTAAAGACAGGGCTGCTGTTCGCAACAGCACTGCAATATAAATGCAGCATTAGTAATGCCGTCTCCAGCCCTAACACTTTAAAGATTGCATCAATTAAAATTTAGTAGGCAGTGGCTCTTGGATATACATGGAGAACATTTAGACATCAATCCCTCAGTGGAATCACACCTTGTTCTCGTTCCACTCAGACAAACCCAGATGAGAATGAGAGAAGATATAAATAACTAATCTGACAGCTTCAACTAGCAAAGTCTCCCAGGGATTACTGTGATCCGTAATATTTATTAATGACACAGATTATGTTATTTCAGATAGAAGGTTGAAATCTGGGTGATGTCAAGTCATGAAAAGAATGATCTTCTGAGGATTGGGAGTTGAGGAATGGGTGAGCACTTACTGTGTATACCAGTCAAAGGAGAATAAAACAAAATCACTAGAAGATTTCACTAAGATAGAGTTGACATTAATAAGTGAAATTCTGAAGTTGCATTTGCACTGAGTGATATATGTATTCTCAAGGCAATGTTATTTCCAGCTGTGTTCCAGTGAAATTTTTTTTTAAAAAATAAATCAGAATTGCAGGATTATTGGCTGACATCCAACCTGTCGATGTCTATGGACATGTCTCTGGACAGGACATACCCTGCAGAATATTACAAAGGCCTTAACAACAGAACCAGCAAGTTTCAATGCTTCGATAGCTTCAGAGCCCACCGGTATGAAGCTAGTCTTATCAGAATAAAATAATTGCTTGTGACCCGTGTGGAGGTGGGTATAGCCTCCACTGTGGTATCAACATTCTTCGGTTGAGACATTAAACCGAGGTCCCATTTGTCTGTTCAGGTGGACGTTAAAGATCCCATGGCACCTATTTGAAAAGCAAAGGGAATTGTCCTGGCCAGGACTCACCCAATAAAATTAGTCATCCCATAGCTGTCTTTGGGGCACTGTTGTGCGCAAATTGGCTGAAGTGTTTCCCCTCCAAAAAAGTCACTCCACCCTACAATATATGTTGTGAAACGCATTGAGACATTCTCCCGACGTGAAATATGCTCTACCAAAATGTAATATGATATTAAGATTAATAATAAGGATATACACCAAACTCAAAGTGCAAAATGAGATTCTAAAACTGAGATTTGCCTGTCAGTTCTCAGATGGATATTAAAGATCCACGACCCTGCTTAAAAAGAGTCTTTCCTGGGATCCTAGCCAACAAGTCTCTAGATAAATTGACCACTTGTGACCATTTGTGGCATTTTGCTATGCTATGCTATGTCTGCCGTATTTGCCTTCAAAAGCCGTCACTACATTTGACAATAATTATGCGTAGAGTGCTTTGAGAAGTCACGGTGTGATTATACGCATAGAAATGCAAGAGTTTGCTTTCTGAAGCAGATGTAATTACAATAGTCTAAGGTTCTACACACCCCTGAGGCTTAAACCTAATTGTTGTTTGAGACCAATGAACCCGCCTTATGTTCAGAAGATTTTCCCCTTTGTTCTGCAATACACATTTACAATAACCCCTTTGTCTTTGTTATCAGGGTGACTGGAAACAAATGAAGAGCTCTCTGTCACTATTAGAGACACATGTACAGGGTTCGATCTTTTTTTTGTCACATATGTGAAAGAGTACGCACATCTCAAGGTTTCACCTCGAGACAGATTTTTTATTGTAAAAAATTCTTATCTCAAGCCACCTCAAGCAAGATATAAAATAAGTATCTACCCACAGGTTCAACTAACTGCTGACTTAATTTGCTCAACAAATACATTTTCAATTACTGTAGTGGAATTTATTTTACACTGTAAATTGCTACCATTTTTGCTAATCTTCCTGGTTGTGATTCCTTTTCCCTTTTGTTTTGATTCGCTGGACTGTGTCGGTGTGGAGAGAAATCACAGAGAAGATTACAAATTTCGGAACAATTACTTCAATAAAGGTAATCATAAAACAAGTAATAAAATAAATAAAAAGCAGTGCGGAAATGAATACTATTGTCTGATAAGTAAAATTACAGTGAGTCACTGGACTCAAGATTTTATATAGTAACAGAACTCTGCCATCTGTTAGATGCATGTATTGTAGTGTTGTATCCCATTCCAGCTGTCTGATTTTTTATCTACCTATAAATTGCCAGTTTCTTTTATTCTAAGGCTGGCAAACCAGCACCAATTTAAATTCAATGTGTCTGAACCAATAACTGCAGGAATTGCTTTCATAGTCATTTCATAGTCAGAATAAATGTTATACGGTGGATTATTCTCAATAAATGTGGGAAAATGGGATTATGTTCATAGTTGCAATAAATTTGGCTTGGATTATGGTCTGGGTGGGGCATTTTCATTTTTTGTAACTTTCCCTACTGTTATTGGAAGAGAGTTATCAACTAGAATACCCTTTCTCTGTTTTTTAACAAACTTGTCAACACCTTGAGAAATAATAAACTACTACTACTGCTAATAATAATAATCCTTGCATTGGATACAGTGCCTTATCACGTCTTAGAGACGTCTCAAAAAGCTTCACGCTTGTCTCAAAGATCAGGCTATGATTTATTGACTCCACTGTACACGGAAACCTAACCAATGACAAAGGCTACAGAGAAGAAGTTTCAACTTTTTAATTTAATTTGTTAACTTCTCGTTCAATGACAAATTAAGCAATGTGAAAATTCCTCCTTTGCTGCATGTACATGGTTTTACAATTCTTTGAAACAGAATTAACAGAACCCAGAAGACTCCGCAAAATACCAGGGAATACTACAGCAAAGAGAGTACAGTGTGCCACATTGCACCTTGTGCAAAGATCCAACCTTACTCCTGAAAAGTACTTCATAAAATAAATAAGATATATCAAGCATACAGTTGGAGTAGATCCAGACTGTTGACTTCAAGACTTTCATATGAAGTCCTGTAGCTCAGTGGTTAGAGCACTCGTTTTGCAAGCGAGAGACCTGAGTTCAATCCCCGGCAGGTCAGGGCGAGACCTTGGGCAAGTTTCCTTACTCCACACACAGCCTTATAATAATCCCTCCAAAACAATAATAAATTGGTCATTTTCAATCCATGACTGTTTGTGGGACACTGCTGTGCGCAATTGGCTGCTGCGTTTCACCCACAAATATACAGTCAATTCACTTTACAGTATATTCTGTGAAGTGCTTTGGGACGTTGAGAAGACGTGAAAAGCGCTATATCAAATGCAAGGATTATTATTTATTATTATTATTATATACAGAATACCTCGGATGAAACAAAACCAAACTACTGGGTTTCCTCCCAGCTGCAGGTCAATGGTAGATCTTATTGAGGATATGGCAGATAGAGCCATTTCCCCTCCCTCACTACCAGTGGTAGCAGTAAAGAAAATGGGCCAATGTGAGCATCTGGTCTCCATCCGTGTCCCCCTGCCAGCAGTTGGCTGACCATGGCAAGGTTCTTCACATAGCTTGAGTATCACTGACAGGAGTACGCAATAAATTCTCCCTACAGATGTTCATGAAGCCATGGCAATGCAGCCAAAACCCCACCAGACACAAACACAACCCACAGCTGCAATAGCACATACAGATTACAAGAACAATTTGCATTTATATAGTGTCCATCACACAGGGAGGTGATACAGATACTAACAAACTCACAAGCCACTCAGCAAGACTCACTCCCTACCACACCATGATACCCATATTGTACCACATATGGACTGTAGCAATGAAAGTAATGTATAAATGTTTGCCAGGGTGTTGTAACATAAGAAAAATTGCAATAATTTAGCAAACAAATTAACTTTTCTTAAATTGTGAATTATTGATGATAGAAAGAATAATCCTGATTATCCCCTCCAATAATCTTCTGATGAACTGCCTGATTGATTTAAACATGCCAGAGCTTGTTCTTCCACACTGTGTGCCAATGCTGGCCTGTAATCCAGTCAACAACAAAGTGGGTATGAGTGAGGCAATTATGTTTACTCAATCTGGGCAAGTGCCCCATTTGGTCTCACTTACCTCCCTGTGGACAGCTGAGCTGAGATATGTTTTCCCAGTGATCTTTTTCCACTTTATTCTGGAACACCATTATTTTTCCACTGGGTTTTAATGAAAATATCATACTATATCTTATTTAATGAAATGATTCATGAAGCAGTTATTATAATGCAATGCAGATTTCCAGATGCTACTTAATTTTAATTGTAATTTAGAACATTTGTCATCTATCTACCGTCATATCCTAGTCCTGAGCCTCGTCTCTTTTTCCAAAAGCTTATTAGGTCCATCTCGCAGTTTGAACCTGGTGCCAGCTTCAGTATCAAACGTAAACGTCCTTGTAAAAACCTTATGGTTTCTAATCTCTTTGCACTTAAAGATCCCTACCTGCTCAAGATTGTACCTTCTCAACCTTTTCTTGATGTTGTTTTGTTTGCCAGACAGGGATTCAGTGACCATCTTTCCTTGAAAAGTTGGAACTGTTCTTGCTTAAACAGAAAAAAATTGAGGAGGAAGAATCTGAGAGAGGTTTTCAAAATCAGGAACGGCTTTGATTGGTGGTAAATAGTGAAAGGCTATTTCCATCGATCGACAAATCAGCCACACAACTGAAACCTATCATCAAAAGATAAAATAAGATGTTTTACACTGAGGATTGTTAGAATGCCATCAATGCCTGTTCAAGCCACTTGGATAACTCTAACAGGGTATCTAACATCAGTGAAGACACAATGGGTCACCTGTACTTCAGTTGTTGTAAACACTCCATTTGTCTGGTCTTCACATTGGGTATTCTTTGCCCAAACAGCATGAAAATCTCACTCAACGCAGCCTCTCCATGAGCCTTTCAGCTGCGTTAGAAATCACTGTGTGTACCCATCACCTGGGACACAGCAGTACGTTTGAATTCTGGCTGGTGGCTAATGATGCCACTAATGCACAAGGGATTTCTGGTGCTTTAAGCAAAATTTTCTGGTTCTTATTTTACCTGCGTTAAATGCTTAGTCTGAGTTATAAGTCTGTTTAAGAAGTGGTCACCATTCAGGGTGGCATTCCATAATTGATCTTTGCATTGACGCCATCGCTATTTGATTAATTTATTAGTCTTTTATTGTGTAAATTGAATAACTTAAGTCTATATGAGTTGAATGTCTCAGCATGGGACCTCCAGACACAGAGGCAGAATGCTACCAACTGAGCTGAGCCAAAGTGACACTTACCTGACACTTGATAGAAGCACTCTCTCTGCGGCTCTAATGTCTTTCCTATGATGGGATGACTAAAAATGTACACAATAATTTGACTGTGGTCTAACTAAAGATTTATAGAGATAAGACATCATCTGTTTGGTTTTATATTCTATGCTTCTACCTAGGGTCCCATAAGCCTTCTAGTTTTGTCAATCTGCCTTCCCACCTTTAAAGACTTATGTGTGTTGATCCGTAAGACTTTCAGGCCCTTTAAAATGTTACCATAGCAAATAGTTATATTCCCTATTCTTCCATCCAAAATGTATAACCTCACACTTTTCTGCATTCAATTTCATCTGCTCTCTCTCTGCCCAATCTACTTGTCTGTATATATCCTCCTACATAAGTATATTTTCATTTGGAGAGTGTTTACATAATATAAAAAACAACTCATTGTATAACATCCAGCCAACAATTTGTTACAACCACTTCCTTATTTCAGATTTTCAAACAAAAATTGATCTTTTTCAAAATATTTTAAAACTGTGTTTTTCTTGTGTCGATTATGTTATTCCAAATATCTCTGTTGTTTATCGTAAACTGCTACTATTTGGTATATAAAGGAGTATGCTATCCTTTCAAGTGTTATTTGTACTTGAACACTCTCTTGGGAGAGCTTAAAGTGGCAAACTGTAAACAGATCCTATCTGATTGTATTTGTTTGCAGTTCGCCACTTTAATCTCAAAGTGCGGTTTAATCACTTGGAGTTAGTTCATAATTTATCAATTTTTCTATCTATTGACAGACACTTTGAGATTAAAGTGTCTATCAATTTTTTTTCACATTTCTTTTTCTTTTCTTCTAATTTTCTCTACTCCCCCCCCCCCCACCCCCACCCCTCCGAGTACATTTTGCTCAATTTTCCCCCACTTCTCTGTTGCAGCCAGAGGTAGGTCCCCAAATGGCCATTATACATGTATGAGTTTTGACACTGAATGTAGCAGTGTTTGACTCTGGGGGAACATCTTAGTTAAGACCCAATCCTATCCTCACTGATGTCCAGACACACTTTGAATTTTTATGAAGGTTTACATACTCCTTGCATTAGACGGAGCTTCTACAACATCAAAATATTTCAACTTGCTTTACAGATAATTACTGTCATTTATAGTGTCTGATATGTAGGTAAACATGGCAACCAGTTTGCGCAGGGTAAAGGGTTTTTAACCCGCACAGACCTGTCTTGACGTTGATTAAACTTATTTCATATAGGACCTTTACAGCCAAAGAGAGAAGAGGCTTTTATTCCATTAGTCTGAAGGAGATCCTTGAGATAAAAGGGTAATATTCTAACCCACTGTGACACTCTTACAATTTCTATGTAAATTATGCACCATTCAGGAGCCTCACCAGCAGAATTACCCACTTAAGGGCCTCTGAATTGCGATGATAAGAGAATTGAGAGTATTAGAAGTTTTTATTAATGGGAATTGTTGTGTGTAGGTAAATTGTGTGAACGTCACAAAGGAAAATGAATGTGGGTTAAAAAAAGGCAGTATCAGCACAGCCAAACAGAGGATGAATTTCCCAAACAATCTTAACTTGCTGTTGCAACCCAGGATAAGGTACAGAGTAGGTTCTTCATCCTCGCTAACAGACAAGGTGAGACATGTGGATATCTCATTGCAGGCTTCTGTGATAGATAGAAAGTATGATTGTGTGATTTCTTCAGCCAATTAGGTTGAAGTGGGACATAATCCAGACAAACTTTAGTACTCCAGTGCAATGCTGGGCTGAGAGAGCTTCAGTAATAATAATAATTATAATCCTTGCATTTGATATATCATGTTTTCGAGACGTCTCAAAGCGCTTCACAGAATATACTCTGAAGTGAATTGACTGAATATTTGTGGGTGAAACAGTCATGATTTGAATGACCAAATTATTATTATTTTTATTTATTTATTCATTTATTTGTTTATTTTTAAGGGTTTATTACCACCAGAAAAGTGATCCTCCAATCGTCCAACAACCGGGTTCCTATTTACTGCCAGGTAAACAGAGGTGGGTGGAGTAAGGAAACTTGCCCAATGTTTCACCCCGCCCGGGATTTAAATTTACAAGTTGGGTGGAAATAAGCAAAGAGTATGTATCCAACCAGTGGGTATTGGAAAACTGGTTGCTGTGATTGATTGCATTGTCCTGCCAACGTAAAATAATAATAATAATCCTTGCATTTATTATTATTATTATTTTGTATAGTGCCTTTCAAGTCAGGAGGACATCCCAAATCGCTTCACAAGATTTACTGTAATATGGTTTGACTCTGTATCTTGTGGGCAATACCAAAATACCAAATGTCAGGGTTATTATTCAATAATATTTCCATAACATTAAGCATGAGATAAAACAATTTCTAATTTAGGAAAATGTGTTCTGCGCCAGTGCTCTTTTCCTGCCAAGCAAGGAAAAATGTTCCCAGACGAAGTTTAAGGCAACACTGAAAATGATAAGAGTTAGGATCAGTCAAAGGAAAGAGAAAAATGGTATGGCACAGAAAATTTTAAATAAGCCTGAGGTAAGTTTAAGGAAAATTATTAGAAGGAAGCTAAGATTGAAATAAAATTGAAAAATCACTAATGAGTAATGGAAGTCCACATGGACAAAGAGAACAGAAAAATGAAAGAGTCAGAAAATAATAAGATTTAAAGACAGAGCGAGAAGAAGGAAAGGGCTTCAGGAAATTGGGGGGGGGGAGAAGAGGGGTATATATCTGCAGATGGGGAAGGACAAACATATGCCTCACCGCTTCAGTTACTGCTACACTTCTGAAAATCTCTATTTGTACTTCCTCAGGGTAAAATGGTGAAATAAAGTGCATTTTCTTTCCGCACTGTATACAATTATACACTATTAGGCACTGGCATTGTGGCTTAAGCACAACATACACTGGTGATCCCACGAGGTTACAATTCATCCAACCGACAGCAGTGTGAGGATGGGGGGGTTGGGGGGGGGGGGGGGGTGAGAGGAAGGAACTAAATAATAATGTGTAAACACCACAGGTCCAGGAGATCTGCTAAACTCCCAATGATGGGATACATTGCAGGGTCATCAACCACGAAATTGTTGGCTTTATAAAGCGAAGAGCTGCTCCAACTTCATTCGAGAGTGTCTAATACCTGCGTTACTGTTTGATGAACGTATCCAAACGGTTCACATTTCAGAACCAGATTTATTCGGTTAATTTCTATCTTCACAGTTTGTACTTCATATTGCATGAGGCAAACCTAAGACCCAGAATTTCTAATGGTCGTCGTCTCGAAACCATTGTCGTAAAGCGCTATATATATATCAAATGCAAAAATCAATACAAAGAGGTTAGGAAAGAAGTCAAAAAAAAACCAACAACAACAACCAGGAAGGCACAGAGGAATTATGAAACTAAATTATCAAGGAATATAAAAAGAAGTAGTAAAATATTCTACAGACATAAGTAACAAAAGAAAAATCAAAGTAGGAATAGGGTCACTAAGGGATGGACACCGTGAGCTCACAGGCGGCCACAGTGCAATGGCAGAAATATTCCAACAATTACTTTTCCTCAGGATTTACCTGGGAGGTGGGACAGGTGGACACGACAGCAGAAGAAGAGATCAAAAATGATATAAATACATTTAGGATAAAAATGGGGAGACATTGAACAAACTAACCAAGCTCAGGGAGGGTAACCCCTGGTCTGGGTGGATTGCATATAGTATGTTAAAATAATCTGAGGCACTAATACATAATATATAATAACTCATTAGAAAAGGGAGTAGTGCCAGCGGACTGGAGGATAGCTAACGGTACACCTATACTTAAAAAGGGGGATAGATCAAGGCCACAGACCTTCTAATACTGTACCTGATATGTTTGCCAGACCCCAAGAACAGGTGGAAGACACAGTGCCATTTAATGACTTTGGTACAGGAGCGCAGTTTATGCTGCGCTCAATCAGCAAGAACTGGAAGCCCCATTTCCTTCTCTGCACTGTGTGTGAGATGTGTTAACTGTGAGGGAAGTGGGACCCACGGGAGGAGGTTTGCCCTCTGTCTGTCTCTGTCTCTATCTGGTGCCGCGCACTCACTGACCTCTGGGGGTGATCCTGGTGTCACCCTGAACCAAGTGCAAGTCGGTGCATCCCGCAGTCAGACATGTATATCCCTCACCTGGATCAATGCACTGTTGCTAACACCCCCCCACACCCCCCCACCCACCCCCACACACCCCACCCCCCCCCACACACACACACCCCACACACACCCACACACTCCCCCCCACACCACACCCCCCCCCCCCCCCCCCCACACACACACACCAAGTCAAACAGCTCTGACCCTCCATCCCTCTTTTTATTGGGATTGGGTTTTCTGATTGGTTTCCAGATGTGAACCCAATGCCCCCTGTTACCCCCATTATGTTTAGGGGACAGTGGGTACCTCTGGCTAACCCTGACCCAGTGCTATCCTCTCTCTCCCCTCTCCTTCCCCACCGATAGCTTCACCTATCGATCACTGGGATTTGTGATTGCAATTGATCAGCGATTTCCCTGTGATTTAAACTTTTATTGTGAACGCTATATCTCTGGGATACGAAGCTTTTCCGGGGTTTGGTTCAATTTGCTCCAGTGGTTTCACTAAGTGATGAATCATATCGATCGGACGCTTATTCTCAATCTGATTTACAATCTCCTGCAACAGTCTCTTTAGGCACTAAATTATTTTGCTTTACTGCACAGTCTGGACAATCTTTCTCCTCTCCTCTCCCTCCCTCCCTCCCTCCCTTAATAAAACAGGACTCGTTTGAAATCCCCTATAGAATAAACAGATGCTATAGTTTGGAGATCTGTGTGTTTCCCAGTTAATTGATATTGCAGTGAGCAAGGCAAGGAGCCCCCCACCCCCTCTCTCTACCCCTCTCTTCAAGGGCAATCTCCTTCCCCCCCCCCTCTCTCTCTCCAGATGATTTCATCCCTGACAAGTCTTGTTGGTTGTGTCTTCTTCGATTGTTGGGACATGTGAGCCTGGCCAAGCCCCAGTGGCTTCCCCTGTGGTTTGTTTACCTGTGTCTGTCAGTGGGAGCTGGCTGGTTGGTTGGTTGGCTGGTTGGCTGTTTGGTTGGTTGGTTGGCTGGCTGGCTGTTTGGTTGGTTGGTTGGTTGACTGGCTGGTTGGTTGGCTGGCTGGCTGGTTGGTTGGTTGACTGGCTGGTTGGTTGGCTGGCTGGCTGTTTGGTTGGTTGGTTGGTTGACTGGCTGGTTGGTTGGTTGGCTGGTTGGTTGGCTGGTTGGTTGGCTGGTTGGTTGGTTGGTTGGTTGACTGGCTGGTTGGTTGGTTGGCTGGCTGTTTGGTTGGTTGGTTGGTTGACTGGCTGGTTGGTTGGCTGGCTGGCTGTTTGGTTGGTTGGTTGGTTGGCTGGCTGGCTGGTTGGTTGGCCGGCTGGCTGGTTGGTTGGTTGACTGGCTGGTTGGTTGGCTGGCTGGCTGTTTGGTTGGTTGACTGGCTGGTTGGTTGGCTGGCTGGCTGTTTGGTTGGTTGGTTGGTTGACTGGCTGGTTGGTTGGCTGGCTGGCTGTTTGGTTGGTTGGTTGGCTGGCTGGTTGGTTGGCTGTTTGGTTGTGGACAGCCTTGGGCTTGGCCAGTGTCAGTCACTCTGTCTCCTCTGCGCCAGTCACAAGAGGCAGAGTATATTGGCACAACCCATCCCGAAATCCCACTGCAGCGAGTACAGCACTGAGCCTTTGGCTGCTCAGTGAAACCTGATTAATCCTCCCCCCCCCCCCCCCCCCCCACACGCACACACACTCTCTCTCTGTATATATATATCTGGAGGGAAGAGCTCAGTCGCCCGAATGTCAGAGGAAGCGAAGAGACAGAGAAGAGTGTCGTTCTGTGAGGAGGAAATCCGTCAGAAGTGGAAGGAGGAGAATGGGGACTTGGGATCACACTGTCACAGTCTGGGACCAGAGGACAGGGATTTACATGGCCATCAGTCCTACACCATGTAAGTACTTTATTCCTTATCACAACCATTTCACCCCCCCCCCCCCCCCCTCACTACCTGATCCATTTCCCATTTTGTTCATTTCATGCGAATAGAATGAAGGAAATTGTAAGAACTAAAGGACGTTGAGACAAAGGTAATTTACCTCAAAACAATATTTACTGATGTAGGGCTTGTTTTGAGGGCAATGTGTGTCTCCCCAATGTTGGGTTAAATGCAAAACTTTTGAAATAAATCACGGCGAGTGTTGTCTCCCCCCCTCCCCACCCCCCCCCCCCACCCCCCACCCCCCTCCCCACCCCACGCGAAAAAAAATCTAACATTGATTTAAGCTTTGCTCTCGTTCATAGGAACCCGATTCAGAAACAGCAAACAGGGAAAAAAAAAGGGTTGGAATTAAATTGGATTATGTATTTAGTAAACTTCGAACTAATCCCATAGATGCAATTTTACTCTGGAGCAAATCCCCGAGTGGATGGGCAGGGAAACTGGTTATGATGCACAGCGGGATTTGTGTGAAACACTTTTTTTAAAAAAAAGAAATAATCCAATATTTTGCTGTTAAAAAGTTGAGTTAATGAAAAAGCAGTTTCCAACGATCTGACGATTGTTCATTGAGATTAAGCTGCAATACAGTTGCATCACTTGGTCCGACTTCAGCAGCAGATCTCAACATTCATCTTAAAAATAAATCTCGAGTTAAAATGAAGTGGGCGCTCGTTAAGCTGTCCATCCGTGGGACTCCTTCTCAAAATGAGCGCCACCAAGTGATTCAGACAGTCATTGACGTGCGTTACGAAGTGTGGACCAACATTTATCATCATTAAGTTAAATATAGCATCGTTACAGTGGGTGGAAGGCGCTGGAGTGGAGGTGGCGTTACCTCTTGAACCAGGACTGATATGAGTCGACATGTAGTTCTGTTCTTGTTGCAAAGACGAAGAACGTTACCGACCCCAAACCTCATTTTGTACCATTGCCCAACAGTGTGAGGTACATATATATAGCAATGGAACTGATTAGCTTCCGTCCACTCCCTCCCAGCAACAACATGTCATTTAGACAGAAAAACGTAGAAAACTAAGGGATGGAAAGGTGACATAGGTTAATCCTATTTTGCCCCAAATATGACAGTATTCCCTCAGAAGGAACCGAGTCACGCTGTAGACCAGATCCACTGTTACCAATTGCATTTCATCACTTTAACTCTTAATATGTATGTCTGGACAATAAATGTCAGAGACTAAATATAATGATAGAGAGTATCACAGGGTAACTTGATCATGCCCTAACCTACACACCTTACAGTCAGGCGGTCTGGATAGGGATGAGGAGCAAGGACCCGAGATAAAAAGAGGATGCAAAGGAGATTTACCAGAATGATGTCGGGGATGAGGGACTTCAGGTGTGTGGAGAGACTAGAGAAACTAGGATTGCTCTCCTTAGAGCAGAGAAGGTTAAGGGGAGATTTAGTAGAGGTGTTCAAAATTATGAGGGGTTTTGAGAGAGTAAATAAGCAGAAACTGTTTCCAGTGGCCAATGGGTCGGTAACCAGAGGGCACAGATTTAAGACAATTGGCAAAAGAACCAGAGGGGGATGAGATTTTTTTTTTTACGCACAGAATTTTACGATCTGGAATGCACTGGCTGAAAGGGCAGTGGAAGCAGCTTCAAAAATAACTTGCAAAAGGAAATTGGTTGTATACTTGAAAAAAAAATGCATGGCTATGGGGAAGGAGCGGGGGAGTGGGACTAATTGGATAGCTCTTTCAAAGAACCAGCACAGGCACAAAGGGCTGAATGACCTCCTTCTGTATTGTAGGATTCTATCGACTGCGTAAAAAATGACTGCAATTGAAATAGTATTCCATATCACTATATCACTCACTGCGTGCTCTTCAGCAGCTACCAGTAGCAGATCAGCCATAGCTTGAGAAGGAGACCGAGCTGAAGGGCAACAGCAACCAGCTGTTCCAATAAGCTTGGTAACCGTGGATAAGGTGGAACTTGTCAAGGAAGAAGCTGAAACATGGGCGCTGGTAGACTCATTGCTTGTCATGTCAAAACAGTGTGAGGTAGCAATAAACAAAGCAAACAGGTGAGAGAATGTACAGTCTTTCCAAATCAGCCGGGTTCAGATCCACATTTTGTTTGAAAATTTTAGATTCTACAGAATTGTTACAAAATGTTTAAGTGCCGTCCGAATGTGGAAATTGTTCTTTTTAAGGCCTTCATAAAAACACTTTCAAAATTAGGGATGAATTTATGTGTTTTCCACAATTCTGCGCAAATGCAGTTCTTTCCCCTTAAGAATTCCACACTTCACAGTGGTCGTACAAGAGTCAACAGCAACAACAACAACTTCCATTTATATAGAGCCCTTCGCGCAGGTTAGCGTCCTGGAGCGCTTTACAGTGGCTGAGTCTGACAAGTGTAGAGGTACGACACTTCAAAGCAACCCATTTTGTGAAGCATGTTGAAATATTTCTGAATGAAATGCAATTGTTATTCAGTTTTTAGAAATGTATTATTTATGGACTCTTTCCACATTGGCTGATTTAGAAAAAGAAGAAATATTCAACATTGTAGGTGAGCTGCCATTGGCTGCTAGATTTTCATTAAAGCTAAAGAGATCACAGTTTATTTCAAACAGCCTTCAGAAAGCTGTGTGCTCATACAATAATGTTTGTGATTGTCTAACACAATTCCATTAAACAGAGTTTATTGCTGATTTGAATAGAAAGAGGAGCGACAGATCTAATATCACCAAAGGGTCACAAAAATATTCTAGAGTACAATACTTAGCTCTGGAGAATGTCCAGAATGGATATTTTTCAAGGTTAAACACTCTAACCCCTTGAAACTTCACACGATGCTCATTTCAGCTGAGTATGGGCTCTGCAAGCTGAAGTGAAAAGGTTCATTTAATTAAAATCTAACAGGAAAGTAGCCAAATGGATTTCAGATACTCCAGTGACTATGTCCTTGTCACAGTCAGATGTCCTCTTCTGAAAGCTTTTAGCACCAGATTTAATGAAAGCAACAATGACACAAATCATAAAACAATCAGTAATAGTTCCCAGACATAAATGCTATTTTAAGCAAATACCAAATAAAAGCTAATGGAAATATATGCTAAAAGTGCTTCGCATGTAGAAGATAGAGTAGTCCCCTGTTTTGGTCAGGAAAGGAAACCACTGGTTGTTGCTCAACCTTGCCTAATCTCCTCCAAAGGCACACTTATAAGTTCATTGTAGGGAACGGATGTTGTTTGCTGGAGACGACTGTCATGCATTTCACTGGTATGCATCATTAAACATATAAGGCGAGCAATTTCCCTATTTTCCATAATCTGGTACTGCATCTCACACAGACCAGCCGTCTAAAGATAGCTGCTAATTCACAAATGCTTGCAGATAAAGGAACTACTGGGCACAGTGTGACAGGCGTACTAAACAATTTTGATGTTATACTTCAACACCCTCTGAAATCTCTCTATTCCTGCGACATCAACATCCGCAGTAAGAAGAAGCACTTATATATAGCAGCGTCTTTCAAACAGGAAAATGTCTTCGCGGTTCACAGAGATGAAATGGGAGCTTGAGCAAGGTGGGGTATGAGAGGATGGTGGAGGATGAGAGGATGGTGGAGAAGGGAGGTGATCAAAGGCGCAGTTAAAGCGATAGGTCTAGAAGGGCTTTGAAAGCAGAAAGAGAGAGGTTGCAATGTCAAAGGATTTGGAGAGAGAGTCCTGATGTTGGGATGAAGGGACACAAAGCAAACCTGAGTTAGCAGAGTGGACAGGGGGACAGGACTGCTGGAAATCACAGAAGTAGGATGAGGCAAGGTGTGGAAGTATTTGAAAGTTAGACCAAGCGAGGGAGTAAACTGTCTGCCATGGAACTGACTCTCATAAGAAAACACAAGTCCGTATCATAGGGTTGTGAAAGCGAAGGTCCACTTATTGGAATTGCTGTAAAACGTGGGAGCGAGTGAACAGTTCCCAAAAAGAGGAAGCTAATAATATTTGGAGTGTGGGTGTAGTTTTAGGCACCTTACTTTCAAAGCATTGTTGGTGCATTGGAAATATTTTAGAGAAGAGCAAAGATGATTCGGGGACATTTTGCTTCTGAGTTAGGAGGTTATTATGAGGACAGACTCCTATAACTAAGAGAAACAAAGACAGAGAAGACACAATCTTTTTTTTAATGTTAAGGAATGAGCAATAAAGTCAAAACCAGAGATAGAAACATGACCATATCATGAACAACCCCAAACAAGATTTGAGATTAGGAAATTTATCTTCACTGAGTTAAGGTACGTGGAATAGACTGCCAGACAGGGGATTGTTGATTAACTCTTATTTAAGGAAAAGGCAGGATGAATATCTCGTCAGAAAAAAGAGTGAGGATCATGAGAATATAGAATGGACGGCCTCAGAAAGTCATAGATGGTCAACCGTGCCATTCAAAAGAATGAACAATACTTGATATTAAGGAAAACTAATGGAAAGGCTGATCAATAGAATTAAAGAGAGTTGCTTTTGACTGAAATGCGGGACAGTTCAACAAATCAAATGGCATACGACCATTTTTATGTTTGTCTGTTAGCTAATAATTTGCCTTAACTCTAGTATTTTGATACTGAATTTCTTGTCTCAAATCTCTCAACTCCCAAGTCATTGGAAAAGGTGAACATTGCAACACAGTCTCAAACTAAATGGATTACAAGTTTGTTGTGTCGACAAACTGAATAGCAAAGAGCAAACATAAATAACTGACAGAGTGCAATTCTAATATAAAAACATAAAATGACAAAATGTCAGGTCAATCTAGCCTTACATATGAAAAAAATGCCACGGGTGAGCGACTGATATATGAATGCATATTATCAAAAACAACACAGATTTAAGAAACAATTTGAACATGTAAGAGAATACAGTTATACTATATTTTATTGAAGAACTGATTGGAGCAACAATACCTTACATTCATACAGCGTAGGGTAATTAATGTCTTGGAGTATTCCACAGTGATGGAGAAGGACAGGGGAGGTGCCCATGGGTTTGGTCAAAGAGGTAGATACATGCACAACAGACAGAGAGAAGCAGAAAGAACAGCAAACTAATTACAAGGGGAAAAACACATATATGAGTCACTGAAGGGTTGAATTTGAACTTTGTCGATTCAATCAATTACTAGGAAAATGAATTAAAACTCAGTGTGAAGCATTGTAAACTGGCTTGACTGTATCAGTCTTTGTTCGCTCATTTGGTTTGTTACCGGCACTGATGTGATCTATCAACACTGTATTTGGATTATTATTCTATCTGAC
Source organism: Callorhinchus milii (assembly GCF_018977255.1). Taxonomy (NCBI): domain Eukaryota; kingdom Metazoa; phylum Chordata; class Chondrichthyes; order Chimaeriformes; family Callorhinchidae; genus Callorhinchus; species Callorhinchus milii. The sequence continues at coordinate 291,383 of NW_024704742.1, read as the reverse complement.
GTTGTTTAAAAGGGACTATAATTAAGATTAATTAACATTTTGAGACCAGACAATCCCTGAACATTAATGATTGTAGCAGTTTTCTTTTTTAAAAACAATCAATTTAATTGACCTACTCTATCTTTAACATTCCCAGGATTGCCAATTTTGAAACAGAAGACGAAGGCTAACACCCACTCTTCAGTAACCTACATTTGATTTTTAAAAATTATGATTTATAAAGTTGCAGCAAAGTCAATTGAATTGCTGGAAAGGGGTAGAAGTAATCATTCCAACAATATCTGAAACATGATATGACCATTCACCCAACTAGTCCATGTAATTAATATAAATAATTATAAATATGAATAATAAATAATAAATATACCAGTATATACTCCACACAAGTCCCCACCCTTCCTATTCCCCTCTATTTCAGAAGCAATGACCATACTGTGATTGTGGGTTGGGATGTCCTCCTGACATGAAAGGAGCTATATCAATGTAAATTGTATTTTGTGTATTGTATTTTATTTTATTTATTTCTCCCTCATATATGTATCAAGTTTCCTCTTAAATACACTGATACTCTTTGTTACAACCACAGTTTCCAGCAGCGAGATCCACATTCTCATCACCCTCTGGATGTCAAGAAGTTCCTCCAATACTCCCTGTTAGATTTACTGTGGGTTTGAGGTTTCATCTCTTCTCCTCTGACAACGCAGGTCTCTCCTCCCGACCCTCCTCCGTACTGTGCTGGAAGCTTTTTGTTGTTGTTGGTTGTCAGAACTGTGCATAATACTCCAAATGCAGTCACACCAAGGCTTTGCATACATTTAATATTACTTCCCTACTTTTATACTCCATTCCTCGGGACCATAAAGCCAAGAATTATATTTGCATTCTTTATGGCCTTATCCACCTGTGTTGATACTTTTAAAGACTTGTGAATCTGAATCTTTAGATCCTTTTATTCTTCTACTTCTCAGGTTCCGACCATACAGAGTATAATGAGCTTCTTTATTCTTCCTACAAATATGAATCAATGCACATTTCCTTTTTATTACATTTCATCTGCACCTATCTGCCCATTCTGCAAGTCAATTTATAAATAATATTTTAAATATTTAAAATAACATTTATAATAGATTTATAATATTTATCAGATTATAAATGTTAATAATGAGTACTTATGATTATGGCAGATACTTCCTGAATACAATTGCAACAACACCATAAGAAAACATTTTCATTAAAGAAAATGTACAAAAATGTAACCAAGATGTGGAAAAAATGTTTGTTGGTTTCTTCCATAAAGTGGCAAATTGTATCTGGAATAACATACAGCCATAACATGAAATGAGTATTATCTGAAAATGACAGTGAATAATGACCAGCCTTGCTTGCTAGATAAATTGTACGAATAATGATATTTCTCAATGCAGTGCAAATAAAATCCCAAAATATGTTTGGAAGAACAAATCTGTTTAACTACTGTATAAGGAAAGATTTGCCTGACACAACGCACCTTACGGCATAGAAAACTGAGCATCTGTTATGTGCAGCACTGCTGGACTTACTACACTTCACCACAATCCCACCCGCAGCGTTCAATTAGAGGAACAGGGTTCCAGAGCCTCACTTCAACTGGCAAAATTCAATTAAAAACTAAAATTGATACATTCTTTTTGGTAATAATAAATTATCTATTGTGGCACTGTTCATAGATTAAACGTGTTGAAAAAATAGTGGTAATGAAGCTGATTTCCTCCAAAAGCATGGCTTCAAGAAAACTCAGGTAAAGGGGTTGTCGTAAGTAATACGGCAAGTAAGGTTAATGTCGGGCTCTTAATTGCAAGATATCTAGTTCACTGTAGTCTGTTGACCATTTTGACTATTTACTTGTTGTAAGCAGTTCAATGGGTTCAAATTGCATTGCTTGGCACATGAATGTCCTGGGTGATTGAGGCTAAGACTCATTTATTAAGATGCTGTGATGGGAGGATGGTAGGGTGGGTCTTCTTCTTCATCCAAACCAATCTTATGATCTTGTGATGTTCAGAGAGAAGCAGAGGCTTAAACAGGGGCACATGTGTCTTTATAATGGTAGACACATTTCTATCCCCAGGTAACATGTCACTAACGTAACTAGGCAAAGACACAATGCATCAGGAAGCTGTGGCTACCACTAGAATATTTCACAATTATGTGTCCTCTCATTGCAGAAGATGTGCATAGTGCATCTATTATTAACAGGGCTTTGTAACGGCTTTGAGAGTCAACACTAGTTTGGATTACCTCATGAGTAAGGGAGGCACCTACTAAAAATATTTTAGGCATCGGTGAATTATTTACGTGTTGTAGCACTGACCAGATTCAAACATAACCTATGCCATGGCTTCAGAGTATATTCACCTCTGAGAACCAGCAGAAGAAGTTGGGAACTACGACCTTTTTTCCAACATAATTGAGATCCGGGTGACAGGGTGCTACCCAAAGCCATAAACATAGAAGGATTAATTAATGTATAAAGACTTCAATTTAAAACAACAACAACTTGCATTTATATCACGCCCACCACACAAGGTAGCATCCCAGATGCTTGAATTTACCCTCACACTTATTATACTTAAAAAGAAGAGTTTGACCGTGCCTTCAGCTCCCCTCTCGACTCTCTACCCCCTCCTCGCTCCCTCCCTTCCCTCCCCTCACCCTGACCATTTCCCCCCCTCCTCGCTCCCTCCCTCCCCTCACCCTGACCATTTCCCCCCAATGCTCGGGTCCCGACCCAACTGTCCAGCGCCTTGGGACGTCCTCCCGACGTGAAAGGCGCTCTATAAATGCAATCTTGTTGTTGTTGTTGTCGAGGTCTGTTGTCTGCTAGATAATATGGCCATAAATGGAAGTGTTCAGATACCACGTTTGCCTGCAATATACACAATCACGATATTTTACGGTAAACCCTCATTATTATTTAATCATTTGTGGAGTCCTGTAGCTCAGTGGTTAGAGCACTCGCCTCACAAGCGAAAGTCCCGGGTTCGATTCCCGGCACAGCCAAACCTTGGGCAAGTTTTCTCACTCCACACGCCTAATAATAATCCCTCAAGAAAAAAAACAATAATAGATTGGTCACTTCAATCCATGACTGTTTGTGGGACACTGCTGTGCGCAATTGGCTGCTGCATTTCACCCACAAATATGTAGGCAATTCATTTTACAGCATATTCCGTGAAGCGCTTTGAGACGTTGAGAAGATGTGAAAAGCACTATATCAAATGCAAGGATTATTATTATTTATCAGTGGATCAGAATAGGCTGAGGGGGCTACTCCTGGTCCTATGTTTTTCTGTGGCCGAGTTATGCGAGATCATGAATCAAATGTGGAAATAAGAAATGTGGAACAGACAGGTGCAGATATTTCACAATATCTCACTGTAAGACAGCTGCAAAAGAAGGCTATCCAGAGATTGTTCCCTAACAGATTCACATAGCTTGACAATACATAAATATTTGAGAATATATCTGACTTTTTATAAGATGGGTGAGTGCAGTCTCATTAACAGCGTCATTCCTTTTTTTTCCATTTGTGCTTTACTGTGTTCATTGGGCTGAGTGCATTGCAAACATGTCAATGAATAAGGCCGTCATTTTGAGAGGAAATTAACTCCCAGTCTTTATCGTAGATCACAGCTCACTAGCCTTAGAAATGCTCCTTTGTACAAATCACTCACCAGGAGGCAATTGACTATCAGAAAAGCTGGAGTTTGAAGAATCGCTTATTGAAAACAGTTGCAGCTAAAAATAGTTATAACAATTTTCTACTCTCTACTGACATTGTATTTATTTAAGCAATAGGAACTTGCAAGACCTGATTAAAAAAAGCATTCCTGTCCACCTGTGCAGTCTCAATTAGAAATACTCTTCCTGTACCACAAAGCTTCAAATCCGCTTAACTGTTTAATAAAACATATCCAATTCGCTTCTAAATCTGCTGCCCTCTCTGCTTTGCCCAACAAACTGTTAACCACCGTCTGAGAAGGAAGATTTATTTTGCTCATGCAAATGCGTAGTCAATGGAATACTGGATGTGAAACATATTGCCAATTGGTTCTAAATACAGTAATTGGCTTTTAATTTTTTAATAAATGAATTCCCATCAAGAGGAGTGAACTTCCTGTTACGGCCTGGAGGTAGTTTTTTATCTATTTTATTTGGGATGTCGTTCTGACATGAAGGTTGCTATACAAGTGTAATTTGTTGTTATTGTTGTTTATTTTACAGTTCGAAGATTGGGACCACAGAACAGTGGATTGAGCATGGCAGTAAGAGGGACCTGATTAACGTAGCATTCTTTTCTTGTAAAACAAAACTTTATAGAATTGAATTCATTCCTCATTTGCAGTAATTTGCTATAAACCGCTTCCGGCACAGTGCAGCTTTCGTCATACAGTGTGATGGAGAGTGAGCTTTATACTTTGGTTTGTGGACAGCTTTGGTAATTAATGTTGGGGCATAGTGTTGCGTTTGCCTGGGGGGACAATTTTTGGTTCAACAACAACAACCTCCATTTATAAAGTGCCCCTCACGCAGCATAGCGTCCCAGAGCCAGCCATCGTCTTTGAGAATCCCCAGAGGCAGGAGGTCAGACAGCTGCACAGAGATTTGGAAAAATTGAGCTTTCACAGCTGTGAGTTCAGTGGAGAACCATGGAAATGTTTCACTCTGTTATCTCCTTTTACTGTCTCCTCTCTATCTCTTAGGCAAAGTGTGAGTAATCCAACAGTAATGCAGCGGAGAATGACAGCGATGAGGGAGAAGGGAAGGAGACAGGCCATCCGAGGTCCAGCGTTTATGTTCAACGACAGAGGTACAAGCCTATCTCCGGAGGAGGAACGCTTTCTGGATGCGGCTGAGTACGGGAACATCCCTGTTATCCGGAGGATGCTGGAGGAGACCAAGACTTTAAATGTTAATTGTGTTGATTATATGGGCCAGAATGCCCTTCAGCTGGCAGTTGGGAACGAACACTTGGAAGTCACAGAGCTTCTTCTGAAGAGAGATAACCTGGCTCGAATTGGAGATGCTCTGTTACTAGCCATCAGTAAAGGATACATCCGAATAGTCGAAGCAATTTTGAACCATTCCGCATTTATTCACAGTAAACGTCTGACCCTCAGTCCCTGTGAACAAGAGCTGCAGGATGATGATTTTTACTCCTACGACGAAGATGGCACCAGATTTTCGCCAGACATCACCCCAATCATTTTGGCTTCTCACTGCCAGAAATACGAAGTGGTGCACATGCTGCTGATGAAAGGAGCGCGGATTGAAAGACCTCACGACTATTTCTGCAAATGCAATGAATGTGTGGAGAAACAAAAGAACGATTCTTTTAGCCATTCCAGATCCAGGATCAATGCTTATAAAGGATTAGCGAGCCCTGCTTACTTATCTTTGTCCAGTGAGGATCCAGTACATACTGCACTGGAACTCAGTAATGAACTGGCCAAGTTGGCAAATATTGAAAAAGAATTCAAGGTAAGTTTTACGACTTCTTAAATATCCATCGAAATGGACATGTTTTGCTTTAACTTTAGCAAAGTTGGAAACTTTATAATAATAATAATAATCCTTGCAACAACAACTAATACAACAACAACAAAATTACATTTGTAAAGCACCTTTCACATCAGGTGAATGTTCTAAGGAGCTGGAGTGTTAGTGTTTCGGACCCGAGCTGGGGGTTGGGATTGGGGAGGGTGGAGGGCAGTGGGGAAGGAGGATGATTGAAAGCATGGTCGAAGAGGAGGGTCTTGAGATGGGTCTTGAAGGAGGCGGAGGAGGGGGCGAGGCGGGGGGACTGAGGGATGGAGTTCCAAAGGGTGGGGGCAGAGTGGCTGAAGGCATGCTCGCCAATGGTGGGGTGGGCAAGCCGGGGGACGTGAAGCAGGCAGGAGCCTGCTGAGCGGAGGGAGCGAGCAGGTTGATAGGGGGTTAGGAGGTCACAGAGGTAGAGGGGAGCAAGACCATGGAGGGCTTTGAAGGTGAAGACCAGGAGCTTAAACTGTACCCCCTGGGTGATGGGAAGCCAATGGAGTCGGGCAAGGGTGGGGGTGATAGGGTCACAGACCCTGGTGTGGAAGAGGACACGGGCTGCAGACTTAGTTCTGGATGATCTGCAGTGTGTGGAGGGAGGAGTTGGGGAGCTGACAAGCAGGGAGTTCGCATAGTCGAGCCTCGATGTTATGAATGCGCGGAGGACCATTTTATGGAGAAGCAAAATTGGGAATATAAATAACAACTAGGATCAGGAATGTCAGAAGGGATTTAACAAGCAAGTTTCGACTCCAGTGCAAGAGGTTGAGTCTTCCTAGAAATATTGAGACATAGACTGTTTACCATTTATATAGATGGATAACCAAAATTGATTATTATAATGGCTGAAAGCAGTTGATTTGGTATTAGGCATTTTGCTAGGGTTTCAGAATTAATAACCAAAGCTAGAAATTAGTTGAGCAAGAAATGTTAAAACCTCTAGTCCACTAGGAGGGAGATTTAGTGCAAGGTTAGATAGTTCTGAACAAGAATCTATATTGATGAAGTACTCCATATTTGAACAACCATAAGGAACACCTTAAAAGATAGTTCATAAGTCGTAATGGGATTGGATATCAACCTTTGCCAAGCAGAATGTCCATTCACTGACTGAAATCCTGGAACTGATGAAAAATATATCAACAAAGTTCTTTGGTCAGAAGAAAAAACTTGGCATAATGGAAGGAGAATAGCGTAAGGGGGCTATGGGATTGTAACAAATTGTTGTTTAATATGTTAGCATTAAGTAGCTACCCATTGCCTTTGGTCTATTTGGGGCAGATATTTGTGGCTCATAGGAACATATGAAAATATGTAGGACATTCAGCCCCTCAAGCCTGTTACACCATTCTATTAGATCATGGCTGATCTATACCTCAACTCCAAATTCAGATCCATAAGGATAATTGCAGAAATGTTTAGTTAATGATAATGCCTCTTTAGTGATTCAACACACTGTTTGTTTGCTTAATTACCTCGTATTGCAGGATGACATGTTCATCCAGCAATAGAGCAGGATGTAGATCGATCCAGAAGCCAGACTACCTGTAAAATGAAGGCAAAGAGACAGATGAATGAGACAATTTTTGAAAGCAGATCAGGCGAACATGCCTCTGGTGTTGCTAACATCCAATTGCAAAGTGCCATCAGGACTCACTGAGGAAGGAGATGTGTTGTTTCAGTGTCACAATGCAAACCTGAAGAAAATATTAAAGGTTCTATGTAGGCTGCACCACCTCAAAATGGATGTGTTGTTCAGTCACATATAATTAAAATTTGTGGATCAGAAAATGCATCCACAGTTCAGTTTGTGATTCAAAATATGACACGGGATTTGTAGAGACTGAACTGTAGTTACCTTTTACCTTTTTTGAGGAGTTGCACCTCAGGGTAATAGAGTTTACAATACTGCACGGGTTGGAAAAGCTCTTTTCATCTTTCTTCAATTCCCAATTGAAATGGTAATGAATCTCATACACAATGGAATAGCAGATATATTATCCAGAGCACTAATTCTTGCAGTACAGTAGTATCCTTTGGTCTGAGCAGAGTCGTCCTTGCCAGTGTATATGCTTGCAAAATAAACCAGCCCTGTTTCTGAAAGCTTTGTTCTCAGGCATATCTAGCCTCGCAAGACTTTGTTTATTTACATGTGGGATTTTACAATGGTTCTTCACAGAATATTCTGCACTCATAGAATGAATCGGACAAAGGTTCAGCCATTTGATTGTGAGATGGACCTTACCATGAAAGATACAAACACATTGCCAGAAATTGCACATCCTACTTCACATTCTGCAACATACATTCTCAAATCAATAGGAAATCAATAAAATGAACATATCTACAGTAAATCTCACTTAAGTTTTATCTTTATAAATTGTATAATCACCTAAGTTGTACATTTACCTGAGTCGAATTCAGTTTCCTATCAAAACCCACATAAATTTCTTTGCACTAGTTGTATTTTATAAATTGGATAAACCACTAAATCGTAATGGTTTCTCGGGCCCAAATACATCCTAAATCTTATGCAAATCATCTATGCCAGTGGAATAGAATTTGTGGAGTCCTGCAGCTCAGTGGTTAGAGCACTCGCTTTGCAAGCGAGAGACCTGAGTTCAATTCCAGGCAGAGGGCGAAACCTTGGGCAAGTTTCCTTACTCCACACAGAGCCTAATAATAATCCCTCCAAAAAAACCAAAAAACAATAATAAAAAAAAATTGGTCATTTTCAATCTACGACTGTTTGTGGGACATTGCTGTGCGCAATTGGCTGCCGCGTTCGCCCACAAATATACAGTCAATTCACTTTACAGTGTGTTCTGTGAAGCGCTTTGGGACGTCCTTCCGACGTGAAAAGCGCTATATCAAATGCAAGGATTATTATTATTATTATTATTATCTCCTAACTCATAACACCATAACCGCACTTACTGATTACATTGAATTGAGGTAAATGAAGTCTTGACCCATCGTTAAATGTGCACTTAATGCACAGTATAGATTATTGATTAAGTTTGCCTGTAACTCATACTTTGCGTTAGTCATATTAAATGTTAAGGTCCCGACTGATACAACATATGTGGGTTTTACTGCACTTCTACAGTGGACTCTGGTGGCCTGGTGAATAATATGAATACTTTGTAATTGGATGTTAGCAACACCAGAGGCATGTTAGCCTGATCTGCTTTCTGAGTTTCTCATGGCTGCCCCAAATTAAAGTAATAACAACAATAATGCCCTGTATGTCGTGGTGAAGTTCACTATGAAACACATTATCATTTCAGACTGTGATCTATCACACTTTCCGTTGACCATTTAATGATGGACCAAATTGCCCTGGCTGCTGATTGAACATTACACGTCTTTTTAATTAACAGCTATTGAGTAGAATATTTTTTCAGGAGAGTTGGGTTCTGGTGAGGTTGAAGCATCAATATGGAAACCTTTACAGTAATTCTATGAGAGGATGCTTCCTGAGCCAAAAAGTAAAGGGGGGATTATTAACCCTATAAACCCAAGCGCTCAGAGATGCTTCCCCGCATGAATGGCAAGTTACTGTTGTTGTAGATGAACAAGAGGGAATAACCCAAACAACCTTCTCTGCTGAGTTTCAACAAGCACTGATAAAAGCAAAATACGCTGTCAAAGCTTTATCACACAATTGCCGGGGATCTTTTTAATTACTTCTAATCGTGAGTTTCACGCAGGTTCCAAATGTTAGGGTATTGAGGAACTGTCAGCTTGCAGGCTGCTTGCAAGGTGTGATAGGTGCAGTAACAGACCAATTAATCTCAGACGCCAGGCAGTAGATTCAGACTAGCTGGTGGTTTGAGATCAGCAGGTGCTCCTCGTAATATCTGAGGAAAGAGCGGTTATCATGGCAGAGATGTCAATGACCTGTCTTTTCGTCATCCCTCAGCTGCTAAAGAAGATTATGCTTAATGTCCAAGAAGGAAAATAATGGGTAAAGCATAAAATTATTTCAATCTATATTTAGCTAGGGCAGTTCCTGGCACTTGCATTGGCAATGTTATTGGCTTTAAATGTCTCTTTAATATTTTTTAATAAGATTAGCTCTAGGCATGTAATAGTAAGCTAAATTGCTTTTAATTAAGTAATTTTAGATCTGAATACAGAAGGACATTCGGCCAACAAATTCCAAGACTGAATGATAATAAAAATATAATCCTTGCATTTGGTATAGTGCCTTTCACGTGGGAAGATGTCCAAAGCATTTCACAGGATTTATGGTGAAGTGGAGCGACTGTTTACTTGTAGGCGAATGGAGGAGCCCAATTACACAAAGCAATGTCCCACAAACCGCCATGAAATGAATAATTAACTTCTATTATGGGATTGTTGGCCAGGACACCGGCAGATATTCCCTTTTCTTTTCAAATAGCGCCAAGGGATTTTAAAGCACCCCCAGCATTGACAGCATTGCATTGGAGTCTCAGCTTAGACTGTGTGAGTCCAAGTCCCGATGTAAGGATTGAACCCACTACCGTCTGACCCAGAGGCTAGAGTCCTGCCACTGAGCCAGGTTGACACACACTAAAACTCACAACCTATATTTCCTGCTCCTGTGGATCATGCATGTGGATGGAATTATTTGTGCATTTTTTAAAAAAGATTTGTTATACAATGATTCATATTTAGGCTTGGAGAAATGTATGGATCTATTGAAAATGTGGAACTGTATTTTTTATGAATATATTTTGTGCACAAGTTATTCTTTTTTGTAATGCTATTTATTCACATTCAGGGTGTTACAGGTTTGCACTTTTCTTTTGCAGTCGAGTCATAATGCATGTTCTTTCACACGTTCCTAACAGGAAGTGGAGATTGTTGAATTACATGATATATAGGGATGACAAATTACAAAGATATCAAAATGTTAACTCTAACTGCACCTATTCAATGTCATGACGCTACGGTTAGGATGTTAAAGCCTTTTCGTTATCTTTTTTTCTAGCTAAAAAACAAGAAAGTTGAAATGGTAAAAGGTCCACACATCGTGACATCTTCGGTGAGCGTTAATGTCTTTTATCAGTTATTTTATATTTTCTCCTCTTCCCCTCTTTTAGGTCACCCAAATGCCACATACTAAATCCCAGGTGAGAGAGCAGGAGGCAACCTACTTCAAGCCTCTGAAAACATTACTGTGATTGACTAGAGCAAGGGTGACCCACAGTGGCACTCCCTCAGGTCATGTGGGGAAGGATATTGACTGAGCTCAGTTCCTTCCCAAGGTCGGATGAGTGAGTGACATCTTACCATGCAACGGCTGACCTTTTATTGTGCGAGATTTGCCGTTCTGAGTACCTCTAGATTGTTCATAAAATACAAATAATCTCCCAAAAGACTGAGTAGGTGAAGGCTGTCCCTCATGTAAAACTGAACGAGTTTTATTGGATCTCAGCTCTAGGTTTGCGTCAGCAGCTTTGGGATAAGGAGGGGGAATTAAGCACAGTACCCGCTCTTGTTCACAATCCAGTCACCTCTCCTGATATACACATCTACTCGGAACTACTTGATAGCTAATATTCAGAAAATGTTGAAATGCCAAGAATACCTAACTGCAAAGAATAAGATCTGCAACATCCCAGTAGGCATCACACAGTGCTATCTCCTCTTATTGCTATCTCCTCTTATTGGCTTTGGTTGCAATGCTTGAGTTACCATTGTTAATGAAAGGTGCCTTTACTGTACACCATTACAATACAGATGGAACAACAACTGATTGACAGAAACTGGTGGTAATTGTCACAATGTTGACAGTTGGAGTCGGGACAGTCAATAATTATCAACTGGTCTGCAGGACTGGCCTGAAACCATTGCAGACCACTGTTGGAGTTAGTAGGTGTGAAATGTCAGGATACAGATTTTTGTTGTGTCCAGTTGGTATCCTGGGAATCAGCACTCAGATATAACTCCAACGCTAGCTGCTGGATGCTTTGGGTCCAACCGTTGTGCTGTAGCTGGAGAAGCCTGAGGATAATTATAGACTGACCTTGACCACAAGTTTCAATAATGTAATTAGCACTGTTCACATCAAACATGAAAATGTTCACATCACACCTCACAATTTTCCCCCTGTTGTTGGGTCATCAAGTGGATTCAGTTTGAAGGCGTGCTGAGTTTTACACATCACGTTTCCGGATCTTGCAAACCAACCTTTGTGCAATTCTAAATGTCTTCTTGCCATTTAATTCAGTTTTGCTGCAGAGTGTAAACATACATTTAATGTTTCTTACCTAATGATATTTGATAGTGTGAAAAGTAAGCTGTTATAAATAATAAGTGATATTATAAATTTAGAAAAAGCTACGTCTTTTCGCAAAATACTGTAACTTCATAAGTAAAACTCAGTTCTAAGTACACAGAAAAAGCAATGTGAATACCACCTCATCCCACACAAAGCAGATTTAGCAACATTATTTACACTATTAGAAATGGTGTATTAATAGGCTGGCCCCACAGAATACTGGGTGTGATTTCATGCCTGCATTGGAGTTCAAAGCACAATGAATTGCCCAACTCAGTGGAACGCGAATTGGCTGCCGGGTTTGCCCACAAAACACACAGTCACTCCACTTTATTGTATATTCTTTGAAGCGCTTTTGGACGTCCTCCCGACGTGAAAAGATCTTAACGTTACATTAGAAGGATGTGCCAAGTAATAGCAAGTCCCTTTCCTGAAAGACACACAGAGAACATCTGAGCATGAAACAATTGAGGAAACTTACACAAAATGAGTCTGAATCTCATTGCAAGGCGGCATTCACTGATGCCTGGGAAAGGCCACCTTCCTACTCACTCCATCCTCAGTCACTTCGAATTGGGACTCCGTTTGTGGCATACAGGCATCAAAAGCGGAGAAAAAATGTTAAAAAGGAGAGGGAAGGTATCCTGATTTTCTTTTATTAATTGTTTTTCAGTTTTTACAGGCATGGGCTTTGGAAAACCAGTTGTTTCAGGACTGTCTTTACTTGTTTTTTGTCTGTTTTAGAATGACTACCGCAAATTATCTATGCAATGTAAAGACTTTGTTGTTGGCGTTCTCGACCTGTGCCGGGACACGGAGGAAGTGGAAGCTATTCTGAACGGTGATGTGGAAGCTGAGCAAGAAGATGGACAGCATTGTCACAGAGCAGGTTTAACCCGGGTCAAACTGGCCATTAAGTATGAAGTCAAAAAGGTACGTTAACTTTCAGTGCCTGGGGCCTTCTAACAGCCAAGCTTGCGACACACTGTTTGCTGTCAAGTACTGTCATGGTTTGCTCTCTAGGCTTTTTTCCACACTTTAGTCATGTTTGGGGAATCACAAGTTAGGTGATATTTAAGTGCTGTGAGACACAAGGCGGAGCTAAGGTCACAGTATTGGGGGGTGGGGGTCGACTTGACCAGCGGCCAAATCAGCCAAATATGGCCAATCGTGGCTCGATCATGTTTAGTTGTTTATTTCCAGTGTATAAGCAGTGCCCTCTGTGAGCAGCTCTGCTCGTCTGCCATTCTCGGGACGGGAGACCTAATGCTTCACAGCTACGCACAGCACAGCCACAATGACGTCCCCTCAATGCCACCGACGTTCATGTCAGACCCAAAACGACAACGTAATCACGATCAGGAGTTTAAAAGTGAGAAATTATTTGCAGTCAGTTTTTGTCGTCTGACATACAACATTGGCCGACCTTAATGTAATAGGGGGGGGAGGTCAAACCCCCCCCTAACCCCCCACTGGCTCTGTCACTGCTAAGCCATCTTGACAACGTGACAAAGCACGATTTCAAATGCAAGGATTATTATTATTATAACATCATCATTGTATTTAAGAATAGGGCCATCACAAACAAGCCAGTCATATCTTAAGCCCATGTACGTACATTCCAGCAGGGATCACTGAAGAGCTTAGTTTCTTTGCCTCGGGACACAGGCCATTTGCAAAGACATTTACTTCTCTGGTTTTGGCTGTGATCAGCTAACTCAATGGGATGAACCTAAGGCATTCCTGTTCGATGGTTCAGCACTACACCGTGCAGTGTATTTACCCACTGAGCCAGTGCTGAATTAGTCCACTGAAAGTTTTCTTTGAATGAGATGACCTAATACAACCCCGTTCTGTTTGTTCCACATAGTTTGTTGCCCATCCAAATTGCCAACAGCAGCTACTCACAATCTGGTATGAAAACCTCTCAGGATTACGGGAGCAGCCGATCGCTATGAAATGCCTAGTTGTGCTTGTTGTTGCCATTGGAATCCCATTCTTCGCGATTGGTTACTGGATTGCGCCTTGCAGCAAGGTACGCAGTATTGATTTTCAAACAGAGAGCAGGAACAGTGTGAGGTTATATATGTATATATATATATATATATATATACAGCTCTGGCTTCTTCAGAAGGGTGTTGCTGAACTTGTCAACCAGCCTGAAAAAGAAATGTTATAGAAATGCTTAATGAAAAGAGAAAGTAAACGTAGAACAGTACTATCAGATGTGCACTGGCAGCAGGACAAAGGGCACATGTTAGTGGTTGTGTTAAGAGAGAGACCCAAGTATTTCTTTACCCAGAGAGCAATCGAGATGTCAGCTTTGCTTAGTTGGTAGTATTCTCACTGCACCTCTGGCTCAGACATTGTGAGGTTTAAACCCTCGTCTGGGACTTGAGTTCATAGTTCAGGTTGACACTCCTGGGGGAGCACTGTATTGGCGGAGGTGTTATCCTTCTGATTAGCTATTAAACCGAGGTGCTGTCTGCCTGTCCAGGTGGAAGTTAAACATCAATATTTGCATAACAATATTTGAAATTTGTCGATCACTTCATAGATGTTTGTGGGGCCTTAATATGTGCAAAATTGCTGCCACCTTTATCCACAAATAGGTAGGCATTATAGCAATTACACGTGAAGCACTCAGATGTTTCATTGTTATAAGTCGTATATCAAATGCGTGGATTATTTTTATATCCCTATTAAAATGTGCAACAGGTTACCAGGAGGTGACAGAGGCCAGGACACTAGTCTCACTTAAGAAACAGTTTGGTGCTATGACTGAAAATTGTTATGGTTGATCATGTGAAAGGATGAACTGGAATAAGCCAAAGTGACTGTTTCATCCAAACCTCTCTTGTGATTTGTAGTATTTCAAAATAGTCCTAAAGTGAGAGTGAGAGTTAGACTTCAGAGAAAGATGTTAACATCTCTTATGATGATGAGCGGGAATCTTGTTGCATTGACTTGGATACATGCCCAGCAGTGTGCTCAACAGTCAGGTTGATTAGATGTTGTTGCTCCAGGAAACAGTGACAGCTACATCAAGTTTATTTTGCTGATCATGGATTCCAAAAAAAAAGACTTGAGAAGCAACGTGGGGCTTTTCACATGGCACAAGGAGTGCTAAAAGGTCGCCTTGTTTATCTGACACCACTGTGGTATTTTAATATTGGAAACTGATGCACATTTATGAGAAAAAGTAATTTAATTTAAAAAATGTAATATCGTGCTTCAGTTATTGAAAACGGTGCACAATTAATGTATCGAATGAAAGCTGTTGATATTCCGCGAGACAAATCAAAAGTGAGAGAGTGGGTTGAACTACAGCTGTTATAGTCAAGGAACCGACATGATGAAGTGAGTCACTCACGAACACGCTCATGAACTGACAGTATGGAGTGCAAAAGAACAATATTATCATGTGAGAAGACCAATCTTGTAATGTTGAGCATTGGGTGAGAGAGATGGAGGCACAAACAGATACAGACAAGGCAGAGCGCAAGCTTTCAGAAAAAAATGCATTATCTCTACACAGCAGTAACATGGTACATAATTAGGCTTTGGGCTTATACTTCACATCAGCCTGTGTGCCATGTCACGCCTTGATTATCGATTGACAGTTCATATCTCAGGAAGAGGAATTTACCTTTGGATGATTAAACCATTTTACAACTCAATAACATTCCAGTTTAAGCAATTAGTCTACGTGGTACATTTCTTCACTGGGAACATAGATTGAACTGACTTTACCAAACAAGATTTTGTATCGGTGCCAAGCCAATCATGTTAATGGTGGGAGGGGGATAAGGAAACATTCTAGAAATGTGAAGAGTCCATTTGATTCTCTTTATAAAACCCTGAGGAATTCCACCAAAATACTTTAGCATTTGATTGGCAAGATGGGGGGAGGGGGGTTCAAATTGATTGAGTGATTCAGATTCTGAAGCTTCTTTATTTATATTGATCAAACCCGGCAGATCTCTGTTTGCCAAATTCAACACTATTTCTCATTCAGACTTCATGATGCTACTGACTAATCTTTGCGATGGATACAATCCAGTCTAGATCATTATGCAAGGATTATTATTATTATTATTGTTGTCGTTGTTATTATTATCAATGATGTGCTGATTTATTAATTTTCCTGCTTAAAATAATAGTGCAAAAATTCAATTTTTATTTTGTCAAATGACTGCATCATAGTATTTGTGCCTGACTTTAGTAACCACACCATACTATTGACATTACTGGTAACATTAGCGGAGTTCCTTATTTGACATTGCCACAATCTATTACCACTTTTCCAGCTAATAGTTTGCATCCTTTTCAGCTCCAATTATTTTGAGTCCGAGATTTGTCAATTTTAAGCCTTATATCAGGCTCTACGTTTATTTTTCTTAGATATTTTGCTGACAAAATACACAGTCAATTCATTTTACAGTATAGTCTGTAAAGCGCTTTGAGACGTCTCAAAGACGTGATAAGGCTATATATCAAATGCAAGGATTATTATTATATTATGTTTATTTCCCAGCCTTCATATTCTGAGGAGGGCCGAAATCTGACCGCTTCTCAGCTAAACATTCTCTTTTCATTGATCAAAGAAATGCTATAACCGAGCACAGTGTAGGTCTAACAAAATAAAAATTGCCCACCAATAAGGATGAAACAAACCAGGTTGGTGGGAGGATGGTACGGTAGGTGTTTTGGAAGAAGGAGATCAAATGAACCAAAGGGTCTTCTTCATCTGAACCTCATTTGTGATCTTGTGAAAAGGAGAAATAAGGAAGCATCAAAAAGGAGCGATGCATATTCATGGTTCAAACCAATTCTAAATGCAGCAAACACTTAGGCACTTGGCTGCTTAAACCCAGTTAATTAAATTATATTTATACAGCAATATTCCGGTTGTTACTTACTATTATAAGACCAATTATGTTGCAACGGGATATTGCTGTGCACAAATTGGCTGCCGCATTTGCCTACAAGATTATTAGACTTTACAGCGAATCCTCTGAAGTGCTTTATAAACGTTTTTCTCAACATGAAAGGTGCTGTATCAAATTCAAGGATTTATTTATGTATGTATTTGTTTGTTGATTTATTTAAAAAATACTTCGATATTATGTTTAAAAAAATGTTACCTAATATAGCTTTAACTATGGAGAGGTAACCCCTGAATCAAATAGGAATAAAAAACAGTCTGATGTAAAATATGGTACAGATTCATTAAATAATATCATATCATTGGATTGAGTTTAACATCATTAAACTCAATCCACTGTTTGTGGGACGCTGCTGTGCACAATTGATTGCCATGTTTCACCGACAAAATATACAGTCAATTCACTTTACAGTATATTCTGTGAAGAGCTTTGAGATGATTCAAGGATGTAATAAGGTGCTATTTCAAATGCAAGTATTATTATTATTGTTCTTATTCTTATTACCAGCAGCAGGTACAAAATACACTTGATAAGAACAGGGAATGGTTTTCATGACAACCTCTACAGTAGCTGAAAAGTATTCATATTGCTGGAAAAGAACACTCCTCTCAGTACTGCTTCTTTATCTCTCTCTCTGAGAACTGCTTCATTCACATTCAAGACGTTGACACTCTCACTGCACTCAACAGAAGCATCTCAGTTAACCTTGAATTGCACACAAAAGCTCAAATCACAATCACTTCAACATTGTCTGCAACAGGTTCATTCCAATCTGCGTCTGATAAATTTACATCAAGATCTCATTCTTTTGAGCTGATTATTATTGTTTTAAAAAAATTTGTAACAAAATGGATCTCTTTAAAGGGCAAGTGTTCAAGTTCTGGATTTATTTTAATATGTAGAATTTTTTTTTAAAAGAAAGACGCCACAGTAAACAACCAAAAATAAATTAGATTAGTGAATCTTCCCTTATCAGAGTTCTTCTTGAAGAGACTGACATGAGTGTTGTGAAAATGCTAAGAATATCTATCAGAACAGAACTTGTTTATAGGAACTGGGTCTTTCTGTAAACCTGTATAGCGACAATGACTGGCATTACTTAATCAGGGCAACGGTTTGCTTTGCATTTTATGCTGCGCAGAATTAATGGCTTGAACTTATAGAGCTAATAAGACCATTCTTCATGGAGAAAATAGATTAAATCAACTACAGTACTATCAATTTGAGATTCCTGAGCTATCTCACAAGAGCTGCAATAGGAGTTTTGCAAATTAATGATGATAAACCATGCTTCTCAGATTGTACTGTTAATCCTTTCTGCCTCTTTCTATAATGTTTTCCTCACAGATCATTTGTAAAATGGAATAAACTGTAAAAGAATACATTACACAGAATCTCAGTAAAAATCAGAGACAATGGGCTAAATAGCTTTTTTTAAACAGGACCAGCCATTCAATACAACTCACAATAATAATAATAATAATCCTTGAATTCAAGAAGTCAAGCGCTTCACGGATTATACTGTAAAGTGAATTGACTGTATATTTTGTGGGCAAAACAGTTAACATCATTCAATGAAAATGTTTGATTCAGTTGAACTTTGCAGGCATTGCTGAAGTTTTTGCACTGCTTTAATGTCCAATCTGACTCAGGGTTTACAGAAAGCAAAAAAAGCAGTAAGTTATTGTTATTATTGTTATAATAAGTTGGTCTGCCCTCCAACTGAGTTGGACTTCAAACTCCTCTCAACACAAGCTGCAGACCATCTGCATCTTATGTCCTCTCCTTTACCAAACTCCGTGAGCCTATCATGCCTCATCCTCGCTCAGCTCCACTCAGCTCCTCATTGCCCTGCGGATTGAATTAAAGTTCCTTGTCCTCATGTTTACACCCTCGCCCACCTTATCTCTGCTACCTCCTACACCTCGGCCACTCCCTCTGCCCAGCGAATACTGGCCTGCTTCATGTCTCCCGCCCAACCTGCTCCACACTCCATGGGCAAACTTTAAACTATTCTGCCCCCGCTCTCTGAAACTCCATCCTGTAGTCTCTCCCCTTCCCCCCCCACCCCCATCTTTAAAGTCTGCCTTAAGACTTTCTTTTCAACTGCATTTTTGGTCACCTTTCCCTTTCCTCCTTCCTCACCTCCTCCCACCCCAGCTCGAGCTCCCAGTTGGTTCTGTGAAGCGCTTTGAGATGTCCTCCTGACTTGTGTGACGCTGTATAAATGGAAAACTGATGTTATTTGAAAGCATTTTTTCAACCTCGATATTTCAACTTGCTTCTTGCCGTAAGATGGATAAAACCGACTCTCAGATAGTCTAAAACTCATGTTGCTCCTTTGATGATTATCTTAAATTAATGCCCGCTAGTCATTGACTCACCAACCGGTGGAAATAATTTCTCCCTATCAACTCTATCAAAATGCCTTATAATTGTAAAGCTGTCTGTCAGGTCTTCTCTCTGTTCCAAGAAATGTAGGCCAATTGCTGCTATCTCTGCTCACAGGTCAAAGTACATCCCTGGTATCATCCCAAGTTACTGGCCACCTTCTCTGCTGGGGAAAAGTACATGGTATGTGATGGACCTAAAATGAAAAAAAAGTGCAGAAAATAAAACAATTATATGCTAAAACTAGACTATTTGCTTCTAAAATGAACATAAATTTCAATCCACGATTGTTTGTGGGATGTTGCGATTCACAACTGGCTGCCGGGTTTCGCCTCCAAAATACACAGTTAATCCACTTTAAAATATATTCTTGAAGCTTTTGAGTCATCTTAATGACGTGATAACGCGCTATATTGTTATTATATCAAATGCAAGGATTACGATTATAAATTTAGAGCTGAACCAGTGCAGTGTTGATCTGAAATAAATACTATACAGATGCAATGTTAAGGCAAGTCTGACAATAAGTAAGGATTCTTTAAAAAGCATAAACTAGATTCAAAGAAAAAAGTTTTCAAGGCAGGAAAATTGCCGAAGGTTTGGATTTATAGATTTATTTCATTCTGAACCTGGTGTTCAATCCAGGAATTCAAAAGCTCATCCCTGCTGAGGTATTCAACAAATCTGGCAGAGCCACTCGCAGCTCACAGAGGATAATAAGGGAGAGTTTGTAGCGTTACCCTGACTGACACTTCACGAATGAAGGAGGAAAAAAAATGGAATCTCTCTTCCACATTTTGTTCGTTCCCACTGCACTGGCTGTAACAACCGTGAAAAATACCCTGGGAGTTTTACGGATCACGTGGATGACTGTAAAGTTTCAAATAAGTGTTGCTATCCCTGATGAAACAATCATGTATTCAAACACTATCAGTGAAATCTGCTGCAATTCCTATACTCCCCAGGTAATTGTTATGCCATTGATATTCTCTGTGTAATCCTTGTGTAATTCATATTCCTCCAGTATAATTTTCATGCTATTAATACTCTCCTTGTCCAATTCTATTCATCTCATAATTGGTGCTTCTCGTACGTCTAGCCTGTTTCTTGTCTTTTTAAATAATCCTTGAATTTGATATAGAGCTTTATCACGTCAACATATCTTAAAGTGCTTCAGCCTTACCGTAAAGAGTAATGACTGTAGGTGAATGCAACCGCCAATTTACACATATTCTGGGTTTTATAAATAGGAGTGTAGAATATAAAAGCAAAGAGGTAATGCTTGACTTGTATAAATTGTTTGTTAAACCTCAGAATATTTTGTCCAGTAATGGTCACCCCACTTTAGGAAAAATGTCAAGGAGATTTGCTCGGATGACAGCAGGAATGAGTGGTTTGGCCTGAGTGGAAACTGGAGGAACAGAATAAAGAAGTTTGAGGGGTGACCCGGTAAAGGCATTAAAATGGTGAAGTTTTGATCGTCAATAGGGAAAAAATATTTCCACTTGTCCATAAGTCACCAAATAGAGGACATTCATTTAAATTAACAAATAAGCAAATGGGGAGATTCCGAGACATTTCTAGGAAAGGAATCAACTACAGAGGTTTTGGAAAAGGGTAAGTAAATGGAACTGAAAGGCGCTATATCAAATGCAAACATTATTATACTATTATATAACTTTAATATCCGCCTGAACAGACGTACGGACCTCAGGTTAACATCTTATCCAAAGGACAGCACCTCCAAGAATACAATACACCCCCAGCACTGTATTAGAGTATCAGCCTAGACTTTGAGTTCAAAGTCCCGATGTGGGACTTTGCAGAGATGAGAGTGCTGCTAACTGAGCTGACACACTTCTGGTTCACAAAACAAATGAGCAGGAAATGCTGGAGATGCTTCTTGTCAAAGGATTGATGGGCAAAGCGGAACAGACTACCAGCACAGGCAATGGAATAAGAAATTACAAATAATTTCAAAAATAAACTGGACTAGGTCCTGTCAACCAAGAGAAGTCAGGGTTTTTAGATTTAGATATAGAGTGAATCTAGTGGAATATTGAATGGGATGGATTTATGGTGTACTTGCTTGAATTCTTCTTCTAGGGTTAATCATAATTACTTGAAACCTATTTCATATTTGAAGGGATTTTGATGATGAACCAACCCCTTACAAATATTGTGAACCATGGAACCTAAAGAAAACACAAGATTGTAAGAGAGGTCCTACGTGGCCCACTTGATCTCATCCTTCCACAATATCATTAGTGCTGTCTTCCCATTAGAGCACTGAACAGCTTCTTAAATGAATCAGTGACATGAAAACAATCCTCCTTTCTGCTAACATGTTGCATCTCTCGATTACTTTCTGTGTAAACAGGTTACTTTCTTGTTTGTTTGTAAACGTGTTCTGTTACCCTGCTGCTTTGTTGCATCTGGATGTGCTGTTTTGGGGTTACTTTCTCTATCACACCCCGCAGGATGCAATATTTATCCAGCAAGTGAAGTTGACATTTTAACACCCTTGTGATTTTGTTGCATTCAGTGAAGTGAGCAGTTTCAGAAAAAAATTATACCCAATGGGACTTAAGATGTGTTTTCCATTGAGCAAACCAAAGTGAGTGAAATAACAGGCTATATGACAGTCAGGCATGAAACAAAGAAATAAAATATATTACCAGGAAAATCTGAGATGCGGGCAGGATGTTATTCACATGACAATCCAGGAAAGCTTTGTGTATTGAGCTGATGTGCATGTAGAAGCAGCCATGTAAGCTAAAGCAACAATTATTTGAAAATAGCCTATGACAGAGGGTGGACTATTATCCAATTTAGATGGCTGTTTCGTTCTGGTCTTTGAAACAAACATATTTTCCCTTTTGTTGATGCAAATTGTCTCTGCTGTTACTTTTGTTTTAACCGAGCTATAAGAGTCTAATACGTATTGATTTCCGATGGGCTTCTTTAAGGAACAGATTGAGTACCGTTTCCCTAAGTAGGAAGTATGTCACGAATGTTAGGGAAACGTATCTGAGTGGAGTTGCTGTACATTAGCCAGATGTTTTTTTTCCCCTCCATTAATGAATCGGATTCGAAATTTCCATGTATTGAATCCTAGTATGTTTACTTACAAAAGAAGTGGTATAAAAGCAGCCCATACATACCATAATGAACACTGACTGCCCTGTGTTCATCTACAAGACACAGCGCAGTCGGGCCAAATGAATTACTGAAGAGCAATTCACAGACTGCCCAAGGCCTTAGTTTTTGGTTGCAATCTTTTGATTTTATTTGGGCAACAGGTAAAATTCATGTCAAGACAGAGGAAATGGATTTTTCTTACCTGACTGGAGAGATCGAGAATGTAGATGTGTTGAAATCTAAGGTTCATTGATGTTCAGTGAAGTCATGAACTCACTGGTGTGAAACTCGACAGCAAATAGCCAGTGGTGTAGCAGACAGTTAAACAAATCCCCTTGATGTGAGATGACACTTTCTGCTACATCCAATAACTGATACTCAGTTCGTATTTACACCACAGATACAAATGTTAATTTTTCCTTCTAGCTGGGGAAGATTCTGAGAAGTCCCTTCATGAAGTTTGTGATGCATGCAGCATCCTTCATCATCTTTCTGTGTTTACTAGTATTTAATGCCTCTGACAGATTTGAAGGCATCAAAACCTTACCCAACGTTACTGTTACGGATTACCCTAAACAAGTCTTCAGAATGAAAACTACCATGTTTACCTGGACTGAAATGTTAATCATGGTGTGGGTGCTAGGTAAGCTGTCTGCCTTCTGGGGATTCCTTTTCTTTATTAAATTGAGCGACGGGGACTACATATTTTTAATATATAATTCTTCCCATGAAGCGCTTTGTAACATCTCGACGGTGTGAAAAGGCGTTATATCAATTGTAAGGATTATTTTTATTATTATTAATTATTTTCTTTGCAGGTATGATGTGGTCAGAGTGTAAGGAAATCTGGATAGAAGGGCCACGGGAATACATATTCCAAATGTGGAACGTCTTAGATTTCGGAATGCTGTCGATTTTTATAGCAG
Organism: Callorhinchus milii; assembly: GCF_018977255.1. Classification (NCBI taxonomy): domain Eukaryota; kingdom Metazoa; phylum Chordata; class Chondrichthyes; order Chimaeriformes; family Callorhinchidae; genus Callorhinchus; species Callorhinchus milii. The sequence goes on along the minus strand of NW_024704742.1, from coordinate 268,125 downwards.
CGTTTACAGCGAGGTTTATGGCATTTCTGGAAGCTTCCAAAGCACAGCAGTATGTAGATGAGCACGTTCAGGAGAGTGATCTGTCTCTTGTAACGCTGCCTCCAGAAATTGAATACTTCACTTATGGTAAGACAACTCTGCACAAATGGGGTTCACAAAGTCACTTACTTATCAACTGGATTATATAGATATATTACCCTATGCTTGTGAATTAAAAACCTCGGCAGTAACTATATTAGTCTAAATCAGATAGGCAGTAGATAGTCAGATATCATTTCCATAAATGTTCTGCTATTTGGTGATCAGAAAGTGCCTGAGATCCACTAATCAGGTACCATTAAACATATTTTGGAGGTATTTGGGCATCTCAGGGTCATTATTGATTCTGACTCAAGAGTAGTTCAAGTGCAGTGCAGTGGGTCGGTCGGCAGAGGGGGGAGTAATTACTGAAAGGCCCAAAATAAGTACAATAAGCCAAATCTTGCTTTGATATTGCAAAGAAAAATTATCATGAGGATTATCTGATTATCCTTAGCACAGAATGCTTCAAGAACTACTGGTGGTGCCATTCTATGAAGCTCTAACAGGAAGACAGAGTAGAGGCACAGAGTCAGACTGAACCTAATGTACAAGAAAATGTGATATTTATCCCAGCTGTGGAGATTGTTTTCAATGTAAAACTAGCTGGTATTGAGTCTGTGACCATCTGGTTGGGAGCCCAATTATTGAGCAACTGTTAGCCCCTTCCACTTTTACCCTCCATGTTGTTTTCTTCGGAGGCTGTACAACAAATGGTTAACCATTAGTGACATTCGATCATGATTTCAGCAATTTGGAAACTCCTTAGTAGGAAAGCGAGGAAGTAACTGTGTTTTGAAGCTGCAATATTCTTTGTGAGTGGAACTTCACTGAAGCTTGGTGCCTGTACAGGTGAAGCAAATGGTTAAGTCATTTATAGCTCCTGTCAGAAGGTACCAGCATCACGGCTGAGGCACATCAGGCAAAAGATAAATTCTGCATTAACATGATTGTGCCGAGTCTCCAGAGAAGCAAGTGTGGTACTGTATTGAGATTACACGTCTCAAGCTTGTGTCTGATTGCAAATTCTAATATTTTGTAAGTCTAAATTTTCACGATTTCTTTGGGTTCGTTGTCCAAATAGATTTTGTGTTTCATATTTTTCATGGTTGCCAAAAAAGGTCTCTCTGAACCATCAGGGCATTGAGAAGCTTCCCAAAGCTCCCAATTCCGCTTTCCAATCGCCCACTTGTTAGTTTCATGTCAACTTGAAACATCCATAAAATAAGTCAGCCACTGATTTGATCCCTACTCCACTGCGTCTGATTTAAGAGTAGGAAACCACAGTAAATAGGTTTCTGAAACCATATCGATACCGTGGAGTCCTGTAGCTCAGTGGTTAGAGCACTCGCTTTGCAAGTGAGAGACCTGAGTTCAATTCCAGGCAGAGGGCGAAACCTCGGGCAAGTTTCCTTACTCCACACAGAGCCTAATAATAATCCCTCCAAAACAAAACAATAATAAATTGGTCATTTTCAATCTACGTCTGTTTGTGGGACATTGCTGTGCGCAATTGGCTGCCGCGTTCGCCCACAAATATACAGTCAATTCACTTTACAGTGTGTTCTGTGAAGCGCTTTGGGACGTCCTCCCGACGTGAAAAGCGCTATATCAAATGCAAGGATTATTATTATTATTATTATATCACGTGGCTAGTGAAAGAATACAAACTCCAGAAATAAAATAAGTGTTTGAGAAGAACTCCCTAGTGAACATGTATTCTGAAAAGAGGTACTGTATGTTGATATATGTGAAAGGCAGTGACCTTTTGTTCAGGTGAAAGCAAATATGTAATATAGAGCTAATGGTGTGATATTAAATTCTTCTCACAAGCAACTCATAAAAGAGAATTTGGAATTGACCACTCGGAAGAAACAGAGTGAATATGTTTTCTTTAAACCACATTGCAGTGAATTATCATTGGATCGGGCTGTCAAATTGCCATGGGACAATAGTTATAAACGCTGGTGCTGGAAAAAGGCAATAAACTATGTTTAAGTGTGTAAGGATTTCAGTTTATACCTGTAAAAGGCTCTTGAAAAGAAATGCTGCCAACACGGTTCAAAATCATGGCAGTGAAGGGGTGTTTTACTGTCATTTTTATCTTCTAAAACAGAAATCACACATTATAACAAATCATCCTGAGAGATATTTGTCAGACTTTTTTATTTCCTCATAAAATGTCGATTTGCTGTGATAGTAGTTTAAACAAAATTGGAGCTTGACTTTTCTGGCTTTCCTTCCCCTCAAATAAGATTTGCTGAATCCTTTGTGTAAAGGCATTACCCATTTAAAGAAACAAACAAGGATCTTAACACAGAATTGCCTAAAACTCTTGAGCATAAAAAAGATGCTTAGATAAGTATGAAAAATATTGTACAATACAAAAATATTATTTTCCTTCATTGGTCAGTGTAAGAACATTACTACATTACAATTCATATGATATACAAATATACAGATTGATCTTGTTGTACAGTAGAGTATTTTAACATTACAATATTATTCTAACTTATGTCCATTGATTCCAGGTTTGTTTGTTTATTATGCAGAATTGCTTCTAAGTTTTCTCTTAAGTTCTCAGTTTGGTAAACACGCGTACAAACGCAGCAGAAATGGATTGCTTGTGGTGGGGGGAGGGGGAAAGATTCTGAAGGAAACTGAGGTGCACAGATCAAAAATCTATCCGCCGAACAGCCTATACTCTATGAAACTGCTCAGAATGAGAGAAAACTGGAATATCTTGGCCTTCTAATAGTATTCCTGGAATCTCTTAATGAAAAAAGCAGTAAGGAGTGGACAGTGTATTTATTTTACAGAGAAAAATGCCTTGGGTGGGGAGAGGAAATATGCACATAAGGAGTGAAGGAAAGCAGCTCAAAGGGTACAGTACTAATTTACATTTATATAGTGCCTGGAGGGCATCGCAAAGTGCTCGCCATTGCTCGCTGGACACCCAAGCGACCGGGGAATGGGAGCATCAAAGATTCTGAGCGCCTGACTGTCCAGGGTCTTGGGATGTTCTCCCAACATGAACGGCGCTACACCAATGTAATTTGTATTGTATTGTGGGTATATCTGACCTGTGTATTGGACCAAAGGAGATACGTTGTTAATATTGAACCCAAAATACGTGACTTTCAATGCATGAGGAATTTAGCCACAGAGAAAGGAATTGGGGCAGGGAGCCACTGATCGAACAGGTGTGCACTTATCATGATCACTTTTACATGCGAATTGCTGAGGTTGCACAAGCTTTTGATAATGTCTCTCAATAAAGTCTCTAAATTAAATTATATAAATAAAGTATATCGTGGGTAAAACAACAACAAGATTACATGTGTATAGCACCTTTCACTTCAGGAGGACGTCCCAAGGCACTGGACAGTGTACAGCATTTCAGACCCGAGCTGGGGTCAGCGGGGGGAAAGGAGGGGAGGGGAAGGGGGGTGGCCGATGGCGTGGTCGAAGAGGAGAGTCTTGAGGCGGGACTTGAAGGAGGCTAAGGAGGGGGCGAGGCGGAGTGACTGGGGGATGAATTCCAGAGGTTGGGGGCAGAGTGGCTGAAGGCTCTCCCGCCAATGGTGGGGCGGGTGGGTTGGGGGATGTGGAGCAGCCAGAGCCGGCTGAGCGGAGGAAGCGGGTGAGTTGGTAGGGTGTTAGGAGGTGGCAGCATCTCCCTTCAGATGTGGCCTGTGGCTGAGAACCAAGGATATCTTTCAGTGAGTTAGATTTGTAGTTTATTCTGTCAGCTGAACATCTCAGGGCTTTGTAATTCAGTCCTAGTCATTTCCATGTTATCTACTGTCCTGAAAAAACTGTCTCCCACTGTTAGGAACTGTGTCACATCTGCTTCACTGCTATCACCAGTGTCACAAAACTTTCACTTGACAGAAAAGTCGACAGCTGCTTCGTAAAAAAACTGAGAACAACATACACAGCCTCTTTCAAATGTGTGTCTGTCACAAGACTGTGTACCACAGACAATAGGCTGCAGCACTGCACTCTTCTAATCGTGTTGCCTGTCTCTCTGTTTATGTTTGCATCTGTCTCTTCTCTCATTACATCTTATTACCCAGTGAAGAAACACACTGACTGCTGTTTGTATGGCTCAACAATATGGATTCTGCCAGTCTGTCTCAACACTGAAGTCAACATCTATGCCTCTTCCACCACTAAGACTGTACTTAAAGGCAGTAACACATCTTGGAATTCAGATGGAATTGATGTACTCCCTTACTCTCTTCAATGTTTGCTCCTGATCTTAACCTGATCTGTGCTGCTCCCCATCACATACATTTTGCATTTTGTCCCACACTTCTATATTTGTGATCACTAACACTGCTGTCTGTTAGCATTTGTGTTACTACCTCTGACTATCGGTTATTCTCTGTACTTCCATTAATTTTTATTGTAAATAGTAGATTTCAATGTGGTAAATTTTATTGGGATGTAGTTCAGCAATGGTGCTAATTTTCTGAAAGAACTAAAACCTCCATTGATTTGAAATAGATGATTTTAAACAGCAAATTCTCTTGGTAACAATTTGTCTTTTTTTTATATAGCCAGAGATAAATGGGTTCCCTCCGATCCTCAGATCATATCTGAAGGCCTCTATGCAATAGCTGTTGTCCTTAGTTTTTCACGAATCGCTTATATCCTGCCTGCAAACGAAAGCTTTGGTCCATTACAAATTTCCCTCGGAAGGACAGTGAAAGACATATTCAAATTCATGGTGATTTTTATAATGGTGTTTCTTGCTTTCATGATTGGGATGTTTATCCTGTATTCCTACTACCTTGGTGCAAAAGTCAATCCAGCCTTCACAACGTGAGTACAAACATCGTCACTACTTTTATTCAATTTATGTCAAGTGTGCAAGAGAGATGGCAGAGGCCTGCTTTCTGCATGGTGCCACTCTTAATTAACTGCTAAGGTTGCACATGTTTGGCTGGAGTGATTGTACCTCTGATTTCACCGTATCAGTCTTTGACTTGTGTCTTGCCAAGGTGACAAAGATAAAATTGGAGAACCAGCAGGGTGGGGAATGAACCTATAATCTACCAGTCATGGTGCAACACATTGGCACGTGCTTTTTCACATTACCAATTTGTTGACACTCTGAGAAATCTGATGCATAAAGAGAGATTGCCCGCAAAAAATCCATGCTCATCAGAAGTGAGGCATGTCAGTGTGGTCGGTCCTCAATATCACATATAAGTTTGATTAGATACAAGATAAACTCCCGCTCCACTGCCTTAACTGCAACCTCAGGGGAGAGTATTGCCATATCCTTCAGATTCCAACATCTGAGTTAAAATTGTCAATTTGGGCTACTTTTATCATGAATTGTGCAATATTTTGTGCTTCACTCTCACTGTTTATGACATCACCTTGACCCCTCAGATCCTTATTTAGCTACAACAGCAATAAATTATATTTGTGTGGCGCTTTTCACGTCAGAAGGACATCCCAAAGCGCTGATCAGCTAAGGGTTTGCACCCAAGCTGCATAAAATTTAAAAACAAATACAATAAATAAAATGCAAGCTACAGGTAGTTAACATTTTATGCATTGTTTGCCTCCACTTCCCCTCACTTTACGTTCCCAATCTGAGTGGTTGAATGCTGGGGAGGTAGCAAGCAGAGGCGATACAGTTCTCCACATGGTGGGAGAGAAATATCAGAGGAACAATTAGCACTGGCTGCCTCTTTGTGTACGTCTTGTGATTAGCTTTAGATTGATATTGGTGTCCTGGAAAACAAACTACCTGTACTTCTTCTTAATGGTGTGTAACATGGGGAAATGTAAAAAAAAGCAGAAAAATATCAAGTTTATCAATATACTTACAGATATAACTGCAAAGTTATACACACAAAAAGCAAAGAGTAGATAATAGCTTTCTTGTAATGATTTATAACCATCATTTAAGTTTCAGGTTACATCCTTGAAATCACTGCTGGGTATTATCGTTAAGTAATATATGCTGTTTCGATTGATAAACAGTTTTTTTTAAATTCAGTTCTGATTCTGGGTTTGGTCTGGTACCATCCGTCAGCGCAGACACATGTCAGAGCACCCACTGTTCTTGATGCATTATGACTTTCACAGGAGAGAATCACGGTCAAGTCAGCGTAACTACAAATTTATCCAGAGGGGGAATAAAATTGCTTTTGGTTAATGGGAATATCTTTGCCTGCCGCTTGTTCCAATGTTGAGCTCTCACCTTTCTAAATGTGCTTTAGGTTAGGAACATAGTAATGTGTTTGCTGTCACAGGGGGATTTGTTAACATTCAATTCTAATCTGTTGCGATCCCCAGAGTTGAAGAAAGCTTCAAGACATTGTTTTGGTCTATCTTTGGTTTGTCTGAAGTATCTTCTGTCGTACTCAAGTACGACCACAAATTCATTGAGAACATTGGCTATGTTTTATATGGAATATACAATGTTACTATGGTTGTTGTCCTGCTCAACATGCTGATTGCCATGATCAACAGCTCATATCAGGAAATTGAGGTAAGGCATGTTAGGGGGAAACCTGCCTTGCGCTTCGAGACACTATCCTGTGTGAATGGCGCTACATAAATGCAAGTTGTTGTTATGGAGTAGTGTTTCAGCAGTATTTTAAATATTTTAGATATTGTGAAACACATGTATCAACTCTACTGGGAGCAACATGCCATTCACTTCCCACACAGGCTCTTAAAGTCAGCCGGAAATAATCAAGTTTTTGTTTTAAACGCACTCCAGGCGATCGCCAGCACGCATTCAATTGGCAATTGCATAATATGCTTGAAAAGGCACCACACATACCTAAAGGCCTACAGGGAAGGCAGTTCTCCCCACCGGCCCCAACCCTTACTACCTACACCACTGTGAGGCATCTCTCAATGGTAGCGTTTCATCCACAAAATAAACAGTCAATCCACTTTACAATATATTCTGTGAAACACTTTGAGACGTTTCAACGGCATTATAAAGCACTATATCAAATAAAATCACATGTTGCTATTTTCATCTCTGTATTTCCACCTTCTTTAGATCCTTTACAAAATCCATCAGTCCCTGGAGACAAATTCCTAAAATATCACCCTTTGACTAACTTTTAAAAGGTGGCAGCACACTGCTGTTTCCCTTGTTGGACTCCAGGGAAGTGTCTCCCCTCTACTCCACAGCTCTACTGATGGCTGAAATGAAATTAAGGAGTCGTAGCAAAGAATGAGGGTTCTACACACCAGTCTCGGCTGCAGTTCTTTAGAATGCTTAGTAGGCAAACCAACAAGCTAGCCTCATTAAACATATTAAAATCATGTCAATTTTTGTTTCCTTATGATTTGGCAAATTCAGTTTTAATTGTTTACAAAGGGCAAATTGCTTTTCTGAAAAAAGATTTTTATGGGATCTTGCTGTTAGGATTGATGCTGCCATTATTTTCCTATTTCTATTTACCCTCAGGATGACGCAGATGTGGAATGGAAATTTGCTCGTTCAAAGCTCTGGCTTTCTTACTTTGACCATGGGAAAACATTGCCCCCTCCATTTAGTCTTGTGCCTAGCCCAAAGTCATGTATCAATTTAATAATAAGGATCAAAAACTGTCTCCTAGCCTTATTCAAATGCAAAAGGAAAAGATTTAAAAAAGACGTGGAGATTGGAATGATGAATTCAAAGTCCAGGGTATGTATTTAAAGCGATTTACAATTTGCTTTTGGTCAGTTGAGTATCTGACATATGTGGAAACGCATTACCATGCTTAAGACTATTCATACCAGACTGTGAGTTTCATGTATGTCACCTACACGTGGAAATTTCCATGTCTCGAGACCCCAGATTGTGCGTTTGGGGTACTGTTGGAGTTTAACCAACTAAAACCACCTAGCTTGCCATTGTAAGCTCTGGCCAACCTGTGTCTAATACTCTCCTTGGCTTGTCTGGCTAGAACCATCCTGTCTCGGTGAGGGCCTTGGGTTGCAGGGTTAACAGCAGTTGAGCGGTGAATATGTGGAAGTAAAATTATCTATGGAGACGGATTGTGGCAGCATAATCACATTAAGAAGCTATTTGGCAACATGCAATTAAATGTTATGGGTAGAGAGAGAGGGATTGCACTAAGCCCCGGCTGACTGGGTTAATGGGGGGGGAGATCAGGTCCAGTGAGTCACAGTTTCCAGCTTAGTGTAATTATATTGCAGGGACTGGCATTTACGGCTGTTTTCAGCATCGGCTTTAATCAATGGCTGAGAAATGCCAGAAAACGGCAATACACTGTAGTTGGTTGAATCCCTCAAGCACAGAAGGTGGCGAATAAACTCTTTCCTGCTCTAGGCATTCAAACTGAGTCAAAGACTCAGTCAAAGACAATATCCCTGACCACAGAAGGGCAGCGAGCACAATGAGGCGGGAGGGCGTGAGAGGAGAGTGGGCGTCAGGGGTCTACATGCCAATGGTCCCTACAGAAAATGTTTTTTAATTTCTGTTTCCGGCCAAGGTCAGCTAGGTCTGAATTCTGGACACCCAGTAAACTGGGGGTTTATTGTATATGTAGTTTATTCTGTTTAACTCTCCATTAATTTAATTGTTTGGATTATTCATATAGTTGTTCTACAAATGTTAAGTTATGTATTTCCATTCCCACCAGCTGAATCTTTTTACTCAGTCTAACCTAAGGATTTCGGAAACCCAAAGTTTTAACAGCATTATAAACCAACCAACAAGGTACCAGGTATGTGAACCATGTCTGTCCTTTCTATGTACTTCTGAAATGTATTGAACAATTGTTATACATTATTACTGAATGACATGACTAAATTAATGATCTGAAAATGTTAAAAATAGTAACATGTTACATCTATACCTGTTTTTAATGTTTCTTCTATCCTTTAGTTGCCCTTGCTAGGAACTCATTGTAAAAAAGTTTTTACTTGGGAATGAGCATTCAGTTAAATTGGTTAAATCCCTTCAGAATATGTGGATGACTCATTATCACAAAGCTTCAAACCACTTCCCTTCTCTACAAGGGATTGGATGCAGTTGCAACAATTAGACAAGCTAAGGGCTCTTATGTAATGAGAGAAGACATCTTAGGGGAGACGTTGTAGAGGTGTACACAATTTTAAATTGAATTGAAAAAGTAAACTCAGAGTAAGACATCTACCCAGAGTAGATGCACCGAGAGAATAGAACAAAAGGACACCGGTTAGAGTTGGAAAAGGCAATTTCAGGACAGAAAACAGGACTTTTTTATTTACCCGTGGAGTAATTAACAACTGGAACAGGAACAGTGGTTGAGCCAGGACACTGGACATCTTCAAAGCAATCTGGATGTTGCAAATTGTCTGTGCAAAACGTTTTCTAGGATTCCTACAGAGAATCAATGAAAGTACATCACAAATGTTTGTTGGGAAATGAATAACAGTGAGTGCATCATAAGGACTTATGTCTAGTAATGCACTCACTGTTATACATTTCGCAACAAGCATTTTGGTAAAGCAAAAAGAACTCAAATTGCCTCAGCCTATTATTAGATTAAATACATTTGATTATAATAAGTTTCTGCATGCCCAGAAAAAATATTTTTGCTGTTAGGCAATAAAGGACTAGAATGTAACCAAATTTGCTGCACACTTTCAGACTTGTTTTATTTAGTGTACAAAAGGCCAGATTGGAAGTCAGGCCAACAAAAGAAGCGCTATATCTGGCAGGTGATTGCTGGGCACAATTTCCAGCCTGGCTGAAATTCTGGAAAGATAAACATTCTTTTATGTTCAAACCCTCTTGGAGAATTGCATTTATTGTTAAGCAAGATTGAGAATCGAATGGAAGTAAGATTGTACAGAAGAAAGAGACTGGTTCTCATGTCCATTCCATCATTAAAGCCTGCGGTTCCTTCCCAGACAGATGCGTGTAGAGACTATCAAAAATAACCCCTTGATAACTTGTTTTTTGTACAATCCCAAAGACGTGAAACAGAAATGTAGTTTGGTGCGTATTTTTGCGTATGAGATTATGACTAGGCTTACGTTCGGTGACCCTTGGTGTCTAGTGCTTAAGTATTGGAAAGCTAATGAGAATTTAAAGGAACAAATATGGGAAAGGTGAAAAAAAATGTGGTCGCGTGAAACATTGGAGCAAAAATAAAGAATACAAAGAAATAAAATAAAATATGGAGTTGTGAATTTAGATATTAGGTACTTCTCTCTTCTTTCTCTTCTATCGTTCACATACAGGGTTCTCTGAGACAAAACAACTCACAGCCATACTCAATATTTATTAAGCCAGAGTCCATTGTGGGTTTCAAGAGGGAAGAAGACAGGTTATAATGAAGATTAAAGGCTTGAAGGGGTATAGGGATAGAGCAGAGTCGTGGGATTGAAAGTTATTTAGTCCAAACTCGACTTTTCTTTCTCTTTTCTGCATTTCTTTTTCTCATCATTGTGTCAGATTTAATGGATTCATATCTGCTGGTATTCATTCTTTAGTGATACATTCACTCAGAACATCAGTGCATACACTTTCAGGTACAGACTTAAAGAATTCACATGTAAGATTAGTTCTTCATAATTATAATCACATAAATTGACAGTGCAGAAGGAGGTCAGCCCTGGTTCTCAGAGCAAATGGTACTTTCAATCCCACCGCCTCTCCCTATCCCTATAGCTTCAAGCCTCAAATCTTCATTATATCTGTACTTTTGAAACCGTTAATGGACTCTGCCTTTCCCATCTTCCTTGGCAACGCATTCCAAATCTCGACAACTCTGTGTGAACAAAATCTCCTTAGATCGCTTTTCACTCTTGTGGCTATCTTAAATCTGCGTCCTCTAGTCACTGTTTGCTCTACCAGTGAAAATAGCTATTCCCTATTCACTCTGTCAAAAAACTTCATAATTTTGTATAGCATTTCCAGCTGTTGTCATTTTAATATCACATAAGAAGTAAAGCAACATTTCAACCAGATTGTTAGAGTATCATCTGCCCATAATAGCTAGAAATGCATTTTGCCTCCTCAAGGTCAGACTGTATGAATGAGCAGCTTCCTGTGTATGGTTGGTGCCCTTCTGCAGCTCCTGTCATGTCGTTGTTCAGTATAATTAGACGCTTTTTACATTTAAGTTTTTTTAAAAAATATCTATATATTTGTTATCATTCATTGAAATTACATGCAATCGATGCACATGTGGGGTCTAACCTGTGCGGTTCACAAATACAAACAAATATTTTTGTTTTGCACTTATATGTCCGTAAAATAATTTGACCCCAGAGACATCCCCTAAATCCCGAGCAGCAGCCTAAGATATTATTCCATCATATGCAGGAAAATGTGTTTCTTTTTAGAAGGTCCATGTCGGTTCTGTATAGCATTATTCACTGCAACGCCTCCCCGATTATTATTTGTTATTGATTAATTATTCTAGTCAAATGGCCAATACACATAGGGGAATTTTACAAAGTAACTTTTTACAAAGTAACTTTACTTTGACATTTTTGGGCAGGTTTTTTTGATAATCTCATTTCACCTTTTTCTTGTCACAGCAAATAATGAAACGATTGATCAAACGTTATGTCTTGAAAGCACAAGTTGATAAAGAAAATGATGAAGTTAATGAGGGTAAGGAACAACAGCAGGCCAGTAGATTATTGATTATAACAAATGCCGCATGAGCTATTTTCTTGTAAATGCGACATGTTATTTCCCAGTAAAATCTGCTGCTATATATACCAATGTAAATCTGTACTGTCTTGTACAAACGGCGTTTGAATAACAATGGTTTTGGCATCCTCAGCGGACTGAACTAGCACCTTGGAAGACTGCACAAAAGTAGCCAGATTTGGTATAGAGCAGAGAAGGTCATGGGCTTCCCCCAGGGGCTCAGTGGGTAAATTCACTGTGTGGTGTGGCACTTATCAAAATAAACAAAATCCTCTATTTCTTATGCTTTGGTTTCCCTTTTAATTCTCCCTCACGCCCACTGACCTTTCCTGGTCGGGAAGCTCCTGATTTGCTTTTAGGGCAGTTCAATCCTCCCACCTCTATCAAAATCAATTGGAGACCCTCTAGTTCTTCCTCATAATGTAAGGAATCAGAGATGCCTAACTCAAGGGGTGAGTTCCTGTAACGAGGATTCCTAGGAACTGAGTCATGAAGCTGTTTTTTGCCTTTACTTTTAATGGCACTATGTTTGATAAAAAGTACTCCTGCAAGACATTACCTCACCTTTAAGTAAGTACAGAAATAGAATGTGTTTGTATATGCACTCGTTTGTAATCTCCAAGTATCTTAGTAATGTTCAAATATTATTTCCAGGTGAATTGAAAGAAATCAAACAGGATATCTCGAGTCTTCGATATGAGCTTCTGGAGGACAAGTCTCAAGCAACAGAGGAGCTGGCTTTCCTCATTCAAAAGCTTGGTGAAAAACTTAATACCTGTCTGACAAAAACAAAGACAACAGTGACTTAATAAAATCCTTGTACCTTTAATGTTTGAAAAATATGAAACAGCACAATTTAAGGCAATAATGTTTATAAGGTGAACAATAAAATTTGAGAGTCGATGTATTGAGCAGTTAGGATCTCTAGTACATAATAGTCAACTATTTAATAAACTTGATATACAGTTACAGCGCAATTAGAAATATCTCGTCTTTAGAATTTCCATAATTTTGGACATCCTAAGGTTTACTTTGTAGTATTTTATACAAAATTAGAATGTATTGTTGGAAAAACTTCTGAATACAAATGTGGCAACGTTCAGCCATTTCAGCTATTTAACAGTCATGTTTTTAATCCTTGCATTTTTGGTATCAGAGCAGAGATTACTACTCAACAAATACCACTATTATTTAGACTGAAAGTGATATCTGATTTTGATGTATACAGGTCTATAGATTATTTACTCAATTCTCCTTTATGGTTTTCCATATCGGACTTGATCAACTATCCCCCTCCTTAGATATAAACTGGTTAGAAGCGGGATAAATTTTCTCTCACTGTCACAATGATGTACTTGTTCTGATCACAACCGTAGAAGAACATGTCTATTTTACCAATACAAAATATCCATTTAAATCCCAGCTATCTTTGTGACTTTTTCAGCTGCGACTGTTAATAGAATATTGGACTTTGATTTTGTACTGTGAGCTCAGAATCTGCAGAATTGCCCAAAATTAATTACAGTCAAATCCATTATTTTGAACTTGGGTTTGAATTTCGGTCCCAAAGGTGGACAGATATAATGGTGACTCGTTGCATAATCCAACCACTGAGAAGTAATGTGTGGTCAACTGCGGGATGTCCATGTGTTCAGTGAATGCTTGGAAAACCGAAGTGAGCAAATAGGACATCCAGCAGCTGCTTTGTAAGCTGTTAATAAGCGGTTCTCTCTTGAACTATAGATTTTTTTAAAAGTGTTTTCTCATGTGTAGTAACTGTCAGGAGCTTATTCAGATTTTGTTAGATAAGGAGTAAACATTTCAAAATACACAGTTACTACACTTTATAGTAAATCCTGTGAAACACTTTGAGATGCCTCGAAGGCAGAAGGCACCATATCATAAGCAAGGATTATTAAATTTGTCATCTTTTTCCATTTTTATACCACTCACTGAGTTTGTCAGGTTTCTTACCTGAATCGCAAGTGTATACAACTCATTGCTGCAAGTGTTCCAACTTTTTGGTTATGTTAATAAAATTGTTTATTTCACACGAACAGTAAAATAAATGTTTGTCCCTAAGAGTTTCGCACAGCATCAGTATGGTATTTGCAGGGCTCTGCAGGTGAACTGCTCAGTAATAATAAAAGTAGAGGTCATTTTTAAAGTAGTTTCTGGGACCCACAGGCCTTGGCTCGGGCCAGCTGTGTGGAATTAGGTAAATCGGATCGGTCCCTCCAGGAAGAGAATGCGTTCCATGTGTAGGTGGGATGCATGGAACTCTCATTTGGTTTGGATACTCTTAAGCACGGTGATGGGTGTCTGCAGGTGTCAGAAACTCAGACACACAGCTGACCAAAAAAACATTTAAAACGTAATTAAGATCACGCTTCAACAAACATATTTTAGTGCTAAAAGGTGCAACAGACCTGCATTTTCTGTCTTCATCTCTCACAATACAAAAATGGTCTCTTTGCAAACAGTATCAGTCGCACAATCTCACAATCACCAATTTTTTTTGCCTGTCAGCAGACATCGCTGCTACTAGAGCTCCGAGACGCCATTCGGCGTGAAGGGTGCTATATAAATGCAAGATGTTGTTGTTTTAATTTTCCCCATTGAATGTAGGGGTTTTGATGCAGCTTCCTGTTGGTATTATATCAGAGTTGTACATAAAGCCCTGAAATCCAGCATCTGCAAATACTTTCAACTTTATTTTCTCTTAACAACATATACCAGGTTAAAACTAATTATTTGCAAGACTGCTGTACGTACATACTCTGCTGGACAGTGCTGCAACCAGAGGCTACATTTTCATCCTAGAATTTAGAAGGAAAATTTTAAGTTATGATATGTTGATTGCACCCTTTAATTCTTTACCCAGAGTCTGCCTCTGACTAACTGCTTTAGATCTAACGAACCCACTGTACATTAGCAGCTGAGAAAAATGACTTCTGCAGATACATCGCTTTTGAAAATGCATATTTAAATATTGCAATTACGTGGGCAAAGGGAAAGTGTTACCTTCTGCCAGTTTACAGAATAAATTTGCAGCCACCAGCCCTGGAGAAAATCATGTCCTTTATATCTTGAACTCTTCACATTGTGTGTCTGGTGCAGTTAATGAGACCCTGAGGAGCCTCATTTTTAAATTCCAAATGCAATATTAAAGCGGATTGAAAGAAGTCAGTACTTCCAGTACAAAGTACCAGCATAGAACAGTGTGCAGAATAAACATCATCTACAGCTACGATCTGAGATGCGACATTCCACCCATAAAATACACAGTCAATCCACTTTACAATTTATTCTGTAACTTGCTTTGCGATGCCTCAATGACGTGATAAGACGCTATATCAAGTGCAAGAATTAGTAGTAGTATTTCAAATATGATGGGTATGTCGTATATGGTATCTCCCTATTTTGTACAGTATAACAGAGATTAACTTTAACAGAGATTAGCTTTTTCCCATCTACAGTATAAGCATGTCTACCATATTATTATTATTATTATTACTATAAGAGCAAAATAGAAACAGAAGTCGCTGGGAACATTCAACAGGTCAGGCACCATCTATGGAGAAAGGAAAGTGAGTCAACGTTTTGGGTCCACGACCCTTCATCAGAACTGATCACAAGAGAGGTGATCTATTCTCCCTTCTGTCATGTTTTGAGTTTAATTTTACTTCAGCCCATTTAATCTCATCTTTCCCGAATACCCATAAAACCATCTTCCATTACAGCATTAAGCTGTTTTTAAATGAGTCCAGTGTCCTGGCCTCAACCATCCTTCCCGGTAACCTGTTCCTCGTAAATTGTCCTGTTGCATTCGAGATCCATTATCTCATCATTGAGACAACAACAACAAAATTACATTTGTATATAGCGCGTTTCACATCAGGAGAATGTCCCAAGGTGCTGGACAGTCAGTGTTTCGGACCCGAGCTGGAGGTCGGGATTGGGAAGGGTGGAGGGCAGTGAGGAAGGAGGGTGATCGAAAGCACAGTTGAAGAGGAGGGCCTTGAGATGGGTCAAATCGCTTCACAAAATATATTGTAAAATTAATTGACTGTATTTTGTGGACAAAACGCAACAGCCAATTGGGCAAAGCAGTGTCCCACAAACAGTTTATTTACCAAAATTTACCAATTTTTTATAAAAAGGGATTATTACCCCCATCAATCGACTAAAAACTGGGTTCCTCATACCGCTAGGCAAACAAAGGTGTGTGGAGTAAGGAAACTTGCCTATAGTTTCTCTCCGCCTGAGAATCGAACCCAGGTCCTCTCGTTTATGAAGTGAGTGCTCTAACCACTGCACTATGGGGCTCCATCCTGTGCTACACCGGGTTTGCAAAACAAACATGGAGGGTCTTCACATGGGAGAGCTTGGAGTGCTGTACAGTGGTGGGGTTGGATGCTGAACCAGGTAGGACGGGGAGGCAGCCTTGGAGCAGTCAAAGAGGTAGGGCTTCAGACAGTATTTAAAGATAGATAAAGAGGGATGAAGCGGAGGGACTGAGCAGGAAGTTTCTGAGATTAGTAGTGTAGTGGTTGAATCAACAGTCACTGATAGTGGCGTGCCGAGCTGCGTTAGCTGAGCAAAGGACAGAGGAGTTGGGTAACAGCAGGTCAGGGAGGTGTTTGGGTGTGAGGGAACGGTATGTGAGGGTGAGGATCTTGAAGTCGCTTTATTCGGAGATAGGGAACCCGTGGAATCAAGTGAGGATTTTGGTGTTGAGTGTGTGGAATTTGCTGCTGGTGAGGATTTCCTGGTGTCTCTCCCGAAATCTTCCTTTGCAACCCTAAGCCTGTGTCCTCTCGGCCTGCTTTCTCGGTGCATCTGCAAGTATTAGGCTTGAAGAGGGAATAGTAGGAAAAAAGGAATGAGCAGGCAAACATGATAAAGTGTTTAAAGCTTCAAAGTTCATTTGAATATGTATTCTAATATTCATTGATTAATATAATCCTAATAATTTTAATAAAGTTAATAATCCTAATAATAAGTATTATTAATGTTTGATAACTACTACTATACAATTCAAAGTATTTTAATGTTTCACAGTCCATGTGTTTAAAAACTTGCAGTATTGCCTAAGGAAACAGAGGTTCAAGAGTTAACATTAAAATTGCATTGGGCAGATTAATGACAATTCACGATTCCTCCACCAGCAACACAAATAAAGTCAAAATTGTCCTTTACCAAAAGATAAAGATGCAGTAGAGAAGGTTACCGTTTAATGACTCAATGCTTTACCACCTACATGACGTAGACACGACTCCTCTGACCCCAAGGGAGAATCAGATGAACAAATTCACGTTTTTGCTTCTTCTCCCGTGACAGAGACTGACGTGTGTGCGGCTTTCAATTGTACTTTGCTTTCTCTGATACAAAGAGAAACCATATCTGCAGTATTGAACTCCTGACGGAAATAGCCCAAAGCATTTAATAAAATGGGACAAAAGTGTCTTTAACCTAACAGGAAATTATAAAGCCCATTTCTGCTGACTCCAGATGCAGCAAATACATAGAGAGCAGAAAACAATCTGCAGTGTTCCCAAAGCACTGATGACGGATTGGAATGAAGCCATAAACCACCAGAGGAAAGTGACAACAGTTTATCAATGTCATCTCAACCCTTTCTATATTACTGCTCATTTATTTATGACAGATGCTGTGTTGATGAATACTTGAAATTGCCTTTGCTGATCAATGATTGATCTGCTTAATAGTTACTTACTTTATGCATAAAGTTATATGCAATGTTATTGGCCACTTATTATTCTACTTCTTACCATCATCTTTTCTTTAGGCAGACAGCGCCTGCCATTAAAGCAGAAATTATCTGAAAAGCAATATGCTGCAGCATCTGATTTTTGAGGCTGTAATAACAACTTATTTAAATGAATGGTGCAGCTTCCATTATACCACAAAGTGCTATTGCATCTTTATCATTTGTCCAACTAAAATCTGGGAGTCAAATGATAAACTTTTGCTGCGCACTGTCTAAGAGAATATATACGGCAGTCTTACAAAGGAAGAGTTTTAACATGGTTTATGTCGTTATTACTAAAAAGTAAAATTTAAAATATTTAGAGATGCTGGATTTGAATCTAGACGGATGGGTTTTGTAGGACTTCATGTATATCCTCTATAGAGTCTGTATAACATGGCCTCCTTGTGTTCTTACTAAATATTTTTTGGTATTCAAGTGACTCAAATATAATTTGATTTTGACATACCTGACGATTAACCAAAAATTATTTTAAGTCAATGACTTGCAGACGTTATTCCTTAAGTTAGGTTTAGCTCAGTTTCCTTTATTCACAAATCATGTGCACTAGTTCTGTTCTGACTCTGCACAAAGAACTTCTTTGAATCCACCCCTCTAATTCCCTTCACGATTTTTAAAAGTCTGATCATTGTCACGTTTTAGTTTTACTTTACCGATTAGAATATATTTTCTTTCTTTAACCTTTCATCAATGCAGATTGATTTAAGGCATGTACAATCCCTTGTATCTCTCCGTTATTCTCCTCATATATTATGATGAGAATGCGACAATTGTCCATTATGTGTTCTCATCTTTCCTTTAGAATAAACATAACCTTCTTGAATATAAACTCTACATATTGTACACATTAAGAATTTATTTTGGCTCTACCAATTGTTGCCATGAATCAACAATAATAATCCTTGTATTTGATATAGCACCTCATCACGTTGTCAAGGCGTCTCATATTTCTCAATAATGTTTGATCAAGTCACATACAAAATCTTATTCTTGAAATACGGTAATATGTTCTTGAATTAATAATATTTTAGCACTGATATGCAAGACCTTACGTTTCTCTACAAGTAGGTCAGTTTACCAACCATTTGTCCTGTTAATGTTTATTCAACATAACATAAAAGGCACTATATACAGGAAATGCAATTTGTTGTTGTTTGCAAATCTATTTGAACAATATCCATCACCTGTGCTCTTGGTTTTCCACACTTTTGGGAGTAATCCTTAAACTTGTCATTTTGCTGATAGAATCATTGCTGAATTTATAATATTAAAATATTACAAAGAGTCTGTGGATCAATCCTAAGGGGATTTCGCAGCTGTTTATCAACAACAGAATGGGCTAAACCTTTCACAATTCTTAGTGTTTCCTGAATGACAAATGTTGGTGTCTTCCTGTTAATCACGGCAAATTCTCATTTACAACATGATTTGTATTTGTGTGGAATTTCATCATTGCAGTTTACCACATCGATGTGGTGACAGGAAAACGTTTGTTAACTTCTTCAGTGGGTTTTGATTAGCTCCTATATCCTGCTCAATGTCTGTCCTCTGCCATTATTTGATTTCACTAATTGAGTATAAAATAAACAGATGGCAAATAAAGAAGCATATTGAGAACCATTACTTTGACACAATTAAGGACTATAAAATAGGTCGACGTGAACCTCACCCAGCAAGGATGTACAAGAGAGTGTCTGCACGAATGGACTGAAAATCATAAGCTTCAGTATGTTTATTAATGGTAAAAGTGGATAAATGCAGGATGCTGTTGATAGTCTAGAAATTATGATACAAAATTTGAGTAAGAAAATAAGCAAAATTAAAGGGAATTAGAATATACATACAAAAAAAAGTCTAAAAGATCATGAAAATAATCTGTAAAATAGATCGAGACGATGAATTGAGAGATTAGGTTGGAATCAAGAAGGTGGAGGATAGGGGTGGGAGGTTTAACGTCTGCCTGTTCAGGTAGACAACAAAGATACTTTGGTGCTATTCTCCTGGTGTTCTGGTCACCAATCCACCAAATAAAATTTTGTTTCCAATAATAAATCTGGCAAAATTACAATAAGATTGATATTCAGCTTTTTATTCTTGACAAAGCAAGGAAGCAACTGTAACAGTCGTACATTTTCTAGAAGATGGAGAAAAAGAATAAAAGCAAAATCGGGAAATAAGAGACAATTAAATTTGGATGATACCTCAATCTCTGGCAGCATCAACCTCCATGGTTGCACACTACAACTCACCGCCAGTCAGGAACCTCGGTGTCTTGTTTGACCCTCAACTGACTTTTCTCCCACACATCCAAGCCATGACCCGCTCTACCTTCCCTCAGCTCCGTAACATCGCCCGACTCCGCCACTCCCTCACCCCTCAGGCCACTGAAACTCTTGTTCATGCCTTCATCACCTCCAGGCTCGACTATGCAAACGCCCTGCGTGTCGGCCTTCCCAACTCCTCCCTCCACAGCTGCAGATAATCCAGAACTCTGCCGCCCGTGTCCTCTCCCGCACCAAACTCCGTGACCCCATCTCCCCCACTCTCGCCCGACTCCATTGGCTCCCTATCCTTCAGAGGATCCAGTTCAAGATCCTGGTCCTCACCTACAAAGCCCTCCACGGCCTCGCCCCACCCTACCTCTGCCACCTCCTAACCCCCTACCAACCCGCCCGCTCCCTCCGCTCAGCCGGCTCTGGCTGCTCCACGTCCCCCGACCCACCCGCCCCACCATTGGCGGGAGAGCCTTCAGCCACTCTGCCCCCAACCTCTGGAACTCCATCCCCCAGTCACTCCGCCTCGCCCCCTCCTTAGCCTCCTTCAAGTCCCGCCTCAAGACCCTCCTCTTTGACCACGCCATCGGCCACCCCCCTTCCCCTCCCCTCCCTTCAGCCCCCGACCTCAGCTCGGGTCTGAAATGCTGTACTCTGTCCAGCACCTTGGGACATCCTCCCGACGTGAAAGGTGCTATACAAATGTAATCTTATTGTTGTTGTTGTTGTATATGACTAAACCAGGATGCGTCCACAGACGTAGAGCAGTAAAACTTTCTGTAGAGAAAAGCAATCCTAGAAAAAACACTAATTTTAATATGGTCCTCAGCATTAACAATGGCTGCGTATCATTTGAGAAGGAATGACTGAGATATTTACAGCACCCGACAAAATGTACCAAAATGCAGAATTTAAACATTAAATAAGACGAGGATCTTGGCAGCAATCCGTAAAAAGTAGAAGTTAAGACAATTCCGTTTGTACCAAAGATTCAGCTCAACCAGAGACGAGTTCAAACTGCTGCTGAAAACTAAAAGTATGAAGATGGAACCAGGAAAAATGATCAACATAAATCAAAATTCAAACTAGAAAATATTGTTCAAGAACGTTAAAAAACACAAATGGAATACACATATGGAGTATTGCTGCGGAAGAAAACAATAACAATGAACGTTTACCATGTCTTCGCAATGTCTCAAAGTGCTTCACAGAATATACTGTAAAGTGTAGTGACTGTATATTTTGTGGGCGAAACGTGACAGCCAATTGCATACAGCAGCGTCCCACAAACAGTCGTGGAGTGAGTGACCAATTTAAACAACAGGTGCCTGATATGAATGCAGCCTTGGTAGGCAGCAAACATCTAAGGACATCAGCTCCACAAGGACATCACCCTCGGTTATACTGGTAGGTGTGTTCTCAGTGGACCTTGTGGCTGAAGTACGGTGATAGACTGCACGTTTACTGTAGAAACAGCTTTTTTTATTAAGGCAGCAGATTTACACAATCTTTAAGGCAAGGTTTACACAAAAGCAAGTGGGTCTGAAATAAATTAACAAACATAAATTATAAATTTTCCTCAAGCTACTCCAATTTAACAAAATTGAAACTGTATTTTTTTCGTGTAAACCTTTCGGTCAATTCATGTGCTCATTGATGTGAAGAAATGGAACTGGAGTACTGCCTGGGTCAGCCTCAAGCACTCCCGGGTAAGATACAGCCGCACCACAGAGCAAAACTGATAATATTCTTAAACCCGAACCTCTGAACAACT
Source organism: Callorhinchus milii (assembly GCF_018977255.1). NCBI lineage: Eukaryota > Metazoa > Chordata > Chondrichthyes > Chimaeriformes > Callorhinchidae > Callorhinchus > Callorhinchus milii. The sequence goes on along the minus strand of NW_024704742.1, from coordinate 246,556 downwards.
TCCTCCACTACATCAGAATACTGATTCATTTTGTGCCCCATTCATTCTTGCTCTTTTTTGCCTGAGATTGCCAGGTGACTGCAATAATAACAGGAATGGATTGGATGTGCACAAACACGTTTCACATAAGCCTTTCATAGTGGAGGCAGAGATTGTTGAAGTAATAGAGAGAATGGAGCTTTCTGAGATAGAGTTGGTGAGAATTACAGTATTGTGCGAAGGGTGAGTTTTTTTCACAATGTACATCTGCTGTAAAAAAAAATACAATATGCCGCTTTGGAAACTGGGATCTGAATTGTTTGTAAGGTATTATCACAGTTAAATAGATTAACAACAGATATTGTAGTTTTTTAAACAAAAAATGTATGCATAAACTGCAATTCTCCCATAAAAATAGATGAAACAATCTTTGGAGAAACAAACCCATCTGAACAAAGACCAAAGAATTTATGACTTTATTACTGGAAAATCTCAGTACGAGTTAAATAATAATTCTTGTATTCAATATAGTACTTTGTTACAGTCTTAAAACATAATAATCCCTCCAAAACAAAAAATTGGTCATTTTCAATCCATGACTGTTTGTGGGGACACTGCTCTGCGCAATTGGCTGCTGCGTTTCGCCCACAAATATAGTCAATTCACTTTACAGCATATTCTGTGAAGCGCTTTGAGACATCTGGAAGACATGAAAAGTGCTATATCAAATGCGAAGATTATTATTATTATTAAAATGTCACAGGATTTTACAGAGGTGTAGTGACTGTGTTTTTGCAGGCAAACGTGGCAGCTAATTTGCACGCAACAATGTCCCACAAACAGCCATGGAGAATCTGGAGAATTGTTGGGCTGAAGAAACTCCCTTCTCTTGTAGAATTAACCTTTACTCAGAAGTAATTAACACCTGGAAGAGGTCGCCAGGAAGGGTGGTTGAGGCTGGACTTGCTGGTGTGCGGGAGGGAGAGGCGGTGGTTATTTTGGGTGGAGATGTGTTGAAGGGTCTTCTTCATCCAAACCAACCATATGATCTTGTGAACCACGTAGTTCTCTTTTCAGAACTGAAATGTCTAACAGCTCAACAGCTACCTCTGTTGATCTTACGACTGAATACGGTATAGTTTCATAGCCCTGGTTTCCTCAGCAATAATAACAGTCATAAATAATCCTTGCGTTTGATATAGCGCTTTTCACGTCTTCTCGACGTCTCAAAGCGCTTCACAGAATAGACTGTAAAGTGAATTGACTGTATATTTGTGGGCGAAATTCACCATCTGTCTGATGTGTCGACAGGTGTCGAAGAGTTGGACCTGTCATAGGTTTTGTCAAATGACTGTATTATGGTATTAGAGGAGAGGATTATTATGATTTTGCTCACAGATCAGTCAGTGCAAAGGCCGGAACTGCTCCAGGAACAGAGTCTTATTGTTAGAAAATCCAAAGCTTCTGATTTCATTTTAATAACTGTCACTGAGGGGAAAAAATGCTCACGTTAGCAGATAGTTATACTAACAGATAGTTATACTAACAGACAGTTATACTAAAGATAGTTATACTAACAGATAGTTATACTAACAGATAGTTATACTAAAGATAGTTATACTAACAGATAGTTATACTAAAGATAGTTATACTAACAGATAGTTATACTAACAGATAGTTATACTAACAGATAGTTATACTAACAGATAGTTATACTAAAGATAGTTATACTAACAGATAGTTATACTAAAGATAGTTATACTAAAGATAGTTATACTAACAGATAGTTATACTAAAGATAGTTATACTAACAGATAGTTATACTAACAGATAGTTATACTAAAGATAGTTATACTAAAGATAGTTATACTAACAGATAGTTATACTAACAGATAGTTATCAGACAGTTTATCTGAAAATTAAGCAAATTAGTTGCTGTTATCAAGACAATAGATTCCCTGTCTTGTTTTGGTTAAATCCCTAAATAAACAAATACATAAACAAATAAATAAATAGTGGATAGAAAGACATTTAATAATAATAATAATAATAAGTACTAATGGCAGTCTCTGGTGCAGGACCTCGTGCCATCGACAACATCTCAAGGCGCTTCATGGGCTGTTCCTGTAAAGTACAATATAATATATATCTTATCCCTGAGGGGGTGACGGCGGACACCGGGAGCGCCTCGGGACGTCCTCCCGACCCTGAAGCCGTTGGAAACCGTTACCGTGTGTTTTCAAACCCGCTCCTTGTCACCCGCTCGCGGGCGCCCCCATCGCCTCCTCTCCGATCAGCAGCAGGAACGCCCACCCGTCACTCCCACCCCTCGGCACGTGATCAGAGTCTCTCTCCCTCCCGACTCCCCCCCCTCAACCCTTCCGTCACCTGATCAAAGTCTCGCGCTACCTGGGCACGGGATCAGTCCTCTTGCCTCCTTGACACCCTGAGCGCGTGATCAGAGCCTCCCAACGTAGGCACCTCCCCTCCAGACACGTGATCAGAGCCTCCCAACGTAGGCACCTCCCCTCCAGACACGTGATCAGAGCCTCCCAACGTAGGCACCGCCCCCCAGACACGTGATCAGAGTCTCCCAACGTAGGCACCGCCCCCCCCGACACGTGATCAGAGCCTTCCACCGTAGGCCCCCCCCCGACACGTGATCAGAGCCCACCTCCTGCGCAGCTTCCTATTGACGTGTGAGGCGGCCGCCGCGCAGCCGCAGTGCTGGTGTGAGGCGCTCTTGTGGGGACGTGGCCTGAGCTTCTGGCAGTGAGGAAACCGACATCAGGTAAACGCTGAGGGCGCCGCTCCTGCCGCGGGGATTGGGAGGGCAGTGGGGGAGAGAGAGGGGGGGAATGGTCACTCAGTCACTGAAAGGAAATGATTCTTTTGTGGGTGTTTTAAAGCGACTCCGGGAAAACATTGGTGAAGGGACCAAAGCCACTGACTGACTGTCTGCTGTGCACAGGTCAGTTTCAGGAGCTTTAGACAATGGTAACCAGGTGAGAGGTATTCATCATAATAACAATAACAATAATAATAATAATAATAATCATTGCATCTCTGATATAGCGCTTTTCACGTCCTTGAGACGTCTCATATATTATAGTGAGTGGTGTATGGGGGAGGGGGAGATACGCTGATTTCTCCTATTCCCCCCCACCCCCCCCCCCCCCCCCACACACACACACACCATCTCCAGAGGAATCCAACATAAGGGAATATGGTCTTAAAATTAGAACCAAACTGCTTCATCCAGAGAATAGTGAAAGGGCATTTTTCTTTAGATCAGTTGGAAGTCCAGTACAATCCGCATAAGTCGGATCTGCGTATATTGTATAATCGCTGAAGTCATTTAAGTGCTCCCAAGATGCCATCCAGCGTGAAGGCACAATCTACATGCAGTTTAATATTGCAGTGCCCAAACCACACTCATGATCAGCAATCAGATATTCAACAGGGAGACGGATAAAATAAGTTGGAAAGCGAGGTTATCAATGGATCCGGATCAAAGATGCGGCAAAGGGGTGCAATAGATTTGCCTGATTTAATAAAACGATTGAACACATTAAATGGCCTCTTGTTCCAATGTTACCCAAAATTGAGGAAAATTATGTATTCAATTAAGACAAAAATGTGGTAATTTTAAATTGAATTACAGTGGTAGTACATTGAATCCATGGTGAAAGTCTACAGTGGTGAAAAACATTGGAACTGGAACGTATAAATTCAATTTCTCATTTAAAATCATTACTGATGAAAGAGCTCCAGAATATATAAATATATATGTTTGAAAAGGGATACTCTATTGTTAACATTGAGGTTGTAGTCTCTTGGCTTGCTCACCGTTCAATGAAGTGCTGAGTTTATTTCTCTTGGTTCCTCTATCTGAGGAGCCTTGAGAGTAGATTATTCACTATCTGTATAATACTGTACCCCATTAACGGTACCTCATCCATAAGAGATAATGCCATTATTGAAACCACCATTATCAATTTAGGAAACTGTTAACAGGGCTATGGTCTGTTTGCAAATTTGTATTGTGTTTCTGCTTTTGCTATGCATTGTGAAATGTATTTTTAATCTTGAGATTGTCAGTCAGACCACTGGATACAATACAAATGGTAATCCTGAGGGCTACTGGGTAAATGTGTACTTTGAAAATTAATATCTTTGCAGGAACACCAATATTATATTCTTCCATAATTTCATTAGAATTATAAATGTGGTAATTATCTTATTTCTCTTACAGGATGATCACAGACGTCCAATTAGCAATCTTCGCCAACATGCTAGGAGTATCCCTTTTCCTGCTTGTTGTGCTGTACCACTACGTTGCTGTCAATAATCCCAAGAAAATGGAATAATGGATTAGACTAGGTCTATAACAGTCTGATGGGTAAGGAAATACATTTGTGTAGTGTAAAGATGTGAACTTTGCCTGGAGAATTTATGTACAGTGGAGTCCTGTAGCTCAGTGGTTAGAGCACTCGCTTTGATTGCGAGAGACCTGGGTTCGATTCCCGGCAGGGTGAAACCTTGGGCAAGTTTCTTTATTCCACACGCTTGATAATAATCCCTCAAACAAAAATTGGTCATTTCAATCCACGATTGTTTGTGGGACACTGCTGTGCGCAATTGGCTGCCGCATTTTGCCCACAAATATACAGTCAATTCACTTTACAGTCTATTCTGTGAAGCGCTTTGAGACGTCGAGAAGACATGAAAAGCACTATATCAAATGCAAGGATTATTATTATGTAAATTTATGTAGGAATATATGACATTTATTACCAATTTTAAATATGTGGTGACATTTTTAATGTTGTACCATAAATCTTCAGCTGAAGGATCAACACCTCCTGTGATTTACTGGTAGTTTTATGCTTTATTTTACAGATTGAAGATTGGGACCAATGAACAGTGGAATTGTATGAAGGATTGGAGCGAGAATGATTGATGCTGCACAGTGCAGATTAGACTTTAGAAGACTGCAGTACACTACAAGAACTACATTAAATGCTCCTTGTCCTGATAACTGTTTGTGAATAAATCTGTACAATAATTTGTTTAAAAATAAAAGTCATACTTGTTATTTTGAAATTCCCTGCGTAATAAAATATCTATAGTAATAATTAATTGTAACCTGGAGCAGGAGAATGGACACTTGCTGTCTGTAATCAAACAGATGGAAAAATAATTTCAGATTTCCAGCATCTGCAGTATTTTGCTTTTTGGAAAAGTAGTTTGCTGGAAGATACAGCTCAAGGATCAAGAGAGTTGCATGCCTCATAGTGTGACACAATCAATTATTTTTATATTCTCTGGCTATCCTATTTATTAAAACATTCAGTAGCATACGATATTACAGGGCTTTGGATAACTCACACTATAATAGCATATTCTGGATGACATAATATGAACATAGGCCACTGCTAAGTAGATTATATTTGTGGGTTAATCTTAACACAACTACGTTATCAATAAATTATGTGCTGCTGAAGCTATCATAAAAGCTGTGATTCCTTTTGTGCTCTTCAGAATGGCACTGACATAAAGTCCTAATGATTGTAGTGTTTAGCAAGTTAGTCGCAACTATGAATAATCTTAAAGTTTAAGTTCAATCTTTCAAGTTAATATTTGTTTAATCAAAATTACTAGTTTGTTTTGATTATCTTTCCTGTCCTCAACAGCATCAAAGCAAACCACAACAGCTGCAGGAATGCAGGTGAGGCCTCCTAATGTTGATTAGTTAGATGTTGATAAGTGAGCAACAGTAACCCAGAAACTATTTTTGTTAGGAATAAATGATAAAAATTATTAATGTGTGCCACATATTCTGAGTTTGAATACGTTGGTATTAAAAACACCTTGAATTCCTTGATCTTTTACCCCAGTTCTCAACAATACCTCACTCCATTTAAAACACTCTTAAGCACAAGAAATTGCCAATGTTTGCTTTGGAAGTGTTCAATTCAGCCAGTTTGACATAATTGCCCCTTAATTTGTTGTTTATGTCGCCATCTCGACACTGATCAGGTGCTATATCAAATGCAAGGATTATTTTATTTAAATCGGGCATCAAAGGTTAAGTGAATGAGATACAGTTAGTCAGATTTCTTTCTATAGGTGCTGTAAACGTTGCTTGAGAAATGTGGTAATGACCCCGCTGTGTTTAATAATAATAATAATAATAATAATAATCCTTGCATTTGATGCAGCGTTTTTCACGTCGGGAGGACGTCCCAAAGCGCTTCACAGAACACACTGTAAAGTGAATTGACTGTATATTTTGTGGGTGAAACGCGGCAGCCAATTGCGCACAGCAATGTCCCACAAACAGTGTGGATTGAAATGACCAAATTATCTTTTTGGAGGATTATTATTACCCTGGGATAAGCGAGGTTTCGCCCGCCAATTGAACTAGTCCATTGGCGAGGCTAACACTGTTAGGTTCCCTGGTAATAATAATACTCTGTGTGTGCGTTTGTGTGTGGATTGATTTTTTCGAGACATCTCAAAGCACTTCACACTTTATACTTTACGATATACTGTAAAGTGTGTGTGTATTTGTGGGTGGCGGAGTGGCGTCCCCACAAACAGTTGTGGTTGAGTGACTTTTTTTTTGGGGATTTTATTACCCCCGGAGGACCGGCCAATCTAACATGGGGGTACATGTGGGGGGGGTGGGTGTGTGTGTGGGTGTGTGTGTGGGGGGGGGTGTGTGTGTGTGGGGGAGTGTGTGTGTGTGTGGGGTGGGTGTGGGGTGGGGGTGTGGGGGGGAGTGTGTGTATGGGGGAGTGGGTGTGTGGGGGAGTGGGTATGTGTGTGTGGGTGTGTGGGTGTGTGGGGGGGAACTCGCCTGAGGTTTGGCCACAGCAGGGAATCGCAATCTGTTGGGCTGATACTGTAAAGAGAGAGAGAGCGAGTGATACTGTGCCCCCCCCCCCCGGGGGCTGTTGTGGGGGGTGTGGGGGGGGGTCACACACACACTGAGGGACAGCGGCGGCGGCTGTTGTTTTCGGGGCGGGAGTGACGGGAGGGGCGGGGCCGCTCGAACAGCCAATCAGAAGTTGTTTTGAATGTGGGTGCGGCTGCCGCCCGTCCAATGGTTTGCGGCGTCAGGAATCTCCATGGCGACGGGATGAGCGCGGCCCGGCCCACAGGACAGCCCGGGGGGGGGGGGGGGTCCGCCCCGCGCTGGTTGGTCGGCGGCAGCTGCTGACTCGGGAAGTGTTGGGACCGCAGGAATGGAGTTAAATCTGAACCGTGTGGATTACCTGCAGGTGAGGCCGGGGCTCGGGGGGGGCTGGGCCGGGGGGTGGGGGCTGCAGTCACAGTATAAACACAGGGCCACAGCAGCCTGTCTGGGGGCAGAGGCTTCACTAACATTAATAGCCACCATCCCCGCTGTTAGACCGCGCGCCTGATCACCTCTCAAAGGTGCAGAGAGACCATTCATTTTGCGGGTGGAATGGGGCAGCAACACCGAGTCCTGTAGCGCAGGGGTTAGAGCACTCGCTTTGTGAGTGAGACACCGGGTCCAATCCCCGGGGGGTCAGTCAGGGCGAGACCTCGGGCAGTGTCCTCACTCCACACACAGAGCCTAATAATATTCCCTCCAAAACCAAAACAATAATAAATTGGTCATTTTCAATCTACGACTGTTTGTGGGACATTGCTGTGCGCAATCGGCTGCCGCGTTCGCCCACAAATATACAGTCGATTCACTTTACAGTGTGTTCTGTGAAGCGCTTTGGGACGTCGAGAAGACGTGAAAAGCGCTATATCAAATGCAAGGATTGTTATATATAAAACACACCCCACAGCAACACAGCAACACACCCCACAGCAACACTCCACAACCAGCCACCGAGTAAATGACCAGTTTTATTTGGGGAATGGTTGACCAGGACACTCTTCTCTCTTCAAACAGTGTCACGCGATCTTTAATGTCCACCTCGGTTTTGCTGTCTCACCTGAATGGCTGCACCTCCGACAATACAACACTAACACGGATCAGTTTATTACGATTATTCAGTAACTACTCTGCTTTATTGTTATCGCAGGTGGGAGTGACTTCCCAAAAGACCATGAGGCTGCTGCCTGCATCTGGAAAGAGAGCAACCCAAAAGGTTCATTTCTGTTCTGTAGTTCTGTTTTGAGGAATAATGATAATAATAGTAATAATGGTAGATTATAAGAATGGTAGATTTCTTCAGGAATGAAGTAGAATGTTTGAGTTCTTAGCGGAGATATAAAGCAAGTGTTTATATTTTGATAGCATCGGAATGTTAATTGCAGATTTGGGATACAAAGTCAACCATAAAAAAGCATATCATGTGACCTTTGAAAAAGCCATTAGTCCACTGGAAATGAGTGCAATTCAAGTCAATGTGGATGTAAGTGTAGAAGAAGGAGACAGAATCTTGGCTTGATACTGTACATCTACCTTAGTATGGATCTATTTGCTGTATGTTTGTGCCTCTTTGAGCTCGAAACCTCTATTATCAAGCTAAGATTTTTATGTCAGCAATTCTGCATTTTACTAAATGGCACAGTCTGATTTTTAAAAAAAAACTTTTATTGAAATATCTTTCAATTGTACAGTCTTTTAAATGTTGTTTTTATTCTTGAACGTTTAGGTTGTCATTGCAGATCATGATGGAGTGATTTTCTGTTTCGGGATGAAAAGGGGAGAAGCAGTGGTAAGCATTGTTTTCAGTTTGTTGCTTACATAGAGAACCTTCAATGTAATGATTGGAGAATAGCCATGCATAGACTGACTAGATAATCAGGAATATTTTGCATCCTGGGCCTTATTTCATACTTTGCTGATTTGGGATTATTTGCCAGAAATTTCGCAAACTGACATTTGAAAACTGTCCATCACAAAGAGTCACGTTAATGCAACAAATTTGATATGTCCCGTGTTTACTTTGTGGTTAATATACAACAACAACAACAAGATTCCATTTATAGAGCGCCTTTCATGTCGGGAGGACGTCCCAAGGCGCTGTACAGTTGGGTTAGGACCCGAGCAGAGGGGAAATGGTCAGGGTGAGGGGAGGGAAGGAGGGAGCGAGGAGGGGGTAGAGAGTCGAGAGGGGAGCTGAAGGCACGGTCAAAGAGAAAGGTCTTGAGACTGACCTTGAAGGAGGAAAGGGAGGAAGTGAAGGTGAAGGCACTGGGGGATGGAGTTCCAGAGCCTCGGGGCTGAGAGGCTGAAGGCCACCGATGGTAGGGCGGTTGGGGCGGGAGATGTGGAGCAGACCGGAGCCAGAGGAACGGAGGGTACGGGCAGGTAGGTAGGCGGATAGTAGGTCAGAGAGGTAGGAGGGAGTGAGGCCGTGAATGGCCTTGTAGGTGAGGATGAGGATCTTGAATTTGATCCTCTGGGGGATGGGGAGCCAGTGGAGGCGAGCGAGGGTGAGGGTGAGGGTGAGGGTGGGAGTGAGGGTGAGGGTGGGAGTGATGTGGTTGCGGTGTCTGGTGCGGGACGGTACACGAGCTGCATGGTTCTGGATGACCGGCAGTGTGGAGGGAGGGCCGGGAAGGCCGGCGAGGAGAGAGATCCCATAGTCCATCCTTGAGGTGATAAAGGCGTGGACCAGAGTTTCAGCCGCGTGAGGGGTGAGGTAGTGCCGTAGTCTGGCGATGTTCCGGATTTAGTATTTCTAATAACAATAACAACATGTATTTACATTGTGCGGGTTATCGTCTTCGAGCACTTAACAGTGGCGGAGCTTGACACCGAGTCGGGAGAGGAGGGAGGTGAAACCTGATTTATGACATTGGCTGGAGCAGATAACTCTGGGAACTCCAGTGAGCTTCGCACACTCTGTTAGTTTCATATTATTATTATAGGGATGTCTTGCATCCAGCTCATCACTAATATTAAGCAGTAACATTACCTAACAATAAGTAGGAACCTGGTCGTTAGTTGCTTTTCCAGGGATAATAATCCCTCAAATAAAAATAATTATTTGGTCACTCAATCCATGCCTGTTTGTGGGACACTGCTGTGTGCAATTGGCTACCGCGTTTCACCCACAAAATATACAGTCAATTCCCTTTACAGTCTATTCTGTGAAGCGCTTTGAGACGTCTCAAAGACGTGAAAACCGCTACATCAAATACAAGGATTATTATTGTTGTTATATTTGAAGCAATTTAGTTTTCTTTCCATCAGAATGAACTCAGCGCTAAAATTGCGTGCAAGTTATTTGGTCCAAATTGTATTTTTTTTAAAAAAAGTTAATAATCAGTGATTTTAAATATTGTCTTGTGATCTTGTTATTCATTAAAGGAAGGGGAGGAAAGTACTATATGTACAAAATTCGTGATTTGTGAGTTTAATTTGTGAGTTTAATTGTACACAGCCAGTATTCAAGACCTTACCAGGACAAAAGGTGTCTAGATTGGAGCTCGGAGGAGCGATTGGTACACCACAAGAGAAAATCTTCATCGCCACTGGGTCAGAAGTCCGAGGTTTTACAAAGAAGGGAAAGCAGTTCCTGTCATTTGAAACTAATCTCACCGAAAGCATTCGAGCTATGTAAGTGAATTGCATCTGCTTGATTGGATTTGGAAATGAAGTTTCCTCCCTCAGGTTCACTCCAATAGATTCTCTCTGAAATAACCATATTTTTATCTATGCAGTAACAGAAACAGCTTAGATATATATAAAGCCATTCACATGGGTAGCATCTTAGAGCGCTTAAAGACTCAGAGTGCAGTAGTCCTCCTTTTCCCACCCCTCCTAATCTTAATTCCCAGCTCAGGTCCAAATCCCCGACTGTCCAGCGCCTTGGGACATCCTCTCGAAGTGAAAAGAGCTACAAATGTAATTTGTTGTTGTTGTTCTTGTTTTTCCGCCCCCAGTGATTACTCTTCGGATTTTGTTCCTGAAGACACTGACACATGCTTGTGTATAGTGCCTCAGGCGGTAGCTTGCTTTAACCTCGAGAAGGGAGGACTTTCTAACAAGGATAGAAATCAGAAGTTGGAAACTGGCTAATTTTCTCCCACCTTCTTTTCCTAGCCCATGGGCACGGAGGCCAATTTTAGTCCTCCTACTGCTTAGCTGAAATGGTATAACTGCAAACCTACATTCTTCCACAACTGATTCGCTTAGTTGTATGTTGCACAACAGCCTTATCAACAGCCATTGGGAGAGCTTCTGGAAATCATTTTTAACAAATAATTATTTCCATTGCTAACAAAACCATTCATATGTACAGAAATAAACATATCAGATTTAGGTTATATAGACATGAATTATTCACTATCTACTATTCCTTACAGGCATGTGTCTGGGCCAGACCTTTTCTTGTGTGCAAGTTATATCTATAATCATTACTGCGACTGCAAGGATCAAGACTATTACCTTTCTAGTGATAAGATCAATGATATTACCTGCCTTCCGATTGAAAAATTGGGCCGCATCACACCAATATTGGCCTGCAAAGACCGAGTTCTTCGGGTTTTGGAGGTATTACAACAGATACATATCAAGTTATTTGTTAAATTTGTTTCAGTATCAACTTCTGTTTCTGTGCTGATGTTAATACACCGTTATACAGCAGTGGTGGCTAACCAAATACATTTTTCTTGATTGAATATTTCTTAATTTATGACCACACCTTAAATATCACTACTCATTAGCTACTGGAAACAAAATATTGATTTAACACAGACTTACCTAGACTAGTGCGAATGTTCAGTGTGCTACTTCTTGACGTTGTGGGTTCTACAGAGAATATATGAGCATGACAAAAGTGGTACATGAAAAATAAAACTTGTGTGAAAAACAACAGTTTGGCAACTGTAATTAATATCTCACCCAAACTCAAAAACTAGTAAATATGACCACTGTTTCAAAATGGCAGTGTCCATGAATAGATAACTTCTTTGATTACATACACTGTCCAATCCTCCCACAGATTCTTTGCTTTCATGGTAGTAACTCTGCTTTACTATACTTTTACTAGACTCGCACTTTAATTTGTTCTCATTTTCAAAACATTCCATTTCATTGAATTCTGGAAATTAAACTTGTGTCGAAAACTTCTGTAATGGTTTCTTGCTATGGTTTCATTTTTGAAAGTACTGTATTTATTGTATCTTACCAGGGATCAAACTTGTTGTATGAATTTGAGGTATCTGGAGAACCTACTGTCCTGGCATTACACAATGGAAATGGAGGTAACTGTAGTGCAAAATCTGTATGTTATAAACAACAACAACTTTCATTTATATAGCGCCCCTTAATGTAGGGTAGTGTCTCAGACATTTGTCTTTTACTGTCCATAATTCCTAGATTGAAAAGTGTTTGAACAGCATGAATTGTGGAAAAAGTGCTTGTGACTGAAGAGATCTCAGAATGGACCCAAAGTCTCACAGTACAGGGATTTCCCTACAATAAAACTTAGTTTATAGTGTGGATATTTTTCCCTGCAGTTTCGTGGCAGTTATCTTTTTTTTTATCCATCTAAAATACTTTGATACTTAGTACAGGAGCATCAATGAGTACTCAGAACTGCTAACTCTTCCTGTACTTTTATTACCATTTTTGCTTCAATTATTGTGTCTGAAATCAATCATTAATTTCTTCATGTTTGAATTATGAGAAATTGGATTGGTGTCAGTATGTCAGAAGGTTAATTTAACTCAATAAAATTAACATTGGTTGTACCTACACCTTTATTTTTCAGAGCTTTCAGACATCTTCCCAACATGAAAGGTGCTATCTAAGTGTAAAATGTATTGTATACTGAAGGCATTTTTCTTTGACATACTCAGTTTTCTTTGTAACTGTAGAAATGCGCAAATAATGCTCCTTTTGGAAGTCCTGCACCACATGTCAATGTGTAACTTTCTGTTTACAGGGAACTCAGGAGAAGAGATTATATATGGAACATCGGATGGGAAGTTAGGATTGGTCCAAATCACAGGAAATTCTCCAGTCCATCTTTGGGAGATGCTTAATGAAAAAAAGAGAGGGGGTACGTAAGGTTTTAACATTTTCATTTCTGAAACATTGGTTTGAGATGCTTTATGGTTGAGTTTGCCTGGAACATTTATTTGGAGAGAAAAAATAATTTTATGGAACCATAGTTCCAGGGGCACTGCACTTAACCATAATAGTCCTGTGGGAGCTCCCCTGACTTGCACTCTTTGCAGTGGCATTAAACAATGGGAATGGGCTGAGTAATGAGAGATTATTGTTGTGATTTCTCTTACAATTTGGAAGCTAAATGAGCAGGTTAGCTTTGCCTCATCACTCCTGGAGGTGCAAATTATACGGATATTAAGTGAGGATTGGATATAGCTGCTAAGGCTCATCATCTGAAGTCACACACTAGGGTGAGGTACCAGAGGATAGATGGCATCTGTGTTACCGTATTTTGGCATCAGTCAGTGCCTTCAGTAGAAGGGGGAAAAAACAACCTAATGGATAGTTGAGCGAATGTTTTAAACTTCAGATGACTTCCTGGGAGGACTTTTAAAACTGCAGTTTAATTGTTAAGTTTGCAGTGGTTCAATGTGAAAAATCATAGCAAATTAATGCAAATTTCATAATGTAACTATTAATAAATAAGTGGCATTGAATGCAGAAATTAAACTTTTTTTTGTGGACTACAGGTATTCTGTGTATCGACTATTTTGACATTTTAGGGGATGGAGTCAAAGAGCTACTTGTTGGCCGAGATGATGGAATGGTGGAAATTTATGCATTTGATGCTAACAATGAGCCTGGTCTTCGGTTTGAACACGTAAGTTTTCCTTCCACTGGACAAATATTTCATTATGTTCCTGCATACAGAGCTCACATCTGACTTATGTAGACTCCTTTATGATTAGAGATTTGTGTTTGTTAGTCTAGAGATATAATTGAGCTGGTGGAAATTCTACATTTTTATGTTTAGTGCTGTAACATTGTCCTGAGTTTTGGTACTTTTTATATTGACTATATACTAATAGTCTAATCAGATGTTGAGTATTTTTAAATATAACCACCATTGTGTAAGTGCACAAACATGCTCTGCTTTGGAGTACCAGGAAACAACATCTTTCCTCACTGTTCTCAACCTTTTGATCTTCTGATCTCAGAGGCCATTGCTAAGAATGCACTGAATACTTTTCATTAGTGTTATAATGAAATAATAAAGTGAACTTTTCATTATGTCGATAAGTTATAATATATTATAATACAGGTGGTATTAAAGATCCCAGGCTAAACATCTTCATTTTATTAAAGAACAGGAGAAAACTGGGAATACACTTTTACATCTTGCTGGGGGAGTGGTAACCAAATGAGAATAACATCAAATGTAAGGAGAATACAACTTCCATGTCCACTCGAGGAATAAATAGCTGCATGTCTAAGTAATTGTAATGGACTGAGCTGTATCTTTGTTTAACTTGCATCTCTATATTCTAGGCATTGTCTGAGAGCATCACTTCGATTCAAGGTGGCTGTTTTGGAAAGGAGGGATATGATGAGGTTTTGCTAGGCACTTATACAGGTATGAGAGGAAAAGAAAAGAAAATTCTGTTAAGATTCCATTGGTTTATATGCAGCCCTCTTTAGAGCCATTCTTTAATTAAATGAAAAATTTGTTGGGGTTCCCTTGTGATAAACTGGCACATAATAATCTTTTGTAGAGCAGTTCCATTTATCCTATAAATCATCCAAGGGGGGAAACCAAAGGAAGTCAATGTCATACCTATCTAATTGAGTCTGTCTACATGTTTAATGGTAATGGCATTTGCTCCTGGTTTGAAATGTTTAACATAATTTTAGTGACCGAGTTACTGCAGAAATTGGAAAAATTAAGTTGTTCTTGTCAGCCTTAAAGTAAAACCTACAATTGATGCATCTTATCTGAGTTATTCTGTCTTATTATCTCAGTTCCAAGATCAACAGTATCCGTGTGAAGATTTCCATCAGAAAGAGTGCAGTACTTTACTATTTTGTAGGTATAGATCAGGGTGGTCCAACTTTTTGGCTGCTGAGTGCTCGAGGTGTATCTGCGGGGGCCACTTAAACAATACTTTATCCTGATTGACCAGTACCATTTCAGGCACAGCCTGAGCCCCTGGTGTCTGTCTCCTGCTTGGCTCAGGCCCTGAGCGTCACCGGTATTTGCTCGTTGGACAATGAAGTTGGAAATGGTTCTTGGACCGGATGAAATCATTCCCCCGAGCCGGATGCGGCCCATGGGCTGCCGGTTGGACCACCCTGGTTGGCTGATGTGTGTTGAATTGATGCCCTTTTTATTTGTATGATGATTGTTTCATAGGTTGGGTGACTGGGCTTACCACAGAACCAATTCAGAAAGAGGTGGGTCCTGGGGATGAGGTGAAGATGAACCAGGAGATGCAAAACAAGGTCCTGAATCTGAGGTCTGAGATGATAGTTTGATTTTTACTTTGGGTTAGCTCTTTGGTTGTCTCCGGCTTCCTGCTTGTCCCTCGTCGCCTCCGTTCCACCATCTGTGTCCAGCCACAAGCCCCGAAATTCTGGAACACTCGCCCTCAAACCCTCTGCCTTGCCTCCTCCTTCCCCATCTTCAGGTCGAGCATGAAGACCTTCCTCTTCGAACGTGCCTATGGTCATGACCCCACCCCCCTGGCTCGGCATCAAGCTGAGCCACTGTCAAGCACTCTTGAGTCCGCTACCCTTCATGTGGGCTGCTGTATGAAAGCAAGCTGTTGTTAATTCTGGCGATATAAAAGTAAAAATGTTAGTTAGGAAGTTAGTATAATAAAAGCCTGAAGAGATCCAAGTCAGATCTATATAGAGGAACCTTTAATGAAATAGATCTTGTTGAACCATTTATGTAGTAACCAGTTCTGATATAGATTACATTCAGATTGTGCAACCCCTTTTTCTTACCTAGCTGAAATTGATCTGTACTCCTTCTGTTTCACAGAGCTGATTTGGAATAGCTCTAGTTTTGCCACGCCTGTTACACTTAAGGGGCCTGGATAAGATCTATCTCTATTTTGTAACTGTTTCATGTAAGGCTCACTGTAGGATCCTTGTCTTCCCTCATTACTTAGAGTGGAACTGGAGCAGTTACAAGGGAAGTTGCTTCAGGAGCGTGAGAAATACCAGCAATCGGCACAGTCCAGCGGTGCAGTTTCAGCAGTGCCCGTGTTCAGCGTAAATGATAAATTTGTTCTGAATCGTGATGATGCAAGCTATAGTCTCATCCTGGAAGTGCAAATGGCTATTGACAATGTGCTGCTCCAGGTAAGAGCTGCTGTGGACATGTTTGAGTGGGCCTTGGATCAGAAGAACATATTTATTTCTGTGGTTACCCAACTTCAATTGGACCAAGACCAGAGAGTTAGCTGCATGGGAGAGAGCAAGATCTGATGAGTTTATTCTGTCTTTCTGCACAGAGTGACATCCCTATTGACCTACTAGATGTTGACAAAACTTCTGCTGTGGTCAGTTTCAGTGGGTGTGATATAGAGGTAAGAAAATAAGATTTATTCAAAGTTCACTATAATAGTATTATTATTATTATTATTAATCAATGATCAATTAATTAATTGGAACAGTTGCTTTCCTAATTTCATCCTAGTCAGTGAATGGTAATTTTCATTATTAACATTGCTTACACTCCCTCCAATACTTCACCTTTCTGGCAGTCTGCAAATGAGGTGCACAGCAATATATTAAAAAAAGTAAAATTAGTAAAATATTAAAGTTCAAGAGGCTTTGGTCGTTCATGTGGAATGGTGTTTGACAGGGATATGTGTTTTATCCCTGCTGAATTGTAACAGTAAATTATGCTATTCACATTGATAAACTCTTTATTTAGTGATGGGTTTGCGTAGAGTGATTTTATAAAAATAATAATACTTGCATTTGATTTAGCACTTTTCATAATAACGGGACATTTCAAAGTGCTTCAGGATTTACTGTAAAGTGTAGTGACTATTATAAGTAAAAAATTTCTCACAAGAGAATTTTTTTGCATAGAATAGAAAAGTTCTCATAATCTATTGTGGAAGTATCAGCTCTGATAGAAATGCAGGTGGATAATAGCTGATTAGGCTCATAATTATAAAATGAGCCTATCACCCCAAACTCCCCAAAGCCTAGTAGATCGAATTCAAGATCCTCATCCTCACATTCAAATCCCTCCACACCCTCACCCCTTCCTTCCTCCGAGATCTCCTGCAACCCTATCGACCCAGCCATGCCCTTCGCTCAGCGAACATCAGCCTGCTTCATGTTGTCCGCCCTCTCTGCCCTATCATCGCATTTTCGATCATCTTTTTGCTTCCCTCCCCCCTTTTCAACTCTCCCTTCCATCCCCATGGCTTGGGTGTCTACCCATCTGTAAAAAGTGCTTCGAGACATCCTCCAGATGAGAAAGGCACGATATGAATATAAACTGCATTGTATTATTGTAATCTATATAAACACAGGTTAACATTCACAGAGCAGCAGTAGTTCCAGAACAAATATGGGTTGAGTTGAGATTGATGCTTTTCTTGGATCTTGAAGACAAATCCTAAACACTGATATTTTTTAGTAGGGCGAGATAGTGCACAGCAGTGCCTAGCTGTTGATAAATCCAGTATTCAGGACTGAAAGATGCTAAAGCTGATGTTTATACAGGGCTTCTCGTTGTGATCCAAACTCTCTTGCTTGTCGGCCTCCCCAACTCCTCCCTCCATAGGCTGTAGATTACCCAGAACTTCAAAGCCCTCCATGACCTTGCTCCCCCCACCTCTGCTCTTCCCCCACCCTCTGGATCTCCTTCCCGCAGGCCCTCCGCCTCGCCCCCTCCCTCGCCTCCTTCAAGACCAGTCTCAAGACCCTCCTCTTCGACTGTACCTTTGATCACCCTCCTTCCCTACCTGCCCTCCACCCTCCCCCCATCCTGACCTCCAGCTTGGGTCCAAAATACTGGTTGTCCAGCGCCTTGGGACATGAATGGCGCTATACAAATGTAATTTTGTTGTTGTCACTTTCCTTTAGTACTGGTGCACTTTTTGCTTTATTGTATTTGTCACAGCAGAATGGGAACTTTCTTCTCGCTACTTATCGATGCCAGGCCAACACCACCAGACTGGAGCTAAAGGTATGAAGATAATAATAATAATAAAGATGCCTTGTAAAGTTGAAAGTATATTTTACTTCCTCTACAGCAGCTTTAAAGATTTTTGGGCTTGTACTACTTTGTAGCAGTTATAACTTTGTAATTTCAGTGGCAGATGGCAACTTTAATTTGCCTTTCAGGAGTGTTTATTTTATTTTTTAAACAGATTCGCTCCATTGAAGGACAGTATGGAATACTACAAGCCTACATTACCCCTCGTCTCCAACCTAAAACCTGCCAGGTTCATCAGTATCAGATCAAACCATTGTCTCTTCACCAGAGGACACATTCGTTTGATCAAACCAGGTAGGGTAATAGAAGTGATGGGTCGGCCAGGCCCTTTTGACAATCTTCTCTACTGAGTGAATTTTCATTGCAGATCAGAGCAGCCTGGATATGGTGACAGATGTGGTCAATAGTTTGCTTTATAAACAACAGTATTTTAATTCATCTTATACTTCAACTTCAGATATCACAATGTGTTTTCTTGCGTAAGGATATTCAGACGTCTGCCAGTACTGAGTTTTCACATAAATACTTTCAAATTAGTTTTTTTTTCTTGTAGCCTAAAATTTGAAAGAAAAATCCTACTTGTGTGTGTACCTACATTATATATATATATAAATATGGCACTTGATTTTTGGCTTTTTGGGAATTTTCCGTCCTCTTCAGGCTATGTTCAGTAAGATAGACTATTTTATGCCTGCGGTTTAGTGAGTTTCTCCCACAAATATACAATAAATTCACTTTACAGTATATTCTTTGAAGCACCTTGGGATGTCCTCCTGATTTGAAAGGCGCTATACAAATGTAATTTTTGTTGAATTATCTGCCACAATTGGGACAGACCCGATTATAAATGAGCAAACAGTGTGGATAATCGGATATATTTGGAGGCCTACATGAAAGAGCTTGCCACAGACTAGTAACCTAGAGAATGTACTGCAGGTGTCTGGACAGATGATTTAATAGAGGATCTCTCAGTTGTTGAATGTTTGATTACTAATAAGTGTAGAGTTAGTCTGGTTTAGATAAGGATGCATCTGAACATATGCTTAAAATTTCATCTCACAAATAAAATTGGTGCAAATAATTTATTTTAGAAAATTAGCCAAAATTATCATGAGAAATATTTTTCTGATTGAGGGAGAAAATCACAAAGTAAGTACATTGTTTCCAGGAGAATGATTTGTGCTTCTCTTTCTTTCTCTCCTTTGCCTTAACATAGGCCAGTGAATACACTGACACTCACAGGTCAGTTCAGCTTTGCTGAAGTTCATTCCTGGGTTGTATTTTGCCTGCCTGAAGTACCAGATAAAGTTCCAGTCGGCGACAATGCCACATTTTACTTTCAGAACACCTTCTTGGATACCGAGTTGGAATGTTACTACAAGTAAGAGATAGTACTGCCCCAGATTACTGGCAAATAAGTGAGCTAAACTTGTTGGCATCATATAAATATTGCACCTTTTGTTTGTCTTTGTATAATATGCAACTCTTCCAACCCTTCCAGTCTTCGTCCCCCACTGCAGCCATCTGCTCTAAACCCATTCCCCTGCTCTGTTCCTGTATCATTTAATATTTTCCTCAAGTATTTATCTAATTCCCTTTCAAATGCTCTGATTCTGCTGCAGAATACTTTCTGTTCTGTCATTTTGGACAATAAATGTCGTAAATTGGTGTCAGTAGAATCATACAGCACAGAAGGAAGCCATTCAGCCCATCGTGCCTGTGCCAACTCTTTGAAAGAGCTATCCATTTAGTCGCACTCCCCCTCTCTTTCCCTGTGTAAAGTATTGTTTATTGGAAATGTTAATAAAGTTAACTTGGATTTCTTTTTGAAAGATTTCTTTTTGATAAATTCTTCTCTTTGAATTTCATTGATTTCAGAAAAGGTGAAGGATTGTTTAAGTCTGACAACATCTCCACTATTTCCATACTGAAGGATGTGTTAAGCAAAGAAGCAACAAAGAGAAAAATCAATCTCAACATTTCCTATGGTGAGAATCTCTTCAGATTCAATCTGTTGGGTCCTAGAGTTCAGTTATTTATATCATGTTAGTTTTGTAAATTTTACCTAATGTCATTCATGTATGCGTGTCTTTCTTAAAGAGATTAATGAGGAATCAGTAGGCCACACTTTAAAACTGATCCATCCCAAACTGGAATTTCAATTGCTGTTGGCCAAAAAAGTCCAGCTGATTGATGCTTTGAAGGTAAGTTACATGCCTGATGTAACAATCCAGTTGAGAAAAGCAAAATATAGTTTTCTGAAGGACACAACAACCTTTGTACAGTGTTCTGTTTTTCTTTATCTAACAGCGTGCGTGATACACATGTTCTAATGATGGAACAAAGTAGACTGAAGCTGTAGTACTACTGTACTGACATTCTGGGCAGGAATGATGGAGTCCTCCAAACATTGTTTCCCTGAGCCGGCGCTTCTCTTCCCTGAGTCTACGTGGAGGTGTCTGGTAGCAGAATTGTAAATGATAATTTAAGATCTAAAATACGATATTGGTTACAGGAGTATCTAATAGCTGCGCTGTGTCACAAACAGTGATTTCTGCTGGTAACCAGCAGCTTGTCACTCTGCCCCACTGGTACACCACTCCAATGTATTCTTCATCTATTTTCCTGAGTTTCACCTGTTTGGCTTGGTGTACTTGGTGTCGAACAACAAATTTAGTCTTTGCTTCTCACTATGTTGTTGGGACTAAAGGTTGAATAGCTAATCAGAAGGAGTTGCTATGCACTGTGTGGGGTGTCATTTTATTTGTATATATTGTAGGAACTGCGAGTGCATGAAGGGAATGTGGATTTCCTGATTCCTGAATACCGCAGTATTTTAGAGGAGGCAGATACCCTGCTGGAAGAATACAAGAAACAGCCTGCTCACCTGGAGAGATTGTATGGTAAGAATGTGAATACTGGGAATACCTGGAAAGCACACAATTTAAGATTGACCCCATTTATAACACATCCTGGGTTGCACCATTGACGGTATGCTGGAATCAGGTACACTTGTGGTTTCTCTCTGCACATGAATGCTAACACGCCAGAACTAACATTAAGTGGTTCTTGTGCAGAGCAAGCATGCACATTGCACAGGAGGTAATGGCAGCTCTGCTTACCATGCAAATGTACTTGAAGGGATATCAGCAGCAACATGATGACTTGGGAAACACTGACACAGACAATTTCATAATGAAGAGGCTGAGTTTATGATCTGAAACCACTGTGTTATAATAGGGTTGGCCTGTATTCTGATAACTACAAGTATCCCTAGAACTCTGGTTAAGAGGCTTCAAGTAGCATAGCACAACCTAGAACCAACTCCATTACAATAAATTTCTCCCCAAACATCAGCATTAGATTGCACAATTGTAAATTATTGTTGTTGTAATGTATTGAATATACACAGCCAAAGCCTGTTGATGTTCTCGAATACAAAAAAGTGAATAGAAACACATTGTAACTTGGATCATATCGTATCTTACAAAATCGACAAATGATCGGGAGTAGGAACTCTGACTGAATCATTTTCACCTTCAATGGTCTTATTTCCACTGCAGCCCCAGGTGAGATCAATTAACATAACACAGATCAGGGATTGAATCTGTAACCTTCTCCAGTCCATGTCTCACTACTGCACTGGATGTGGTCCTTAACCACCAAACTTTTGGAGGAGCTTACCATTGGGCGTTTTAAATCGACCGTTCTCACCTCCATAAACTCTTGAGGAACTTAAAAGAATGTGGACTCATTCAGCATTACCAAACTTTCTGTTTGTTGATGGTTGAAAAGAAATGTATAGTATTTTAACAGAAAGATGCAAAATGGAGCAATATCTCCGTATGTGCTCATTTAATTATCTCTTTTCTCATTCAGGCATGATAACCGATCTCTTCATAGACAAGTTCAAATTCAAGGGTACCAATGTGAAAACTAAAGTTCCTCTTTTGTTGGAAATCTTGGACAACTATGACCCTAATAGTCTACTATTATTCTTTGATTCAGCCTAGCTAAGCTCCTCAAAGCTTGCTGAAAAGTAAACTAAGGTTCATTCATCAATGATTGTGACCATTATAATGTAGTGTATTCCTGTGACTGGCAGTAATTCACTAGGAATGGGACAGACAATCTAGTTTATGGACTAGGAAAAGTGAAAGATTATACTACTTCAGAAGTATTTCATTTCTCAAACCCCACAATTGGTTTAACCCAATATGCATTAATTTGGACAAACCCCTTGTGATAATGCACAGCAAGATAATTATGTTTGTTAAAAGCATTTGAAAGAATGTTCTTGTATGTGACAGACTACATGAACAGAATACTGCAGATTTTGTGAAGTATGTGGTCTGTTAATTATTTTTCATGTTTGTGTATTCTCAAATTCAGTTTTACCTCTTCTTTCTAATAGCATTATCAGCATCAACCTGGCGCTTCTTCAGATAGCTGTTAAAGATCAGGAACTGACAATGTAATAGAACAGCTGCAGACTCAGTCCTGTGTTCGTTAGACCTGTGTATAGTAACACTGGTTCCAAAGCCCAAAGGGGCAATTGTAATAAAACCATAAAATATTAGAATTACATAACATTGGTAAGACTAGAGGACTCTAACTGTAGACATTTTGGACCAACTGAAGTAAAACTATGGTTGATGGTGAATTTCACCAATTATTATTTACATATTCTATTGTGGTTAATATTTGTTATAATGTAGGAACAAAATATAAAACACTACAGTCCTGCAGTAAACTACTGTAGTTCACAGTAATAAACTATTAATCTTTGATATAGCAGTATTCATGTTGGGAGGACATCTCAAAGCACTTCACAGGATTAACTGGAAAGTGTACTGACTATTTTGTAGGCAAATGCAGCAGCCAGTTTGTGCAGCACAATTTCCCCACAAATAGCCATGCAATGAATGACTAATTTTATCTTGGAGATTGTTGGCCAGGTGGGAAAAGGTCCCTTCTCCTTTAAAATAGCACCAGGGGATCTTTAACATCCACCTGAACAGGCAGACTGGTCTCCTGTTTCATATTCAAAAGAACCAATAGCAGTTATGACTGGAAGCATGTTATTTAAGTTTATTTGAAAAAAAACTTTGAATAGTTCATTTGTTCACTTCCATTAAGATATGTTGGGTCAGTTTACTCTTAACAAATTGTTTTCAGGAATTGTATTAAAAGCCGAGACTAAATGTTACAATATTGTTCAGTATGACATTAGATTTGCTTTTCTTTTTATTTAAACTCCTGTTTATTCATTCCACTGCTTAGAGTTATTGATGCAGTGACTTGCTATTGTTTTACTGTAAATAGGATAAGTTGTTCCACCATGAATTGGACAGTGGGGGGAAACCAGAAAAACGCACAAGGTTATGGTTGAGTGCACTTGTTATATGAATTGGTACCACATCAAACCCAATGTAATATTCACTATGCATACAGCGTATCACTCAGATATGTGTTATCATTGGATTCTGTATTAGTTGCATTACTGAATCATACAGTAATCTGATTTGCCTGTGTCCTCGCCCAAACCAGGCTCTGCATTCCCACCATCCCAGCACTTCCCAGGCTCCATTGATTCCCTGTTGCAGAATGAATCAATTTCAAGATTCTCACTTTCAAATCACTACAAACTGTATAGTTGATACCAAATGATATTTTGACATTTTGTTTTATAGAAAGTAATTTTCTTGATGTATGGCAGAATTCGATAATTCTTCAACCCAGAAAATAAATGGCTTACTACCCAAAGGGTATTTTATACTGTTCTCTGTTAATGATGAGGCTTTAAATAAGGTTGAGTAATTTAGTGAGTGATTTGAGCAGTATACAGTAAACTCCTGATACCTCGAACCTGGTTCAACTTGTCACTACCACTTAAATCATTATACTGTAATATCCCAACTGCATTTATGTATGTACTTATACATATGCCTAACTTGCCACTCCAGATAATTTGTCCCTGAGCCCTTTTCCTTTGAAGCGACGAGATATCAGGAGTTTATTCTATTGTCTATTAAACTTAGTATGAACACACAATTCACAAATTTACCACATGGTCGCCTTATTTCAAACGCAAAGGATTATAAAATAAAGGGATGTCAGTATAAACAGGATTATGTTAAGCAGAGTTAAGTAATGCTGTCAACGATGCATGTCAATTCAACTATTGTCGCTGACACTGTATGGCTCAGTAATTTTTCCTGGCCAGTTTCTCAACGGATGCGCTTCTGTTTTAACTAAAATGTCCAAATCCCCTGCCCCCCTCGCCACACGCAGAGAGAGAAAATCAAAATGTTGAACTGATCATAATTTGTTGTGAATGTTAAAAAGTAATTACAGACATACTCGCTTTTTAATAGCAGAACAAAATGAAGTGGGAGAACAGGTTGAGGAGGATTTGCACATCAGCAATTATTTCCTCTCCCGGCATCTACAACTACCAAGAGATAAAACACTAGCGCTTTGCACTTCTTCTGTTTACTCTTCTACAGAACGCATCAAAGTTGACACCTAACCGCCACCTCTCCTCTTCCCAACAGACTGTGAAACCAGCTACGCTGTGTAGCCAGTGTTTCCTCAGGAGAGTTCACAGTGGCGTCAAGATTAGTGTTCAGTTCAGTGATCCTCAGCTCATTGGGGCCACTGCTATCCAAAATTCTTGATAAATGTATACGAAAATATATTTTGTGTTGAGAGGTGAGAAGCTATGAGTAAATGGGACAGCAAATATATAAGTTAACCGAAGGCTATTTTGATTGCACCGCGGTTCTGTTGCTCACCGGCTTTCAGTTGGTTCCATCTGTTGCTTTATTGTTTGCTTCTGATAATCAGACAGATTAGCGCGGCCGTCAGTACCCACCTTCGCATTTCAGTTGGTTAATTGCGTTAAAAGCAGACCTAACACTGATACACACGCTATGAATTTAAAATGCAATCATGCGTCGTTGCGACTTGATCCAACTTGCCCCACACAAACACTTATTTGCAAGGTGTGGCAAAAGCCCCACTGAAAGATTAATATAATGCTGGGAAAGTGTACGGCACGATTCATTTCAAATTCTAACCCAGGCGAGCTGACACGATCAAACAGACAGACTGGGCGACTTCTCACGCGTAAGTGTTTTGTAGTACACCATATAGCAGAGATGATTCCAGTGACACGTTTTTTTTTATTTTTCCGTTTCTATCACCTTTTAATGTAAATGTTCTGCAAGTGAGGTCCAATAGTTGGTGATGTTTATCACAATTCCTCATGAACCATAAATAATAAGGAATTGTGATACTCTCCTGAAACCTGAGGGAAGTTTCCTTACTCCACACATGTGTCTATTTGCATCGCAGTAAGTAGGACCCCACTTGTTAGTCAATTGACAGGAATTGCTTTCTGGGTGTAATAATCCCATCAAAAACAATTAATTAATAATCATAATTTGCTCATTCAATTCACTCCAACAACAACAACAACAACAAGATTCCATCTATAGAGCGCCTTTCACGTCGGGAGGACGTGTGTGTGTGTCTGTGGGTCTCTGTGTGTGTGTGTCTGTGTGTGTGTGTCTGTGTGGGTCTCTGTGTGTGTGTGTCTGTGTGTGTGGGTCTCTGTGTGTGTGTGTGTGGGTCTGTGTGTGTGTGGGTCTGTGTGTGCGTCTGTGGGTCTCTGTGTGTGTGTCTGTGTGTGTGTGGGTCTCTGTGTGTGTGTCTGTGTGTGTGTGGGTCTCTGTGTGTGTGTGTGTGTCTCTCTGTGTGTGGGTCTGTCTGTGGGTCTCTGTGTGTGTGTGTCTCTGTGGGTGTCTGTGCGGGTCTGTGTGTGGGTCTCTATGTGTGTGTGTGTGTGTGGGTCTCTGTGTGTGGGTCTGTCTGTGGGTCTCTGTGTGACTGTCTGTGTAACTGTCATATAATTCAAATCTCTGACGACAAAGGGCGTGCCACGCCCCCACGCCGTACGTGATGACGTTGGTTGACGCTCGGCCGCTGCCCTCGGCGTGATGACGCGCGGCAGCTTCTGGCCTTCAATTGGCTGATTCCAATTGTCGCGGGACACTTGAACTGAGAGGAACTGCAACCGCTCCCAACCCGAGAGAGAGGGGGAGAGAGGGAGAGGGAGAGCAAGAGAGGGGGGAGAGGGAGAGAGTGCGGGAAGGGAGAGTGGGAGAGAGGAGGAGAGCGGCAGCTGCGGGGGAGGGGAGAGAGGAGGAAGCGGAAGAGAAAGAGAAGAAGGTAACGCCGAACAGAAAAAGAGGGCGAGCGCAGAGCGAAGCGGGTAACCCCTGAGAGAGAGAGAGAGAGAGAGGGGGTACAGAGGGGAGGGCCCCACCCCGGGGGGGAGGGGAGTAACTGCCCTTTTGCTTCTCTCACAATCCTCATTGAACCCAGAGCCGCTCACATGGGAGCCCCGCCCTGAGCCCGAGCCCCCCACTGCCCCCCCGCCCTGAGCCCCCCACTGCCCCCCCGCCCTGAGCCCCCCACTGCCCCCCCGCCCTGAGCCCCCCACTGCCCCCCCGCCCTGAGCCCGAGACCCCCACTGCCCCCCCGCCCTGAGCCCGAGACCCCCACTGCCCCCCGCCCTGAGCCCGAGACCCCCACTGCCCCCCACTGCCCCCCGCCCTGAGCCCCCCACTGCCCCCCCTGTGCCCGGTGCCCCCCACTGCTCCCCGCCCTGAGCCCCCCCTGTGCCCGGTGCCCCCCTCACTGCTCTGTCTTGTCGGTCAGCTCCCCCCCCGCCGCCATGTTCGCCGGGAGTGCCGAGCGGGAGAACGCGCTGCCCCCGCGGCGGGAGGAGGAGGAGGCGGGGACCGGGGAGGGGCGGAGGCCGAGCCGCCGGGACCTGAGCCTGAACCCCGCGGCCGGAAGGAAGGTTCTCGGGGTCTTACACAGCAACAACGGCCCTCAGCCCCGCGGCAAACAGGTGGGTGTGAGCCCCGCCCCGGGGGGAGCGCCGGGGGAGGGGGAGTGCCGGGGGGGAGTGCCGGGGGAGAGGGGGGAGCCCGGGGGGGGGGGGGGGGAGAGGGGGGCCCGGGGGGGGAGGAGGAGGTATTGTCTGTTGTGTGGGGTCGGGAGGAGATTGTGTTATTTCTCGGATTTTGGGGTTCATATCAGACTAAGGTTTAGGGTCTGTGGGTGTGGGGGTCTGTGGGTGTGGGGGTCTGTGGGTGAGGGGTCTGGGGGTGGGGGGGTGAGGGGGTGGGGGCTGTTTGACCCCCCAGCAGCTCTGGCTGTCCCCCCCCCCCCCCCCCGGGTCTCCCCCCCCCACAGACTCGGGTCGTTACGGATTAAGAGACGTTGTCGTTGTCGGTGAAACAGATGTTTGTAATTCGGCGCCAACAACAGTGAATCCCAGAAATAAGAGCAGTGAAATGGGGTTTTATTGTCGCCACAAATCGGGAATATTCACACGAACTTTCACTGATTTTTGGGGCCAAATCCGATCGCAAAAGCGGCGATGTTTCCTGTAGTGGATCCCAATCCCTTCTGTGGTCCCCGCGACCCGCGGACACTGTGTGTGTATATATATATATATATATATATGTGTTGGATCTGCGATTTGTTGGAGTTTAAACTCTATTTTGATGAGTTTATTCCAATAAATAAATACATATGAAGTTCATTCCGTTTTCCGCTTTGACTCTGTCCTGAGGTTTGAGACTCACAGACACAGAGAGAGAGAGACACAGAGAGAGAGACACAGAGAGAGAGACACAGAGAGAGAGAGACAGAGAGAGACACAGAGAGAGAGAGACACAGAGAGAGAACACAGAGAGAGAGAGACACAGAGAGAGAGACACAGAGAGAGACACAGAGACACAGAGAGAGACACAGAAGCGCTCACAGGTTGTGGTTAGTGTTGTGTTGGGGGTTATGGCTACAATGTGGCGCCTTTGTATCCAATCAAACCCCCAAGTGCAGTAACTCCCCACCAGTGAAACAGTCACTTCTCCTCTCCCCCCCCACACCACCTCCACACACACACCTCCCCCCCCACCCACACCACCTCCACACACACACCTCCCCCCCTACACCACCTCCCCCCCCCCCCCCCACACCTCCCCCCCACATACACCCTCACACCACCTCCCACATACACCCTCACACACACCCACACCACCCCCCCCCACATACACCACACTCTCCCACACACCACAGCCCCCTCACATACACAACCAGCCCCACACTTCCCCGCCCCCCCCCCCCCCACACACACATACAGAACCACCCCCCACCACACACAAAACCAACCCCCCCCCCCCCCACACACACCACCTCCCCTCCACATACACCAGCCTCCCTCCCACACACAACTCCCCCTCCCACACACATAAGCCCCGGCCCCAGGGTCTCTCTCGCTGCCTCTGGCTGTGAGGAATGGCAGATGGGGCTGATTCCCCGCCGCCCCCTTTTTCGCTCGTTTTATTCCGAACCCTGGTCCCAGGAGCAAATTGCCTGTGAGACTCACTGCTGCCTCCGGGCCATGAGGGACCAGGTTCCTGTCTAAGTGGCGCTATTCCGTCCTAATGACCTGCCACCCATCTGGGCTCCTGGTGTCCGAACAGGTCAGTCAGACCCGGGAGCCTGTTGTACGTCTCAAGCTAATGTCTAATGTAATGCAAACCTTTTCTAAAGAGGTTATTTTAACACTTTTTTTGAAATGTAGTTTTGCCCACGAGACGCAGGTGTAGGTACGTACGGTGCTGCCGACTGCTGACAGCTGTCTCTTGAATTGGCTTTTTGGAACACAAGATCGAGTGAAACTGCACTGAGTCAATAGTGTGGTTTACCGTAACCTCTGCTCGGTTCAGCAGGTGGCAGTTTGTTCTGCCCTTGACCTTCATAACCAAAGGAAGTCTTAATTGGCATTTATCCAAGTTTGTTTCCATTTTCGTTTGGTTTGGTCCTGTCTATCCTCCAGCGACACCGTCATAAGATTACGCTGATTGTGTTGTACGCTATCACATCAATAGTGGGAACCCTTGTTATTTCCCTCTACCAACTCAGAATCATATGATTATACCGCACAGAAGGAGGCCATTCGGCCCATCATGTCCGTGCCGGCTCTTTGAAAGCACATCAGTCCCGCTCTCCCCATAGCCCTGCAAATTTGTCCTCTCTTTGTTGGTGTAGAGCATTTTTTTTGTGTGATTGAATTTAGGTAATGCAGCATATGCCTGGAGCACGAATTAGATTTTTTTTGTCTGGTTTTCATGGTTCAATGAAACATTGGTATTGCTCAGTGTTGACTTCTACTGATTTCTTTACCGTTTCTTTGACAGCAGTGACTAATCCTGGGGTTGGTTTCACAGACAGTATTCCTCTTGTATCTTTCTCAAGTAGTCAATTTATGTGCATCCAGGTGTCAGGTGTTTACTATTGAAAAGAGAGTTGCTGAGCTTGATCCTAATCCCGGCACTTTTTAGCTCTCCTCACCCCTTCCTTTAATTTTAATTGATTGGAAACTTAGCAATTCAATTGTAACATGAAAACCTGCAATGTATTGTTGATGTTAGAAAATCATGATGCTTTGTGGCTTCAGCTGAATAAGACTCGGAACCTCCTCTGGAACAAAGGTTAAACATGTACTATCTGTCCTGCCATTTTGATGGCTGCACAAGGAGAATGCAATGACTTGTATCTTACAACTCAAAGCCTTGGTTACAACATAGTTTTTCTTTCGCACCGATTTTGTTCCAGACCAGTAATTTTCAGACTAAATGGAGATCATCACTTTAGCATTTTTTTTTTTTTGCTTTCACAGGGGAGTTCAGTGGGGAAACCATTTATCTTCAGTTATGAGTATATTTTAAAAGTTTGTAAAGTGTGGTTGTAAATGCAATCTGAACAGCCGTATCCTTATCTAAGTTAGGGTCGAGGGAAAACATAATTCTAATAGCTGATCACGTGGAAAGCAAAATGGACGAGGTCTATAATTTTGGAGATCATTTATATCGTTCCTAACTCGGCCTACAGGTTTCTTCAACACAAGGATTTGTTTGGAGCAATGATGAAAATTCTGGTGAGATCCCAGCGGCAAAGGTGGCAGCAAAGCCTTCATTTACAATCCACGTGGATGATTCGTGTGGCGTGGATGAGCCAGATGGCCATTTCAAGAGGAACAAAGTCAGGGGTGTAGAATGTGTTGCAAGTCTGGGACTAAATCCAACTGTACTGTCATTGGGAACACGTCAGCCTTTAGCTCCTATTGAGTGTCCTCCAGATGTCAGTTTTGGTAAGTTTTGCATTTGACAGTTGACTTTGTTCGTAATTGAGCTTTACATTTTTTTTTCTTCCAGAATTCATTTTGAATTGCTTTTTCTTTTAATGGGGAACAAATTAACTTCGGTTTCTCTTTAAAGTGGCCCTTCCCTCGCCTCCTTCAATGTCTGTCTTAAGACCTTCTTCTTTGATGAGGAAGACTCCTAGCCTCTCGAATTCAACCCTCGGTGCCTTGGGATGACCTCCCAACGTGAAAGGCGCTATTTTCACTGCAATTTGGCTCTACAGTGCCTCAGCTCCAGAGTGACAGCAATTGGATGTTATTAACAACAATAACAATCCTTGCATTTGATATAGCGCTTTTCATGAATTCTAGACGTCATAATGGTTTTGATATATCACTATCACATTAAGATAGCTGTAATTTTGTAGGTGAATGCAGAACCAATTTTGCACCGAGTAATGTCCCACAAATTCAGGAATGAAATGAATAACCAATTTTCTTGAGGGTTGTTGGCCAAGACACTGGGAGATACTCCCTTCTCTCTTATAGTTCTATGGGATCTTTAACTTGAGCCTTGTGGCTCAGAGGCGAGAGTGCTGGCAGGTTAACACTGCGGCAGGTTAACACTGCAATTCTGTAACTGTTGAGTGCATTTGCGCAATGGTAGGAAGGGCTGATGTTAAGTGTATGTTCATCCTTTTACGCTCCACTAAATTGTGTGATTTTTCAAGATTCTCCCATGCTACTGGATACATCTACACCAGGCTGTGAAGAAAAACAAGCAAACGTTAATGCTGTACCTGAATATGCGGACGATATTCACAAGTACCTAAGAGAAATGGAGGTAAAAAGACCACTGAGCTAAACTATCAAATATTGTTTTGTTCTTTAACTTAGTCACTGGGGTGTCTTTGAATCGAAACTTATTTTGATGCCACATAATTAATCTAATGCTTTGCCCACATCTTGAATGCTGGTTTCAATCTGTTGATAGATTCCTGGAATTTATACAGCACATTTGGGCCATCCAACAAGTGCTAATGCTACTGTCTCCCATTGGAGCTAACAGCTGTAAATCACAATTCTCTACTCCTTTGTGTTTCTCTTCAAATTCTTGTTATGTAAAATTTAATCCCTTTGAAAAAAAATAATAATTTAGTCATTCAACCCACGACTGTTTGTGGGGACGCTGCTGTGCGCAATTGGCTGCCACGTTTCGCCCCTCAAAATATACGGGCAATTCACTTCACAGTATATCCTGTGAAGCGCTTTGAAACGTCTTGAAGACGTGATAAGGCGCTACATCAAATGCAATTATTATTATCTTAACATTATAGCTGAATTAATGTACTCTAGGAATTACTTGGTTAATAATATATTGTAAAGTGGATTGACTATTTTGTGGTTAGCTCGGTGGACTTTGGCCTGCTCCACCATCTGCTGGCCCTCAGCCTCTCTTCCCCCACCCTTTGGAACTCCATCCCATGTCCATCCATGCCTTATACCCCCCCTCCCTTGCCTCAGTCAAGGCCGGTCTCGAGGCCTTCCTCTTCTACTGTGCCTTCTGACACCCTCCTACCCCCCACCCTCCCTGCCCTTCACCCCTCCTAATCCCATCCCACAGCTCGGATGTTGACTATCCAGCGCTTTATGATGTCCTCCCAAAGTAAAAGGTGCCATACATATGTTATTTGTTGTGAGCTTTGTTTGTTCTTAACAAGCCAGACATGTGCTGAGAATTAAGATTTTGCTCCTTGACTGGTTTATTCTCAAACTTCCAAGTGCTTTACTGTGTTTAGGTTAAATTTGTTGTTTAGGTGTTTAGGTCCAATCTAAAAATGTATTTGCAATCCCAGTGTTACACAAACAAATAGCCTGAGTGGCATTTAGATCGGTTGATACTGTTTTTGCACAGCACTGCTATTAACTGGTATGCCAGTAAGATTATTTTGGTAAATTGCTGACTAAATTAAAATTCTACATTAAATGTGTATGCTATTTGGTGGCACAATTCAAGGTTTGTTCATTTTGGTAACCCTGACCTCCATCATCTTTCAAATTAAAAGTTCTATTTAAGTTCAATAGATGTCACTGGAAGCTGAATTGGGCATAATTGAGTCTTTGCTGTTTAAATATTTCGCAAGTGGAATTTGGTCCTCCAGCACTTTTCTATCCATTTTACTGATACTTGGCAAGAAATTAATTGTTGGGATTAATTTGGAGAGGCAGCACGGACACAATGGGCCGAATGGCCTCCTTCTCTGCTGTATGATTCTATGAAACGCAGTCAACTACATACCAGAAGGATGTAAATCTAGACAAATTAATGTAACTATTCCACAGCTGCCAGATTCCGGTTATTTTTGTGCTGACTAAATATGTAGGGTTTAATGGTGCGAATCCATAAATCACTAATTTCATGGGTTGAGATGAGCTTTATAGGAAACTGACAACGTGCATTTTCCTCCTTTTCTGTCAATCAGCTGAAATGTAGACCTAAAGCTGGCTACATGAAGAAACAGCCAGATATAACCAACAGCATGAGGGCTATCCTCGTTGACTGGCTGGTGGAAGTCGGGGAAGAGTACAAATTGCAGAATGAAACTCTATACCTGGCAGTTAACTACATTGACCGGTTCCTGTCCTCCATGTCAGTGCTTCGAGGGAAACTACAACTCGTAGGAACGGCTGCTATGCTGTTGGCATCGTAAGTAATCGCCCCAATGGGTTTATCACCTTATTATGCACAGCTTTCTTTCCTTCTCTGTTCATCACTAGACTTGCAATTTAGACAGTTGACCTCCCTCTTCAGGACGGTTTCATTCAGCACGTTGGTTAGCTGTTTTGTTGCTCCCTCTTTTGCAATCAATCTGCTAAAACTGCCCTGAGGGCTTGGCTTAAACCGTGGGAGTGGGAAACATTTTTAAAAAGAATTGTACTAAAATACAGTTGAATTTTCCTGTCCAATTGTTGGGATGATATATTTGCAGTTATATATTCCCCTCCCCCCCCCCCCCCCGCATCCTTCAAGACCCTCCTCTTCGACCACGTCGCCTTCTTACAACCACCCTCCTGATCCCAACCACCAGCTCGGATGCAGATCCCTGACCAGCCAGTGCCTCCGGGGGTCCTCCTGACGTGACAGCAGTTGTGCAGATGTCAGTTGTTGTGGTTGTTTTGAGCACTATGTTTTTGCTTTCTATAGAAAGTTTGAAGAAATCTATCCGCCCGAGGTTGCTGAGTTTGTGTACATAACCGACGACACCTACACCAAGAAGCAGGTTCTGCGCATGGAGCACCTGATTCTCAAAGTTCTGTCATTTGACTTGGCAGCACCGACCATTAACCAGTTTCTCGGCCAATATCGTGGGCGGGAGGAAGCCAGCAGTAAGGTTGTGAGTCTCTCTTTGGTGAGTACACTGTATGTTCTGTAGTACAATGTACCCTCTGAGACTCGGAATTTAAAACAAAGTGTCACTGCTGTGGGATGTTTCCGGCATGAATAGATAGCTGTTTGCCATATAATTATTTATAATCAATATTATCTTGTAAAGCACTTGTGGACGTGTTTACATGAAAGTCACTAAGTGTAAATTATCATTGTCGTTGAGAGGTCGGATTGATTCTTGTTTGTCAGTAAACTCTGAAGATTCAAAGGTCATTTCATTTAATATGATGTCCTTTTTTTGTTTTTCATCCTTTCCCCCCCCCCCCCCCCCCCCCAGTATCTTGCAGAGCTCAGCTTGATCGATTCTGAACCATATCTGAAGTACTTGCCTTCTACCATTGCTGCGTCTACCTTTTGTCTGGCTAACTACACAATCAATAAAGTCGGCTGGGTGAGTTGTGTCGATAGTCTGACCTGTGAGGCATAGTTTTCACTTTAGATTCACTGAACACTGATTGCTTTGCTGTGAAGGGAATCCTTTAGATATTGTGTTAAGATGTATCCCCCTTTTTTCTTTCTTTGCAGCCGAAATCACTAGTTCAATTGACTGGCTACACTTTGGAAAGCATAATGCCTTGTGTGACTGACCTCTACCAAACCTACCTCAAAGCATCGGAACATGCACAGCAAGCAGTGCGGGAAAAGTATAAGACCTCTAAGTAAGGATGATACTTAGAGTTGAACGTCAATAAGACCGAGGCTCCTGATTGGCTCCCGTCAGCGCCTCCTCACCTTGCGCTGACAGCATCACCATCCATGGGGCTCACTCCCCCTCACTGAGCCAGTCCCGAACCTTGGGGTCTTGTTTGACCCTCAACTATCCTTTCTATCTCACATCCACGCCATGACCCGCTCTGCCTTCCCCACCTCCGCAACATCGCCCGACTCTGCCACTGTCTCACTCCGCCGAGACCCTCACACACGCATTCATAACATCCAGGCTCGACTACACAAACTCCCAGCTTGTCGGCCCCCGACTCCTCCCTCCACAGACTGCAAATCATCCAGAACTAACTCTGCACCCGTGTCCATATCTCTGTCTGGCACCTTGGGACGTCCTCCCCACATAAGAGGCGCTTTACACATGTACTGTTGTTCAGGCAGTACTGTCAATGAAATAAGGCTGTGGGAGAGATTTTTCTGTTTGCTTCAGGCGTTTTGCATGCAAACTGGAATAGCTTTCTACAAGTGTACTCTATGGCTTTCCACATGCTGTTACTTTAGTGGAAACCTTGTTCTCACATGTGTATGAATTACTCTTAAACAGTTTGCCAGAATGGCTTGAACTATATAGTGTAAGTGCTGCAACCTTTCAAACTTTGCATGACTTAAAATTTACTCAGCGCAGGACTAGAGGTATAATGACCGGAATTATAATAATTAGTTTCTAGATCCTATGGGTGCAGATTGTACATTCCCAGTTTACTACCATTCCATTTGTGTTCTTTAGCACTGTAAGAAGAGTTGGTGGGCTGTGCTATTGGTGATTGTTAAATTAGAAGCATCTTAAAACTGCAGATATTATAATCCTTGTATTTGATATAATGCTCTATCTTTGAGACACATCGAAGTGCTTGTACAGCTAATACGAGTGAGTGCTGAAAGCTTGTGACAGAACCCAGTTAGAGCTTAAGAAGTTCTGATGGATATTTTTACAAATTGTTAAAGCAATTTGAGACATTTCAAGCAATTCAAGAGATTGTAAATTTGTGCTCCTGGAAGCAGAATATTCTTCGAAGCTAAAATTCCTGGTAAATGAACAATTGTATTCCCTTTCCAGGAATGCACGAATACCAGACACGGGGGAAAGTACTGATTCATTGCATTAATGCACCTTATTGGGTGCTCATTGGCTCAGGGCAGGGTAACTTGTCATTATACATGTGATTAATATGTGAAACCCAGAGGTAAACTTGCTTATGCTTGGACCATTAAAGGTAGATATTGAAAATGTCTGCATTAAAAGCCCTGGAACACTTTCTACTTCATAATAATTAATAATAGGACATCTTAAAGTGCTTCACAGAATATACTGTAAGTGGATGGACTGTGTACTTTGTGGGCGAAAACGCGGAAGCCAATTGTACACAGCCATGTTCCAGATACAGCTGTGGATTGAGTGACCACATTTTTTTTGTTGTTACCAAGACAAGGTAATGTGTAGTTTGTCAGCGAGTTTCAGATGCTTAACCTAGTTAAGTAGCCACCTTTCTGCAAGACTAGCAAGAGGAAATGAAGTAAGTTGCTTTCACTAAACATACATTTCTCTTGCAGATATCACTGTGCGTCTCTCATTGACCCACTGCCATCATTGGACCAGCTTCTTTAGTGGAGTGCGAACCCCTTTACCTTGTACGTTATACCTCCGCAGAACCTGGGGACAATTGCACAGCTCAGTTATCTTTCACGAAGAAAATGATGATCTTCTGATCAGTTTGCCACAGTGGTTGTCAGCACTTGATAGCTGCAGTTCATGTCAGCAGTAATGTGGTGACTTTCTTATGGTATTGCATGCAAGAGTTGGAGCCAGTTTTATACGTTTATGAATTATGAACTTATGTGCAATCCTATTGCAGTTTTAATTTTTTTTAAATATTTTTAGGTTACTAAAATAACTAAACTCAGATTAACCAATAGAATAACCAGTTATGTAATTCACTTGGGAAACCATGTGCATATAGATTTTTTTTATTGAAAATAAATCGCTATTAGTTTTTTTTGGAAGATTGCTGATGTATGAAAATGTTTTTTTTAAAAAAAAAGAACTGCTGGATTTTAACAAATGTTATCTTCAAGTGAGCAAGACGTCCAAGTGGTCAGTTTCACCCAATCCTGTAGATGGCTTAAGACTGTTTGGGAAGACATTTGAACTAGGGAGGTGGGGAGGTGGGGTGTTCATAGACTCCACTATGGCTGAGTTGTGTATGACCGAAATGTAGGTTTCTTTCAAATTCAGTTTTAGAATCGCTTTGGGGTGGAATGTGCATTAACTACATTTGCTTGCTCTTAATTCTATTAGTTGGCTTTGATTGAGTATGGATGATGCACTTTTTGTTAAAAGATTTTTTAACAACTTTTCTGTCATGTAGGCCCAATTTACTTGCCATTTAGAGGAATAGGAGTATTCCGTACAAACGTCTTTAGATTTTAAAAATCTGCCCCAATATCTACATAATACTTCATTTAGTTCAAATTTTTTTGCTTTCGTAATTTGTTCTTTTCATCTACCCATGCAAATTGAGGCAGATATTTTAAAAATATTAAGTACCATATTTGCAATGTTCTTTTTGCATCGGTTAAGGTAGAACATGGTGATTTTTCAGGTGAGTAGTTGAAATCTATCTGCATAAAGAATGATTTTTGTTCCTTTTGAGTTGGGCATCGCATTCCTCTCATTTGCGTAATTCTGTGCTAAACTGATGGCTATGGATCATTGACAACCTTTTTGTGCCTGAACATTTATGCCTTCGTGGCAACATTAGCTGTTGCAGTAAAAAAGAACAATCTAGCCTTTCATTTGAGGATGTCTACTTTCTGTTGATTTCCACATATAAATTATGGAACATGCAACAAATTTAGCAATAAACAAGTACTAGAACCAATATCTGTCTGGGAATATCTTTTGAGAATTGATGTTTTGAAATCTGTTTTAAAGTTCTTGATATTAATGTATGAACCATTTGTTATAAATTTAAATGGACCCTCCATTTAAGTGGCCAACTGACACTTTGGACCTAATGTTGGGGTCAACTATGAAACCTCTGGCAATCTTTGATACTTTTACCTTTTTTAACCTGGTTTGGAAATGCTGTCAGAGTAAGTGGAGCTGCGAGATGAGAGGGTTGGAGTCGAGGAAGCAGGTGGTGTTTCATGTTGGATACAGTGGTGAGGAGGAGGGGGGAGACAGGTTCAAAGAGGGAGGGATGGATAGGGATCGGAGTGTGGGGGGGGGAGAGACGGTTGGGAGGGTGGAGGCAGCTGAATGGATCCCCTCAATTTTGGACGTGAGGAAATCCAGCATCTCCTCCAGTCAGAGTTTGAGAAGAGAATGGATATGGTGTGGGAGGGTGGATGGAGGAGCCAGTTGGTGGAGAATAGGAGTTTGGGGTTGTCCTTCGCCTCCAACCTCATCTTGGAGGATGATTTGGCGAGGGCGGGGTGTTTTGATGTGGTCCATACTTACTAAACTCTGTACCCACATCTCACCAGCTCTGGTCCAGGCTCCACTGGCTCCCCATCACAGAACACATCGACTTCAAGATCCTCTCACTCTCGTGTTCAAATCCCTTCACTCCCTGGCCCCTCCCTCCCTTTCTGATCTCCGACCTCCTCACTCCCCAAGCCACCAACTGGCACTGGCTCCTGCTCGTCCCTCACACCCTCCGCCCCACCTTCGGAGGTCGCATTTTCAGCCACTACATCCCGAAACTCTGGAACACTCTCCCTCAATCCCTCTGCCTTGCCCACTCCCCTTTTTCAACTGCTGCCTGAAAACTTCCTTCGACTCGTGCTTACGGCCACCTCCCCGGCTCGGAGTCAGGCTCCATCACTGTTAAGCTTGAGACGGTGCCATGCGTGGAGGACGCTATATGAGTGCAAGTTGTGGTAATGATCAGTTATTGCAGTACAGAATTTACTCAGGGTAGCTTTGGTAAAGGGAACATTTAAACTTGTAGAAACAATTCAGAGACTTGTGGAGAGAAGTAAAACAGGCAGCTGCACATTATTAGCCAGGAGGTCTCAATGTTGTAATTGAGTACAAATCATCAATCTCATTCAACCTAAGGATAGCCCACCCATCAACTGCAGGTTCTGAGATGTATTGAACATGTACCAAGAAAATATATTTTTGCATTACTTTCTGAACTATTCAAATATTTAATCCAAAAGGGACTAAAACAGTTTACTTCAATGTTTAGTTGGAAAACAGTATTTTGGCACAAAATATTACAAGTTCTGTTCATGCTCACTTTCATAGAATTAACTAATTTAGTGCATAGAAAATAGATAACTTATCAAAAGATCAGCCCACATTTACAGTGTACAATATTGCATTTTCTCACACATCTCCCTCCCCTTATTCAATAACAGTAAAGGCATAGCATTACTTTCATCGTCACTCTTTTGTCATAATCCACAATATTTAACGGTTCTGAGACTTGAGATGTTACAGCCGAGATCCTTTCTTCTTTTTCTGCCGGGTTTTGGTTAAAGCTTTGCTCGCTACCTGCTGTGGTTCTTTGGTGTTTGCTTTTTTCTTACTCCTGTGGAGGGGGAGAAAGTTAAGTACTTAACTTTGATTGGCAGAGATATACCAAAACAAATAGTTGAATTTACACAAAACTTTTAAGTAAATAAACAATCCTCAATCTTAGTACAGGTCTCTAATTTTCAATTACTTGCTACTGTGGGTTTGGAGGGAAGGGAGGGAGGTAAAATATTGCAGGTTCCCATTTCTGATTGTTATCCTGGCGGGTAGGAGTGGGCAAGGAAAGGTTAGGTTGAGGATTTTGAACTTGTTCTACTGGGGGATGGGGAAGAGCTGAGGGGAGTCCAGTGAGCAGAGCTTTGGCGTAGTCAAACCTGGTTGTGATAAGTGCATTGATGAAGATCTTGGCAGAGGGGAGAGGTGAGATGGGCAATAGTTCAGAATTGGGGGAAAAGCTTGAGTGGATCAAAGCACATGTGGAGTTTAAAGGACAGTTGGGAATCAAACAAGACACCAAGGTTCCCCAAAGCCACCACAAGGTGGAGTGTGCATTCCAAGCAAGTTAATGCTGTCAGCACCTGAGGTGAGAAGGTGCTACGGGAGCCAAGCAGGAGAGCCCCGTCTTATTGATGTTCAACTGAGCTTATCCAGGACTTGATGCCTGACAGGTGATCAGTCATAACAGCAATGGCCAGTTAGGTCAACAACCGCAATTAGGTGCAGTTTGACAAGACTTTGAGGACCACAGGGTGTGTTGGGGGTAATTGTTGGGAGTCTAACCAGCTAAAACCACATAGCTTGCAATTGATAGCACTGTCTGGCAAGCTTTCCCGCTGCTTGTCCAGCTAAGACCTGTTAGCTCCTATTAGCATCTGCAAGCCAAAGTCCTAAGTGGAAAGAAACTTTGCTCCCAGGAACTCCAATCCTTGACAATAAACCGCACTGGCTAGTTTTTCATCAATATTGCCTTGATGTAATGTGGACCCACGAGGCTCAGGAATCAATTACCGAGACTAGGACAGAGGGTTGACTAAACTCATAACATTCTGTTGCCAAGCGCATTGCACAAGACCTGGAACTAACTCAGTTCCAAGGAGACCCCACGTATCTCCACCCACACCCAAGGAGGATAGTTACTAGTTGATCATTTGACATCCAACAAGCTCAGATTTGAGCCTTCACCGGTGGATAGTAAGCACCTTGGGATGTTCTCCTGACGTAAAAGGTACTGTAGAAATGTAATTTGTTGTTGGGATATCAGGCACTATCTTGTCGATGCGAGTTAGTTAAATTTTTTCCCATTATTTTAACATTTTACTTACCGATATTGTAAACCAGCCACAAGGGAACAAAACCATTATTTTAGCTATGCGGCATGACTTACTGTGATAGCAACCGTACAGATTTTCTTTTCTGTTGACTGGCACTGAACATAGATGAGAATAAAAAGTACAAAATGTGATGTTTAACATCGCCAAAGAACACAGATATCTCTGAATCATCTGAGTTATTATTAAAAAAAAACAAATGGTAAATTATTTTCGTTTTATGCCTAACCCCCGCTCCTCCCCCCCCCCAGCTCGGGTACAAGTCCCTGACTGTCCAGGACCTTGGGACGTCCTCCTGACGTAGATGGAGCTATACAAATGTAATCTTGTATTGTATTTTGTACTGTACTATACGAAACCATTAAGAATGGCACAGTACAATTTATTCTGAAAAACTCATGTGATTTAATTGTCAGATCATATGTAACCCCAACTTACCTCACTTCCTTTTGCTTTCTCTCTGGGGCTAGAACCACCACATCCTCCTCTTCACTCTCAGACAGAACAATGACCTCATCTACACCAAAGGCACAAGAAAGATGATCAACAGAGTACAATTTACACGTATATAACACCTTCCACAGCGGGAAAATGTCTCAGAGTTCAACAATGCTGGATGGGCACCTGAGCTGGGGGTGGAAGCGAGGGTAGAATGGCTGAAAGCCTGCCTGATAATGGTGGGATGGGGACATGAAGCAGGCCCGTGTTTGCTGGTTTCATCAAATGGTGTCCAAAATTGAGAAATGCAACGCAAAGTTGCTTTCACATTCGATTACAAACAGTCACCACATATTACAGGAAATCCTGTGAAGCACTTTTGAGACATCCTCCCGAGGTGCAAACCTATATTAAAAGCAAGGATTATTTAGTATTATTCTTAACGTGTGCTCCAGTCAATTTACCATCTTTTCCCTGGTCAATGCTCATTTTCTGGTCCCCTGGCTCAACAATGATATCTTCCTCATCGTCCTCCTCCTCCTCCTCCTCAAGGTCATCCATCATCCATTCATTGCGGATCCCTTCCCCGATCTGACCTGTACCAGGGGCACACAGCACGGGTTTCGCATCGCTGTGTCAGGTTAAGAAAAGTACTTGACGAGCAAGTTTTAAATAGGAATCAGAATCACACAAATGGGGACTTCATCTGGTAACCCATGTCTGTTGTGTCCAATACTCACAAATGTGCAATTTCCAGCAAGGCTCACTGGATACTGAGTGGAAAATCCAAGTAGTTTTTTTTGACTAGCACAGCAACCCTGTGTTGCCCCTACCATTACCCTGGCCCTGATCATCTAACCTGTGCAGATTTAAGAAATTGAATTTAGGACTTTTCTGTCTTAAACTTGCGGAGCACTGCCCCATTGAGCCACGCTTCCAGAACACTGACATCGTCAACTGACAACATACATCGTCTCGCACTCAAGTCAGCTAGAAGGCACCATATCAGATGCAAGTATTCCTATTTTATTATCTCGTGTTGCACTAGTGATGATTGTCCAACCAATGGAGAAGCTCCCAGCTTTCCCAGCTGCCTCCTGAGGACAGCATAATGAAGATTGGGAAATGGTTCATTTGTGGAAATTGAGCCACCACCGAACCATGGCTCACAATGTTGGAGAAGCAACGTTCAGGTTCCTATTTAATTCACTTGTGCGAAGGGCTTGATTCACAGCCTTATTGTGGAGTTGCCTTGTTCCCCCCCCCCACTTATATCAACTAAAAATGATTTAATATTGTTAGCCACATCTGGGCTATAACAAACAACAATAACATCATTTCGCTAGCTCCCTTCAAGCATGTCGCAACGCTGAATAATGTAGGGTTTGGTACTGAGCCGGGGGGGGGGGGGGGGAATTCAGGTGAAGAAGTAATAAGTTTATCCCAACATATTTCATCAGGGTTAAAACAAGCAAAGACTATAAAGTTCAATCAAAATATTGACATGTAAAAATAGTCGCAAGTGATTTAAAAGTGATTTAGCTCATTTAAAAAAATACCTGGACAAACAGTGAATGTGTAAGGATAAGAACCTTTTCCAAAACACTTGTGGCCAAAGGATACACAGTAGGGGGTGGCTCTGCGTTGGTCAGGATTTCTTCTGCTTGTTCTTCAATGCCATCTATATCCACTGGGGCTTCTTCGATCTTGAAGGCTGTGATACGCTGGTTTGGTATGGATTCTGCAAAGCCAAACTTCCCACCTTCCTTCCTGTTGCAGGTAAAGTTCATAGAGATATCAAACCACTGCAGCATTTGC
Organism: Callorhinchus milii; assembly: GCF_018977255.1. NCBI lineage: Eukaryota > Metazoa > Chordata > Chondrichthyes > Chimaeriformes > Callorhinchidae > Callorhinchus > Callorhinchus milii. Next base: position 203,964 of record NW_024704742.1, on the reverse strand, counting down.
TCACACAAAATGTTTAAGTGCCGCGTGAGCAAAGTATCATAAAAGATAACAGGTAAAAGGAGTAATTATGCTGAAAATGTAACACAAATGGTAATTATTGGAAATGCAAAACAGGCTGATTATCACCATAAAAAGATAACGTCTCAGATAGGAAGCTTTATAAAGAGTGGATAGCCTGGAGAAGCCCCTATAATAATAATAAAAGTAATCTTTACGTTTGATATAGCGCCTTCTCATGTCATTGAGACGTTTTAAAGCGCTTCACAGGATATATAAAGTGTAATGACCGTATATATTGTGGGCGAAACACGGCAGCCAATTGAGCACAGCAGCGTCCCATAAACAGTGGTGGACTGAAGTGACCAAATTATTAACTGGTCTTTTTAGACTGAGGGAGAGTAGCACCAGAACAAGAAAACGGAAACAAGGAAAACATTGTGAATTTGAAACACTAAATACATATATACACACAAAGGTGGCTAATATGTTAATGAGCATTAAAGGGCTTTACATGATAAACAGGTAATCAGACAGGAACCAGACATGACAGGACCATCAATACAAAGACAGAAACAAAACATAAAAGGCTGGAAATTACACCAGTGTTTGTCTGTAAGGCCATTTTGATTTAACATTTAGAATTGTGCACAATTTTGGAAAATTCAGTCTTCAATTTAGAAGCCATTTTTTTCAGTTTTTAAGGTTGGACTACAACAACAACATTACACTTATGGAGCACCATAAGTGTCAAGGTGCTGCAAGGTTGTGAGTTTATTGGAGAGTGCATCTATGTAGGTTAATCCATCCCATTAAGCTTCTTATAACTCTTCAAGGTTCCTACTGTCAGCAAGGAGATAAAACTAAGGCACCGTTGAGAACACAAACTTTTCTTGGGTAGTTTCTCTGCCAAAGGCTGTGAGTTTACAGCAGGGGCAGTGAGGAGCCATAAGATTGAGGCTGTGGCCTTTTCTTCAAGAAGCCACCTGAGTATCAAGTCCACTGACATCTTGGATATCTTTGAGGACCTCAAAATAAAACCGTTGTGTGTAGCTGTTGAGAATCGGCTACTGAAGTGCAAAACAAAACCACTAAAATCCCTCACCACCTGAACATCGAGACTAAAGAAGCTCTTCTAGTCCTGTATGCCAGAGGATTTCCTGGAGACTGGATTGCTACGTGAGTGCAATTTATTAGCCCTTGGATCTTTGGGAAGTGAGTTAATGCGGGCCAAGTTATCATTTTCTGAGAAGCACAGGTCAGGAATCAAACCCAGGATCTTCCACATGTGTATAATGACACAAATGAGTGCATTTCCCTACTGTTGAAAGGTGCTATACAAATGTCATTTGTTGTTGTTCTATCAGAGCGCACAGACTCCATCTAAATTTTAAAAAATGCATTGAATACAAAATAAAAAGATAGCTGTATCAAAATACTTGCCTGACTTTTTTGTCATTTTCAAGAGCTTTTTGTATTAGTTCTGTGATCTCTGCTACCTTTACACCAGCTATCTTTGTGCAGCGGAGGACCTAAAATAAAGAAACAAAATGGTTCTCATTACAAATAATCTGCTAAACAGCTAGTGCGTCCGTTCTGGAAGGAACGGACATTTGATGTAATGCACATATTGTATTTGATTGAAGAGGTGAACTAAAATAATAATCCTGGCATTTGATATAGCGCCTTATCACATCTTCGAGACGTCTCAAAGTGCTTCACAGAATAAACTGTAAAGAGAAATGACTGTATATTTTGTGGGTGAAACACAGCAGCCAATTGCGCACAGCAGCTTCCCACAAATCCCTTAGCACTTTTCAAAAAGAGAGTTTCTCCTGGTGTCCTGGCCAACAATCCTCCAAATAAAATTGGTCACGCACTCCTTGCCTGTTTGTGGGCCATTGCTGTGTGCAATTGTGCTGCCTCGTTTGCCTACAAATACAGCCACTCCATTTCACAGTAAAATCTGTGAAGGGATTTGAGACATCCTTCCTGAAGTGATAAGGCACTATACTAAATGCAAGTATTATTATAATTCTTATGTTTTTGTTGCATTCCATACAACAGAAAGGTATTGTGGTTTGAAGCACTTTACAACTCTAATGTGAAAGCTGCATTGATTCTCTTTACCAGTTATTGGTTTATGGGTTTTTGAAACATGAGCAAATGAACTTGCCGAACACTACTAAGTGCAATGAGGTTTAAATTCTACAATCTCTCAAAAATAATCTTCATTAGTTACAAACTTTACCTGCAAAAGGATGCCAAATTGCTTCAGACCATTTGAAAACTCATTTGGAAAGAACAGTTAATGCAGAAATGATGTGCTTGACAGTATATGCAGATTCATTTACACCCACTTATCTGAAGTTTAAAAATAACTTATATAAAGAAGTAAGGAGCATGTGTACTTCTCAATGTACTGACCTGATCTTTTAGAAGCATAATTCCACCACTGGACTGAATGGTGCAAAGCTCACGGTGTTTGTTCATAGCAATCACCAAAAGTCCATCCATAACCCGTTCCTCGTGTTCAATTGGATCCACCAACAGATAAGTGCTGCAAATGCACAATGATAATTTTGAAGAGTAGTTCGGAGATGTTCTTGCTACTGCGCCCCCTCTATCACTGTCCCTGGCTCCTCCCTCAGGCTTAATCCACTAGTGTATAACCTTGGCATCACCTTGCCCCTTCCCTCGCCTCCTTCAAGGTTCATCTCAAGACCTTTCTCTTTGACTGCACCTTTGGTCATCTTCTTCCCACCTCCAACCACTCAACCTTGGCCCCACCCATCCTGAATCCACCACCAGCTTGGGTGCAAATCCTCAACTGTCCTCCTGACTTGAAATGCGCGATATAAACGCAACTTGTTGTTGATGATAACCTCCTTAGCTCCATCCTCTACAAACTATTGCATCCAAACAGCCATATTCAACAACAACTTGCATTTATATAGCACACTTCATGCGTTAAGTGTCCTGGAGAGCTTAACAGTGGCGGAGTCTGACAGCGAGCTGAGGGGAGAGGGAGGTGCCCGTAAGCACGATCAAAAAGGAAGGTCTTTAGGCAGGATTTCAAAGTAGAAAGGGAGGAAGGAGGAGGGATTGAGGGAGAGAATTCCAGAGCTTCGGGGCTGAAGGCACGGCCCGATATTGGAGGCCGGAGCCAGCCGAACAGTGGGTGGTGGACTGGGGGGTAAGCAGATCGGTGAGGTAGGGAGATGCGAGGGCATGAAGGGATTTGAAAACGAGTGAGAGGATCTTGAAATCGATCCACCTAGTAATTGGGAGCCAGTGGAGCCTGGCAAGGATTGGTGTGATGAATACAGAGTTTTGTGCGGGTGAGAATCTGAGCTGCGGAGTTCTGAATTAGTTGAATTTGGTTTATGGTGGAGCTGGGGAGACCAGCGAGGAGGGCAATGGAATAGTCCAGCCAGGAAGTGATGAAAACGTAGACATGGGTTTTGGCTGGGTTGGTTGTAAATTCCCTCTGCACACTTATCAGTGCTAGGCCTCACCAGGCTCCACCCAGCTCCCAGTACTCGACAGCATCAACTTTTAAGATCTTTGTCCTGACCTTCAAATCCATTCACAATCTGGGTCCCCCCCCAACTCCTTATCAATGTAATCTGCTCCAGTATATTCTGCTCCCAACATGCTATGTTCCCTGATTTAGGTCTATTTTTCATTGTTAACTCCCTCCACCCCACCATTAATGGCCAAGCCTTCTGGTAATACACCCCTCATATTGAAACTCTCTTACAAAACCTCTTTGCCTTGCTTCGTCGCCACCTGCCTTTAAAACACTCCTAAAAACATATCTTTACAACATTATTTTTTGGTTAACATCTCCCTTCCTGGTGCTTCCTACCATATTCATAAAACACTTTGAAATATTCATCACCTCATAGAAGTGCAAGTTGTTATTTGTGCTTGGGGTTTCTAGATATTTTGTATTTTTTTTATATAAAATTAGTAGGTAGAAAACATGAACAGTGTTTGAGAACATATTCCATTTGTTTGATCCCTTTCAACTTTATCAAAATAGAGACGAAAGGACACAAATAAAATTGAGTCATTACCCACATTAAAAAAGGCAGCCAAGGAATTTGATTAAGACTTACACCTACAAAGATAGATTTGTGAACATGGCAAGAAGCTGTGGATTATGTATAAAAATAAGCGAAACCCATGAGTAAACAAGACGCCCATTTAGCGTTGGCGGCATTTCAGCAAAATATTTGGATCAGTTTATGTGATGTTCTTTTATCTTTAGTAACAGCAAAATTTTCATGAAGCACAAAAATTTCACACCGGATTTTACAGGACTTTTTCAGAACGCTAATAATAGATTATTTTAGTTTGTTAATGCAAGTCCCTGTGAAGTAGAATTAATCTTTACTCTCACCCTTGCTGGAAGAAGGCAAAGCTGACAGCAATAGGCATGTGATGGATGCTTAGTGGGATTGGATCACGCTCCTCAGGGGTATACTGGAAAAAATAAAGACATAAACTTTGAAATCATTCAAAATATTTACCAGAGAATATCATCATTTGAATTACAGATATAGTTTAATGTTTTCTCATTACTATATAGAACAATAGATTTGTTTTGGTCAGCTGTGTGCTAGAAAATCATTAAATGCTTAAGAATATCCCAACCAGTTTGGGGATCCCAGAGTGTGAGTTAGAATAACTGGCTGAAGGGAAGAAGCAGAGTAATCTTTTGGGCAAGTAGGTCGAAATGGGGGGAGAGAGGTATTAAATGGGGTTGTTCAGGGGCTTGCGTTGGACCTTACTTGTTCACTGTATACATTAGCAAATTGAATTTGTAGTAGTTAACAGTTATATTTGCAAATGACACCAAGTTAAGGCATCTGAGAATCAGAGGAAGCAAAGAGAACTCAATAGTGAATAGGGAATGAGGTATCTGGGCTGCAACCGGCAAATGGTATTCAATAAAGGTAAATACAAGGCACTGCAAAAAGGAAGTAAATGTAGGAAGTACACTTAATCCATGGATAGAAATTCACAAGGGGGAAGCAGAAAGAAACCGAGGGGGTGTTAGGTGACTCATCGATCAACATGTTTAAACAGTGTGTGGCAGCAATAAACAAGGCAATCAAGGTCCTGTGCTAATCAGCTGAATGCAGCTAAAACCATTGTCAAGCTGTAACAAGCTGTCGACAGACCGTACTTTAGAGTAAGTTCTGGTTGCTGCAAAATAAGGCAGAGACCATAGACAACAACAAGATTTCATTTATAGAGCACCTTTCACGTCGGGAGGACGTCCCAAGGCGCTGGACAGTTGAGTCAGGACTGCAATAGAGACAGGGCAATAAGAATGATCCCCTGTGTCAGAGCTATGAAAAATAATTAGATAAGCTAGCGGTCTATAATTTTGAAATAAGATGTCTTAAAGGAGATCTTATGGAGATAATATTAAATGCCAATTGGAATTGAGAAAATAATTCCAGAACAACCCTTTGAGATATGTCACAGAGCAGAAGAAAACGGCTGCGCTGTGCATTCAGAGTGTTGAAAGTCAATTTCAGATGACATTGGTAAGTATTTCCTTCCCCACAGAGGATAATTAATTAACAATTGGAACGGGTTACCAGGAAGGTTAGTAGAGATCTGAATGTTGCTTTTGTTTAAGAAATGGCTTGCTGAAATGGGGAAGATGGTAGAGTGGGTATTCTGGAAAGGTGGCACCAAATGGTAATCTATACCTCGTCACCTGCCCAATGTGAGGCGATTTTATGGCAATATCTGATGCAGAACGTCATTAAACTTGAGCAATGAAAACTTTTTTTTATCCAGGGAGTCGTCCCATACTCAGAATAGCTTAATTTGCTTGAAGAGTGTGTGCCTTCTTTTGATTCTATACAAAAAGTGCAGCAAGGAGCATGTTGGAGGAGTTTGACATTTCTTTGTGCTTTATGCATTAGCGATGGGACTATAAACTACCGGGTACAGAGGTTGAGAGCTAATTTACTACTATATGAGATAATTTACTCTAATCAACTGAACAATACTCCTATTATACACAGCGCCATTCATTAAATATTTACTTTTTTTAAAAATGTATTCATTTGCCAATTAAATAAAAGTTAATAACAGTCTCTAACACTTACCACAGTGACTTCTTCTCCTTGGATAGAGACGTCAGGTCTTCTGAAGTGAGACAATGAAACTATGGCTGCTATACTTGCTGCATCAATAATGTTGCCATCGTGGTTTAGCAAATGCAAGTCTACCCGAATCTGCCACACCTAGTCAAGGGAGGAAACGGAACAACCTTAGTAACACACTGAGTTTCACCAGACACACACCACGATGATGGGGCAGTGAATTCAACAACAACAAATTACACTTGTACAGCGCCCTTCACGTCGTAAGGACGTCCCAGGCTGGACAGTCAGGGGTTTTTGGACCCGAGCTGTGAGTTGAGGTCAGGAGGGATGGAGGGCAGGCGAGGTGGAGGTGTGGCTGAATTTCACTCTTAAACTAATATTAAATATTAAACTTATTTCACTCGCCACTTTCGTCAAATGAGATGAGAGTTGAATGTTAGCACAAATTAAATTAATAAAAAAGGAACCGTTAGCCAGTTAATATAACGACAAGCTTATTAAAACATACAGCTGGAGGAGCACTGCTGAATAGGAATCAAACAGGTCAATGGATGGACTGCATCTGGAACTATAGAAATATTAAGCCACCTTAGGACCATTTCTATCAGCCCACACATCCTTAACATCCTTCTTCTCAACACTGCATAACTAGCGAGACCTGCAGAGGAGAGCAATAATAGCAATGACAGTATCTTACATACCCATTCTAGTGCATGCTACTGCAAACACTGTAATGGACAAAGGCTTTCTCCAATGCAATGTGAAGTGAATTCAAGAGGAATTCAATACTTTCTGCCCTCCAACCAGGACCAGTACATCCCGTCAGACAATCTTGGCTTCTTAAATACAAAGCACTACCCAAGCATGTAGAATTATCTCATCCATTCAACATTTCAATACATGTCCCTATATCATTCTCTAAAGAAAAGGTACTGTGAACTAATGTTTGATTCATTTTTCCCAAAAGCCAATTTATTTTATATAATAATCCTTGCATTTGGTATAGTGCCTATCATGTCAGAAGGAATTCACGGGATATACTGTAAAAGTGGATTGACTGTGTTTTTGTAGGCAAACGATGCACACATTATCAGACAGCAATGTCCCACAAACAGTCCTGAAACGAGTGACCAATTTTATTTGGAGGATTGTTGGGAAGGGCATCCTTCTCTTTTCAATTGAAATTAAAATTAAAGTTTCAATTTAAAAGAGAAGGGAAAAAAAGCATAATGAAATACATGCACAGTTTCTACATCCATCACAGTGAGTCTTCATACCTTTTCACCTGCAACAACGCACAGGGATTCTGTATCGATGCACTTGGAGTTCCTTAGACATCGTTCCAACAATCGGTTCAATTTAACTAACAACTCGGATTGCCTGTAAAGGGGAAAAAACAGAAAACAATATTTAAAGAAAAAATTCACTCAGGATTCGTTTTGACCAAATAACAGCATTATCTTTTGAAATACCACGGTTTTAACAAATAGTGATGTGCAGTAAAAGGATAAACAAATCATAATAATAAATAATAATAATCCTTGCATTTGATATAGCACGCTATCACGTCTTCGAGAAGTCTCAAAGAATATACTGTAAAGTATAGTGACTGTATATTTTGTGGGTGAAACTCGGCAGCCAATTACATACAGCAGTATCCCACAAACAGTCGTGGATTGAGTGACCAAATTATTATTTTTTATTGAAGGGATTATTACCCCGGGAATATTTTGTAATGATGATATTGGGAAAGAACAGTTTGATCTGACAGTGGGGAACAAGCGACAATAACTCTTTAAAATTCTGTTATTGACCAGTTCAGAATTCACTGCGCACCACTCTTCACCATTTCATTTTATATTTCCAATATTATATGTACTTTTCAATAGTTGATAAATACAACAAGCGACATCATAAACTAATATTAAACAAATGAATACTGGAAAGCAGCTCATTAATCTTAACATTAAGTATGCAATATGGTTACAAAGATCTAAACATCATTCAACATCAGAATGTACACAAGGATTTCCACAAGCAACAATACAAAACAAATGCATTTCCAGTTTTAAAAAAGTTAACTTTGAGACTGCCAGTAAATCCTCAGAGAGGCTGTGAAGATCTTTCCACGCTCACAAACTACAATCGAGTCCTTATATTTCAAATGAATTATCCTTCTGACTCAGAGGAGAGAGTGCAACCAACTGAGTCTCTGATGAGACACCTCTTATCTCCCACCACCCCCAGGAGGATAAATATTCCCAGTGATACATGGGAACTGGACCAATTTACACATTAAATCAAATGAGAATATGAATCCTAGTCCTTAGAAGCACACCCAAATTCCAAAGAATACAATATTAGTGTCAAAATGAGAAAGCAGAAAAGTGTTCACGGTGATACTCCGTAGCCGTGCGAGTTGCTTGACTAACCTGCCGGGTTCAAATGCAGGAGAAGCCATTGGAGAGAGCTCCAGGTTGAAGAATATGATGCCTTCAGTGGGCCGATTCAACTTAGGGGTCACCAGTTCACACGACACCTGTGAAAGGACCCTGAGATGACAGCATAATAAGGCTATGTCACACTCCTTTTAATTTTACAACACAAACAGCTCCACAGATTGATCAATGTCTAAGACGAAGTACCTATTTTGATGATTCCTACTTTAATGGGACCCATTTTCTTAAAATGATAAATGGTCTCTTTAAAAAGGATTATGTATCAGCTATACGGAAACACAAAATTAACAAAATCATTAACCATTAACATAAACAAATTACATCTCTATAGTGCCTTTCACGTCTGGAGGATGTCCCAAGGTGCTGATCGCTTTCCTTTAAAAATCTTAAAAAAGTTTTATTTTTCTGGCGCTCTCTACAACTTATTTCAGCGTCTGGACAAGCTGAGCAGATGAGTGATGGTGAAAAGCTTTAGAACTGCTATAGGAGGAGAAGAGAGGGGGAGCTTCATTCACTCAGGCTGGCAGTGGGCTATTGCCACAGGGCTCATAAAACTACCCAACACTGTCAATAAAGTAATATTAACTGCTTATTTGACTCCCGACGCACCATCCACAGAGGAATTTACTTTCTGCAAAATTAACAGAAACCCAGCGATGTTGATAAATAGACATCTTATATGGGAGTATGCGTTTTTTTTTAATGAAACGGCTCAGATTGAATGAAGAGTATTTTACTGTGTGAAGTCTGACCGCCTCACCTTGTTTTACCCAATTCCACAATGCAACAGCCATATTCAGTTCCAAATGTTATCTTAATGTTCCTGTAGTCGTACGTCTGTCTTCCATCGAGTCGCTGCAGATTTTAAAAGACGGCCACAATTAATCAGTTAGACTACAATCTGACTTTGGTGTTTAAATAATACAGTAAAGTTCAGTTGTGTTTGTGGTCAATAAAGATTGGGCTTCGGAGATGCATTTCAAGCAGATCGGCCACGAACACAAAACAGAGATTATTTTCTCATCCAAAAAAAAGTTCATATACTCTATTTTTTAGCACTACCCCCATCCCCCCCACACCGTCCTGTCGGGGGGAGGGGGTAGGGGGGGAGGAGGGGGGGGTAGGGGGGGGGGGCACCGTCCTGTCGGGGGGGGGGGGGGAGGAGGGCGGGGGGGCGCACCTTCCTGTCCGGGGGGGGGGAGGAGGGGGGGGAGGGGGGGGCGCACCTTCCTGTCGGCCACGGGAGGGGGGCGGGGGAGGAGGGGGGGGGCGGGGGAGGAGGGGGGGGGCGGGGGAGGAGGGGGGGGGTAGGAGGGGGGGGCGGGGGGGCGCACCTTCCTGTCGGGGGGAGGAGGGGGGGGAGGGGGGGGCGCACCTTCCTGTCGGCCACCGCCTGGAGGATGAAGAGCTTCTCACAGTTGGACAGCGGCGTCTCCCTCATCCTCCTCGCGCTCCTCCCGCTCCGGCCGCCACCTGCCGTCGCGCCCTCTGTACGTCATCAGCGAGCGACGATGGCTCAGACCGCCCTCCCGACCACGTGGCACACTCTGCTCACGTGACCCCACTCCCCCACTCCCCGCGGGCGCTCGGTCAGGTTGGGCGGGTTCCCGCCCAATTGGGCGTTTTTTTCTGTTGCTCCTGAGCATGAAAGCTCAGCCTGGGGGCTGTGCCTGGTTTATTTTTAAAATGTTTTAACTTTTAATGATGCAAAACGTGCCCACACCCCCTTTGCAGACAGTTGATTCACCTGGACCTTCTCTGCCACAAAACACACAGTCACTCCATCCAATATAATAATAATAATAATAATCCTTGCATTTGATATAGCGCTTTTCACGTCTTCTCGACGTCCCAAAGCACTTCACAGAATAGACTGTAAAATGAATTCACTGTACATTTGTGGGCGAACGCGGCAGCCAATTGCGCACAGCAATGTCCCACAAACAGTCGCAGATTGAAAATGACCAATTTATTATTGTTTTGGTTTTGGAGGTTATTATTAGGCTCTGTGTGGAGTGAGGACACTGCCCGAGGTCTCGCCCTGACTGACCCCCCGGGGATTGAACCCGGTGTCTCACTCACAAAGCGAGTGCTCTAACCCCTGAGCTGCAGGACTCCACATATATCCTGTGAACCACTTTGAGACGTCTCAGAGATGTGATAAGGCATGATATCAAATGCAAGGATTATTATATTATGCACAATACAGTGATGCATATGGATGCATACATCGGAAAGAGCAAAAAAAAGCGCAGACATTCATTGAGTCCTGGGATAATTCTCACATTCCATCTCCTGCCCAACCCGCTAACTGTAGTTGTCTGTTCTTGTCAGACACACAGTCACCTTCAACAAAAATCAAAAACCATAAACCATAAAGAAGATTCACGGGGTGGAAGCCACTGTAGAAAATTCTTCCCTGGCTCTTGACAGTCAAAATGAGCTCCAGGAGAGGGCAGCAATACAGTAAATTTGTTCACTCGATCCATAATTGTTTGTGGGACACTGCTGTGCGAAATTGCCTACTACGTTTCACTCTCACAATATACAGTAAATTCACTTTATGGTATATTTTGTGAAGTGCCTTGAGACGCCTTAAAGATATAATATAAGGTGCAAATCAAATGCAAGGATTATCATTGTTAAATATTATATATTCCACTCATTCCACCGCGGAGAACCGGCTCAGACCTTCAATGAGGACAGAGTTCAGCGAGGAAGCACCTGCTGGGGGCTGGGCTGGTGTTTACCCAGGTCTTTTCTGCCTCTGAGAGATCACGGATTGCTGTTGTTGTGGATAAAGTAATTAATAATAATAATAATCATAATAGTAATCCTTGCATTTGGTACAGCACATTATTCATGTCCTTCAGACGTCTCAAAGCGCGGCACAGAAATATAGTGTGAAGTGGAGTGACTGTTTATTTTGCGGGCGAAGTGTATATTGAAAGGAGGCGAAGAGTTCGACCAAGTACCGCAAAAGAAAAAAAAAAATGCAGAAGCCAGAGCGAACTCTGTAATGCAAAAAGCACAGCAGAAGGGCGTCGGAGTTTATCAAAAGGCAATTTTTAATAAATCTTGCCTTGCTGTCAGTCACATAATGAATAAAGAGCTGCTGGTTTTAATTAAAATGGGAAATCATTTGGACCCGATGATGGAGACATGACTAAGAGCAGCACTCCAGAATGTTTACTTATTGTTCAATTGAAGCAGACATTCGCTCTCTGGATTAAGTTGTGTTTCTGTATTCTCTAGTCCAGTTACTGCTGCTGATTTGTCAGGGATGAGACTACATATTAAACAACAATTAAGTACGTCAGCCACCCTCGAATTGATAGCTCTCTCGCCTCTGAGTCTAAAGGTTGTGGGTTCAATCCCCATGTAGAGCGTTTGGAACTCATAAGGTTTATGCTGAAGCGTCATCGAGAGCTGGGAGGCTTATTACATTGTTGGAGGCACCATCCTCCAGATGAGCCATTAAACTGAGATCCTGTCCTGACTGGTGGATGGTAAGGATCCTGTGACACTATTCAAAAAGAGAAGGGAGTTTCTCTCTCTCTCTCTCCCGGTGTCCTGGCCAACAATCCCTCAAATAAAATTGGTCACTCGCTCTATGGTTGTTTGTGGGACATTGTTGTGTGCAAATGGCTGTTGTGTTCGACCACAAAGTACACACACTCGCAGTACATTACAGTATATCCTGTGAAGCGCTTTGCGACGTCTCGATGTTGTGGTAAGATACTATATCAAATGTAAGGATAATTATTAATAATATGTGCAAATCACAATCAATGTTGTTTATTTGTTTATTAAGACAAACATTATATGGAATGCCATTTGTTCTTGTCAAGTAAGTGATGTGTATGGAGTCATTTTCTGTGCAAGACTGCGTAACCTGCTGCTTTGTAAAAATGTATTTATGCTTAGAAGTAATCTTTAGAGATATTTCATTATTACACCATGTGGGTTAGCAGCTGTAGCTAACTTACTAGATATTCAGTCAGTATTCTGTTCACTACTGATTTATAAAGTAAAATACTTCTGCGAAAGAAACATAATTGTAAAATAGCAAAGAAACTAAATCATTCCAACCTCAGCTATACTCTTGTGAACTCTACTAGGATTTACTTATGTGTGGAGATTAGATCAAGAATAGAATTCGTGTCAGCGCAGTAAAATACAATTGACATTTATGTAGTACTTTTCATATTGGGAGGAAGTCTCACAGGGCTTCAGGGACACTCACTGTCCAGCCTTACACACGATAAGGAAAGCAGATACCATCAGATTTGTCCCAGTGTGAAACTATAAAGAGGAAAGAAAGTCTGTTCAATGTGCTCCTTCAACTAGAGTAGAAATAAAATTCATCACAGCAATTTACTATGACTCTGGAGTGAGGCAATCTCAGTTTTAGAAGGTCCCTGAAACCCACCCTCAGCTGCTGGGAAACACCTGTGGATGTTTCAGAGCTTCCTATTTAATTGAATGGGCCTGGAGTTGTGGGTCGGCACTATGTGTACTGATCTGGAGCTTCCCAAATGCAAGATAATGCAACTACCAGTCAGTAACATGCTAACGCGACAGTACTTTCCAGGGTTTGCTCATAGGCTCTGCAAGACACTGGCCAACAGCAAGAAGGTACATCCAGGTTTGGTTCACATTCATCTTTCTGAGTCAGGAAGTTGTAGGCACAAGCCACAAATCTGAACGTTGAATTCATGTCTAAGATAACATTCTAATGCAGAGCTGGTGGAGTGCTGATTTGTTGGAGGTGTCACCCTTTGGATTAAGTGCTAAACAGAGGCTCTGTCTATCTCTTCAGGCGGATGTTAAAGATCACATGGCATTATTTGAAAAGAGAAGGGGGTTTCTCCAAGTGGCCTGGTTCACAATCCTCCTGATAAAATTTTACATTCACCTCATGGTGGTTTTGTGGGTCATTGTTGTGTGCAAATTAGTTGCTGCGTTTGATTCAAAATACAGTCACTATACTTTACAGTAAATCCTGTGAAATACCTTAACCTGCTTTAGCAATGTAAGAAGATGCTATAATAAATTTAAATAAATCTTAAAAAAAATAATGGTTTTGCAATTTTCTCCCCTTTTCTTCGCTCTGTCTGAAGGTGCTGAGTCTATTCTAGTGTATGATTCAATTCTGCATTTCCCCTGCAAAATATACAATCAATCCACTTTATGGTATATTCTGTGAAGCACTTTGAGACGTCTCAACGACGTGATAAGTTCCTATATCAAATGCAAGGATTATTTGTTATTATATGCCTGTCTACCTCCTTGAAAGCTCTAATGGATTCCTCCTTCACCACCCAACTTGTCGGGATGTTCCACATCCCAACTACTCTCTGGGTGAAAAAAATCCTCCTACGCTCTTCTGATGTTCTCGCGGCTATCTTATAATTGTGTTTCCTAGTCACAGACTCCCCATCAATGGAAGTACCTTCTCCCAATTTATCCTGACAAAATCCCTCCTAATTTTGTAAATCTCTCTCAGATTCCCCCTCAACCTTCTCTGCTCCAATGAAAACAGACCTAGCCTCTTCCATCTCTCCTCATTGCCATCGTTCTTCATCCCTCATCCTTGTAAACCTCCCTTTAACAGCGTAACATCTTTCGCAAAGTGAGCTGCATAAAGTACTCTAGTTACGACCTAACCAATGATTTAACAAACTTAGCGTTATTGCTTTGCTTTTGTATTCTATGCTTTCGTATATTAGCAATTGGATCGAAACAATTGCTTTTCCTTCTCCAAACAGGTACTTGGATGTTTCCACCATTTGTAAACAATATATTTTCTTATGGAGAAAAATGCCCATTGTTTGATGAACCTATGAGTGATTGTAACATGCTGGCCTCTGGTTTTCTTTGTTGTTTTTATTCCTGATTTTTTTTTGCATCATTTAAGTCCTGGTTTGTTTAATGAAATAAAAACTTTATTTAAAAAAAAAGGATAATAACTAGGGAAGTGGGGAAGAAAAATGTTCCCAGATGGTTGTCAGAAAATGGAATGAATTGTTAGGGTAGCTGTTGAAACTGTTAGGAGCATTTGAAAGGAAATTAGATGCGCACATAATGAGAGGAGGTCCCCAAGTACTTAACAACAGTGATTTGCCAACAGAGTTGGGGTTGGGAACTGAGGGTGTGTGGGTTGGGGAAAGATGACTGAAAGCGTGGTCAGACAGGTAGGTTTTGAAAATGTAACTAATGAAGGTTTAATTTATATTCAGTTGATAAATGTATTAATGTAAATGAAGCTTATTATAGATATGTGCAAATAAAATTTTTAGGATTCCAAAGCATCTTAATACTCACCAGTTGGAACATAGAACCCTATAAAATTGCAAATGGAGAAGAAAAATAAGTTCTGTTCAGATTTCTATTCTCTTCAACAATTTATGTCAGAATTAGGTAATATATTAAGCAAAAGAACGATACCAGGTTAGGAAGCTTTCCTGCAAAGTGGAAAGTTTTACTGAAGTGCTATATTGATGGATTCTGCTTAGAGGGGATTGCTTAGATTTACCATGTGTTGGTAAAGTAAAACTTTATTGTTTTTCAAGCATAACGAATCTCATGTTTGCATAAGAAATCAACTTTTCATATAAGGTGGGGAAATGGAAGTGAATCAGGGAAATGTAGCTTGTAATGAGCTCTTATATTGAAAAAAAATCCGAGCAAATTGCTTTGAAGTGCACAAAACTTCTCAAAGATGTTAAAATATTTTCTCCCCATATTATCCCTTTTCTCTCAGCAACTGAAGTCAATGAGTCATACTCAGATTGCTTTCACAGTCTGAGACAACTCATCAGAACATTGCTCATGTGGCTATTCTTCACTAACAAGCATAATGAGCGTCAGCAGGCTATTTAACTATGAAGAGTACAGCTGAGCCCATTCCTGGCCTCGTTAATGTCCACACAATTTCCAACAGGGGTCGCTGGATAATGATCAATACCGTAGCAGGAACACTGGTGACCTTTTCCTTCTTTAGCCCAGGAATACAAAGAACAATTGCAACATACTTACCGCAATCAATTAACTCATTAAAAATTGTAGGTAGAAACTGGGACTAGTCAGGTCAGGAAGGCTAAGTTTCACTCTGCACAATAGCTTCACTACTTAAACCATATGTTATCAATGGCAAGTTATGTGGTTTTAGCTGGCTAGACTAGCAGTTACCCCAACGCACACTCTAGGGTCTCCAAACCTTGGCTCTTGCCAACCTGCGCCTAATACTTTCTGGAATTAGGTAAACCGGATGCGTCCCTCCAGGGAGAGAGAGGGAGAGCACATTCCATTCAAACAATATATCTCTGAGATTGCCATTGTAGGTGGGATGCATGAAATTCTCAGTTTGGTTTGGATATGCTTAAATATGGCGATGGGTTTCTGCATGTGTCAGACACCTGGCTGATCCCCAAAAACTAGACCATTGGGAAATCCTGAGACTGATCACACTGGCTCTCCTTTCTAGCTTCCATCTGTAATTTGGGAGAAGAAGGCAAGGGAACTGCAGGTAACAATATCGACTTGGGCCTCAGTAATGCTAAATAATTAATCCATTAAAAGAAAACCATTTCCTTCGCTTGGGAACAGCAGACAAATATGTAATGGAGCTCTGCTCCAATGTTTTTATCGATTACATCTACAGCAAACATTTGTTTCCACCACAACTCCCAAATCAGTATAAAATTGCATCAGCTCAAGATTGAGGTGCCAGGCTGACAGCAATATGAACAAGATAAACCCAGCTTTCTTCTTCTAAGTGGATGTACTTAGTTATCATTAAATAGTTTCTCAGAAAACTTAAAAAGTAAAAGTACCCTTTACAGAATAAATTGCAGAAGCGCATAAAGAATGTTTCTATCAGAAATTAAACTACATAATCCCTCATTGACTAATATATGAACAGAATTCCAATTAGACAATCTTAGCATTAGTTCAAAGGGGACTTGCCATATTTGCATAGCATATTGCTTAATGGTTTTATTCCAGTTATTATCATCCTTGTCATTCGATCTTACATATGAATGAATGTCATCATAGTTGTGAATTGGCTATGGTTGTGAACATGTCCACAGTGCACTTCAGGATCTTAGAATTACTTAAAGGTAATATCTCAGCCTCTTTATTCCTTCCCCCTATTGTTATTGCTATTGATAGAGCTAATTTCCAATACATTCAAAAAAGTCTCAATTACATTGCATCTTCACTGCATCTTCACATGCAGGTAGTGTTTGTCATCTTGTGTCCAGTGCTATTGGGAGGGGGAGAATTTCATTATGAAATATTCTTTCTAAACCTTACAAGGTTAACTTCTGAAAACAGTGAACTGATTTTTATACTGGAAGATTTGAACAGCGAAAGTTATCATTCAGATAAGCATATCATTACACTTATTCCGAAGCATGAACAAATCATTTCAGTTAAACATTTTAATATATATTAGGCCTGACACACAGTAAAGATAGATCAGCATATTTGTAGTCACTGCAAACAATAATTGGGAGATTGTAACTCAATGGGACATTTCACATCAGGAACATGTGTAGCCTGCATTAATAATAGGGATAATTCTAAAGCTAGGCCTGCTAATATATTACATCATCTTTTGATCCACATGTTATTTTACTGCTTGATGTTATGTGCATTTTATTGGTGCTGTAGTTATTTTTTCCAGGCTAGAAATGAATTTACTTGTTATTGTGCATGTTATTGCCATTCTCTCTTTCACGTCTGCCATGGTTTGAGTGAAGAAGTTCTTCCTCAACTCAGTGCGAAAGGGCTGCCTCCGATTTTAAAGTTGTGACCCCTGGTTTTAGTTTCTCCAACCGGGGGACACAATCTTCCACTATCTACTCTATCATGCCCTTTGATGATCTTATAGTTTTCTATAAGATCCCCTCTAATTTTTCTATATTCTAGAGAATATAGGCCCAAATTGGTCAGCCTATCCTCGTAACTCATCCCCTTCATCTCTGGTACTAACCGAGTAAATCTATGCTGCACCCCCTCCAAGGCAAGTACATCCTTCCTTAAATAAGGAGACCAAAACTGCACACAGTATTCCAGGTGTGGTCTCACGAGGGCCCTATAGAGTTGCAGCAAGACTTTCCTACTCTTATCCTCTAATCCTTTCATAATGAATGCTAACATACCGTTCGCCTTCCTAATTGCTGCTGCACCTGCAGACTAACTTTCTGTGATTGGTGTACAAGGACACCCAAGTCCCTCTGGACGCTAACACATTCCAATCTCTCCCTTCTAAAAAATAACCCGCTTTACTGATTTTGCTACCCAGGTGGATGACTTCGCACTTCCCTACATTATACTTCATCTGCCAACTACCTACCCAATCACCTAACCTATCTATGTCGCGCTGCATTTTTTTAATGTCGTCCTCTGTGTTGGCACTTCCTCCTAGTTTTGTGTCATCAGCGAATTTAGATATATTAACTTTGATGTCCTCATCTAGATCGTTGATGTAGATGGCAAATAGCTGAGGCCCAAGGACTGATCCTTGTGGCACTCCACTAGTCACATCCCGCCAATCTGAAAAGGACCCGTTTATCCCTACTCTTTGTTTCCTACCCGTTAACCATTCCCCAATCCACGTTAATATGCTCCCCCAATTCCATGGGCCCTTATCTTTTGGACTAACCTTTTATGCGGCACCTTATCGAATGCCTTCTGGAAGTCCAAATCGACCACATCCACTGATTCACCCGTATCTCGTTTACTGGAAATATCCTCAAAAAACGCTATGAGATTTGTCAAACATGACTTTCCTTTTGTGAAGCCATGTTGACTTGGCCTAATTACATTGTGTTCCCCTAAATACCGCACTAGCACATCCTTAATCAATTATTCTAAATTTTTTTCTATCACTGATGTGAGACTAACTGGCCTATAGTTCCCCATCTTTTCCTTTCCACCTTTTTTGTGGAGTCCTGTAGCTTAGTGGTTAGAGCACTCGCTTTGCAAGCGAAAGACCTGAGTTCAATTCCAGGCAGAGGGCGAAACCTCGGGCAAGTTTCCTTACTCCACACAGAGCGTAATATTAATCCCTCCAAAACCAAAAACAATAATAAATTGGTCATTTTCAATCTACGACTGTGTGTGGGACATTGCTGTGCGCAATTGGCTGCCGCGTTTGCCCACAAATATACAGTCAATTCACTTTACAGTATATTCTGTGAAGCGCTTTGAGACATCTAGAAGATGTGAAAAACGCTATATCAAATGCAAGGATTATTATTATTATTTTTTAAATAGTGGTGTGACATTTGCGATCTTTGAGATATCTTGATGAATTGATAAGGCAAATGCAAGGCTTATCATTATACTGTATTATATTATAGATCTATACTGGGGAAGTAAACAGTCTGTTTTCTAGTGCAGGACAACCCTGTTATAACTTGAGGTTTCAGATTCAAAACAATTAATCTGGGTTGTTCGGTTGTCTATGGCATCACTTCCTCTGCATTGCGTAGGAAATTGTAAACCACAAACAACAATTTACACTTCAATATAGTACTACATTGTTGGAGATGCCGTTTTTCAGGTGACACTCGAGTCTAACGCCCTAACCATCTGTTTAGGTGAATGTTAAAGATTTCAAAGGACTTCAAAAAGACGAAACATTTTTCTAGTTTTCTGGCCAAAAATACCCCAGATAAAATGTGTCATTTACTTCATGGGATACATTTGTGCACAAAAACTGGCTGCCACATTTGCCTACAAACTACACAGTCACAGTACTTTACAGTAAAATCTCGACACTTCTTGACAATCTTTTTTTATAGTAACAAACCTTCAAAGCTGTTTGCAGGATTAGTTGTGTGAAAATTGGCTGCTGTGTTTGTCTACAGTATACTTGATTGGCTGTTAAGTTTGTCTAAAATATACTTGACAGTTGAAAAAAATACACTTGACCACAATTTCCTGTGAGATGTTTTGCAATACCGTGTTATACGTTATTTGTGCTATTCCAAAGTAAAGGATTCTTATTAATTTGCAGTATTTTGTACTAGAATACCTCAATAATATATCCCTTTAGAATCTGATCGATCTGTGGGAATTAAACTGTTCATCAGGTTGGAGAATCCTCAATTTGCATCAGTTTTTTTCTTTCCCTCTCTCAAAGGAAAGCCATTTCCAGCATATCTATTGCATTACTGAGCACAATTATGGAAGAAATAGCTTTACATATCCTTTGGGCGATTGTTTAATAAACTGCACGGTCCTCACTGGCTAGTCACCGACCCAAATGAGTCAGTTCCACTGACAGTGGAACAGGTTTTCCAAGGCAAATAAACTGTCGATGTTCCCAAATAAAGATATGCACTGAAGAGAAGGATAAAGTTGACTACAGTAGCCTCCCTCTGAAGTGTACTTGTCAGCACACAGGCAGTTTGTTGGTGGAGTTGAGTCTTGAGTGTTTATGGAACAGCTCAGGCAAATGATCATGGAAAATCAACAGATAGTTTAACACTGTCTTCAAGCCCTCCCTTCTCACAGGAATCACTGAGTAATGGAACTTTACTGTTTGCTAGTTTGGTGTATTTTTTAATGATCAGATTTGTTCTTGATCTCAACATGTTATATATTTTATTAACTAGAGTTAAATAAATTAATGATTTGATTAGATTGAATCTTATCAGACTATCGACCCAAGTTGAAGTATTAATTAATATACTGAATACTAATGAAAATTCATGCAAATCCAATCTAGCCTGTCCCCAACTCAAATGAATGATTAACGTTGTATCTGGAAACACAAGGTCCTGAACGCTTCTGAGATACAACAACAACTTGCATTTATATAGCAGCCTTCATATAGGGTAACATCTCTGAGTTTTGTACAAGGATGGAGTTGGATGTAGAGAGAGGTCTCCTTGGAGCTGAACTGGCTCTTCGGTGACATGTCTGGCAATGGAATGTCGGAATCGAGACAGCCCTCTGTGGTGCTCTCCAGTCCGGTTCCTGAGCCATGCAGTGAGGATTGTTAGTCAGGGCACTGAGAGAAACATTCCTTTTCTTCTCAAAAAGCATGAAGACATCCAGCGAAATAGGTAGAGAGGATCACAGTTTAGCTATTGTGTCTGAAGAGCAGCACTTTCCCACAGTGCAGCAGTTTTGACTATGGCTGAATGTGGTTTGGACCCACAGGGTGTGACCCAACAGGAGATTGCTAACTAACTGAGCCACACTGACAGAGACATGACACAGCATGAAATACAGCAGATTGACAAAAGTCGCCACCCACTCCCCCCAGGGAAAATTCAGCTCGGTGTTTGTGGGAATCCACAAAGCAAATGGAGCTTGCAAGAGAGAACAGAATTGATCAATCAAAGGTAGATCAAGCAAAGTGCCAGAGGTTGCTCCCTGTAGAATTTTTTTTCTTAAACTCCATCCCAGAGCCTACCACCTTATCCCCTTCCTTGCCTCCTTCAAAGCCGGCCTCAAGACATTTCTCATTGATCGTACCTTCAGTCATCCTCTCACTTCCATCCCTCTGTACTCCAAACCCCCAGCTCAGGGGCAATGTCTTCTCTATCCAACTCATTGGAATGTCCTTCTGACCATGAAAGGTGCTATACAAATGCAATTTGTTATTAATAATAATCCTTTTCAAAGAGCTGGCACAGACACAATGGGCGGAATGGCCTCCTTCTGTGCTGTATAATTCTATTTTCTATGATTGTATGAATCCTCGCACCTTACCATCTTGGAATGACGTCTCAAAGAGCTTTGCAGGATTTACTGTAAAGTGGATTGACTGTTTATTTGTAGGTAATAATAATAATTAATCTTGCATTTGATATAGCGCTTTTCACGTCGGGAGGACGTCCCAAAGCGCTTCACAGAACACACTGTAAAGTGAATTGACTGTATATTTGTGGGCGAACGCGGCAGCCAATTGCGCACAGCGATGTCCCACAAACAGTCGTAGATTGAAAATGACCAATTTATTATTGTTTTTGGTTTTGGAGGATTATTATTAGGCTCTGTGTGGAGTAAGGAAACTTGCCCGAGGTTTCGCCGGGAATTGAACTCAGGTCTCTCACTTGCAAAATGAGCGCTCTAACCACTGATCTACTGGACTCCACAACAGGTAAACAGGTAGGTAGGTATTTGTGGCAGACAGTTGCGCACAGCGATGTCCCACAAACAGCCACGAAACGAGTGACCAATTTTATTCAAGTGGTTTTGTTGGCCAGGACAGCGCGAGAAACTCTTTCTCTTTTCGAATAGTGCCACGTGATGTTAACATCCACCTGGGTTTAACGTCTCATCCGAAGGACGGCACCTCCGACAATGCAACCCCCTCCCACCCCCCCCCCCGACCCACCCGCCACCAGTGCTGCATTGGGAGACGCCCTCCCGACGTGAAAGGCGCGATACAAATATAATTATTGTATCGTGTTGTCGGCTTAGACAACGTGAATTCAAGTCCTGGCGTGGGATTTGAACCCACAACCTTATTTATTGCTGTTGTGGTTGAATGGATTTCTGTTTCCAGACTCGGGATGAACCTGGAAACTCGGTTCAGGACGTGGCAATGGCCAGTTTCCAGGGAAGAGGAAGTGCACTTCCCAGAAGGCGGAGTTATTATGCTCTGTGTCTCGCTCTCTCTCTCAGGCACAGACTTGGGTGTGGCAGTCACTGGGGATCCTCAGCCTCAGCTGCTGATATCTCACCAGGACCTGACTGGGCAGAGTGCAGGGCACAGGCTGGTGAGGGCGGTTACTGTAAGGTTAAACGTTTAAACAAACAGTTTAGTGTGAGGGTAAGATGGAGGGGGAGAGACAGAGAGAGAGACAGAGAGAGAGAGAGAGAGAAAACAAAACAAGGAAGGAGGGGGGGAAGGGGGAAGAGAAAGAGGGAAAGAGAAAGAAAGATCGTGTGTGAGAGAGAGAGAGAGAGAGAACAAGGGAATGAAAGAGAAAACGGAGGGAAGAGAGAGAGAGAACGATGGGACAGAGAGAAAGAAGTAAAAAGAGTAAACGAGAGAGGGAGAGTGAGAGAGGAGAGAGAGAGAGAGAGAGAAAGAAAGAAAGAGAGAGACTCAGTTACATGATGTGAAGAGGAGGCAGTGCTGAACGTGGCCCCATTTTAAACCGTTAGCTTTAGTTTGTGTGTCGGTGGAGGTGAGACTGGAGCTCAGCCCCACAGCTGCCCACCCTGGACTTGGCTAACTTGTTGTTGTTGTGTTTGCAGGGAGTGTGTTGCAGTTGCTATAAACCATGGCATCAGATCTCAGGGTAAGTTACACAACTTTTGAAAGGAGGGAAACTTTCAGTGGGATCTCAGTGAAGAAATTGCAGATGTGACTATGTTGAAATGTTTTTATTTTGGCTTTTCTGATCAAATAGGATATGACTTACTCTCTGAGTTAACGGCGCTGTACAAATGTAATCTTGTTGTTGTTACAGCGTCTCTGAGTCGCTAACTCTGTGTGACCAGCGCAAGTTGTTGTTGTTGTTGTTGTTGCCCACGGCATGGAAACAACTAATGACATTCTGAACATCTGTGATCAGCGCTCCCTCTGCCTCCTTGTCCTCCTCGATCTCTCTGCCGCCTTCGACAGTGTTGACCACTCCATCCTCATGCACCGCCTCTCTTAATCTTCGCAGACCAGCCCTTGCCTGGTTCAATTTCTATCTCTCTCACGTCTCCACTTCGTTGTCTCTAACGGTTTCTCCTCCAGCCCCCGCACTGTCACGTCTGGCGTCCCCCAGGGCTCTGTCCTTGTCTCCTCTTTACTATCTATATGCTCCCCCTCGGTGACATCATCCGCAGACATGGGGTCAACTTCCACATGTATTCGGATGACACCCAACTCTATCTTTCTGCCCCCACCCTCAACTCCAGGACACTGCTGTCCTGACAGACTGTCTGTCGGACATCAAGTCCTGGATGAGGGCAAACTTCCTACAGTTGAATGTGAACAAGACTAAGGCCCTCCTGATTGGCTCACGCCAGCGCCTCCGCACCTCAGGCTCTGGCAGCATCAACCTCCATGGTCGCACACTTCAACTCACCAACTCACCAGCCAGTCAGGAACCTCGGTGTCTTGTTCGACCCTCAACTGTCTTTTCTCCCACATATCCAAGCCATGACCCGCTCTGCCTTCCCACACCTCCGTAACATTGCCCGACTCCACCACTCCCTCACCCCTCAGGCGCTGAAACTCTTGTTCATGCTTTCATCACCTCCAGGCTCGACTATGCAAATGCCTGCGTGTCGGCCTTCCCAACTCCTCCCTCCATAGACTGCAGATAATCCAGAACTCTGCAGCCCGTGTCCTCTCATGCACCAAACTCTGTGACCCCATCTCCCTCGCCCGATTCCACTGGCTCTCTATCCTTCAGAGGATCCAGTTCAAGATCCTGGTCCTCACCTACAAAGCCCTCCATGGCCTCGCCCCACCATACCTCTGCCACCTCCTAACCCCCTACCAACCTACCCGTTCCCTCCCCTCAGCCGGCTCTGGCTGCTCCACGTCCCCTGCCCCACCCGCCCCACCATTGGTGGGAAAGCCTTCAGCCACTCTGCCCCCAACCTTTGGAATTCCATTCCCCAGTCACTCCGCCTTAGCCTCCTTCCCGCCTCAAGACCCTCCTCTTCGACCGTGCCATTGGTCACCCCCCTTTCCCCTCCCCCACTTCCCTCCCCCCCCCCCACCCTCAGCTCGGGTCTGAAATGCTGTCACTGTCCAGTGCCTTGGGACGTCCTCCCAACATGAAAGGCGCTATACACATGTAATCTTGTTGTTGTTGATGATGATGATGAATGCTTACAATCATGTGAGTTTGAGTGCATTCCTCCCCCTTCTCCACCCCTCATAGTTTTATTAGGAAATGCAGCTGTAGATGGCCTTTTTTAAAAAAAAGCAATGAATGGGTGGAAATGTTGAACTGATTTCAAGTTGCTGGAGAAAGCCAGAGAAAAACTTTAACCAAACAGGATACAAGTATATGACTGGAGTTCGGTTTCTGAGAATATTGGCTCACAGCTCGTTTCCTCATTGGGTTACCGTGGCTTTTTGTAATCTAAAAATATACAGTTCTGTTTGATTACAACTGTGCTGGTGTTTTTGCAGTTTTTTGCCTTCTGATAAGCGTGTGGGATGGTTTTGGCTGCAATGCTTTATTTTCTCCACAAATGTTGCTTTGTAATGGCAAAAAGTTCAGGCTTTTTAATTCCCTTCAGTGAGCTGCAAGATTTACTGTCCAAGCAAATCACCAAAACCCACCTGTTAGGATCATCTGCCGAACTGGAGATGTCCTTGAAAATGGAGGTGTTGCTCTTAGGGCTATAATTAATATGTAATTTAATTTCTAAACAAATGGTGCACTGCTGTAAGATTACCTTCTAGGGTTGTTGTATCATCATGATGGTTTTAGGTTCTGACTTCAGAAAGTTTAACAACAACAAATTACATTTGTACGGCGCCTTCTATGTTGGGAGGATGTCCCAAGGTCCTAGACAGTCAGGGATTTGGCCCTGAGCTGGGGGTTGGGATCAGGAGGGTAGGAGGGTGGGGGTAGGAAGGTGACCAAAGGAGCGGTCGAAGAGGAAGGTTTTGAGATGGACCTTTGGAGGGAATAAGGCAAAGAGATTGTGGGATAGAGTTCCAAAGGCTGGGGGCAGAGAGGCTGAAGGACTTCCTGCTGATGGTGGGGCCGGCTGGGTGGAGGGCATGGAGCAGGCTAAGCAGAGGGAGCGTGCAGGTTTTTATGAAGTTTGATGTTTTAAAGGTTGGTTTTCATCGTTTGCATTTTGTTCGTTTCATGATTCTTTGTGTCTCAACAACAACAACTTGCATTTATATAGTGCTCTTCACATAAGGTAATATCTTGGAGTGCTTCAGTGGTGCGGTTGGATGCTGATTAAGAGAGAAGGGGGAGCTGACCATAGCAGTCGATTATATGGGTTTAAGGTGGGATTTAAAGAGCAGCTTTTGCTTTAATTTAGCCAGGCAAAAAGGAAACCAAATAGTTGACTGCTTTCCACAACTGTAAAATAAGCCGGCAGATGAAGTCATTGTAAAAGACTCTGAAATCAGACACTTACAAACATGAGCTACAAGCAACGATTTGATAAACTAGGGCTCTTCAGTCTTGAAAAGACAATAACTAATAGGGGGACTTCATAGAGGAGTGTAACATTTTAAATGGGATTGTAAAAGCAAACCCAAATCAATACTTCAGGATGCACCAAAACAGTTGAACAAGAGGACATAGGGTTAGAGGTATACAGCGCAATTTCAGGACAAAGTTAATTAATGACGACCAAGTTGCCAGGAAGGGTGGTTGGGGGAGTCAGCACTGGACTCAGTTTGATGCAGGGATTGTGGATCAGTAGGGTGGGTGTTCTGGAAAAATGAGATCAGATGGGAGGAAGTTTTTTTTTCATCCAAACTGATCTTGTGATCATTTTCACTTCTGCTCGCAGATGTTAGTGGGCGCAGTGACTGAAGCCTCAGCCACTGAACGGCAGTGCAGGGGTGGTGGGGGATGTGCCAGTTAGCCATGTAGGGGGGGGGCGAGCAGAGAAGAAATGAGTAAATACAAAGAGTTGATTTTATTATGTTTGTAAGTGTCTGGAATTTCGGAGTCTTAACAATGGCTTTCTCTGCCATCTGATATTCTGTTCAAAGTCTTCAGCTGTTTTTCTTTTTGAATGTTTTGAGTACCTGTTGAGATCTGGCTGTTCATCTGGTTTGCAGCAATTTACGTTTGTCTTCTTTCTCCTGAAATGAACGCTGTGGGAATTATGTATGTTGCATCTTTCAAATGTGGCACAACAGACCTACAAAGTGTCCACTGGAGAAATAAAACAAACCTTACCAATAAGTGACGAAGATGTCGGGAAGCCAATTAAGTATTTATAACAAGTAACTTGTTTGAAAACTGTTTACAAAGCAAGTCTGCACATGAATGTTTGCGTGTAGAATTTTTCTAAAGAAGTCTCTTTTTTTACTCTATCTCACATATACATACACACTAGTTTCTGGATTGTGCTGAGTGCTGATGTCAGTGTTTCTCTTTCCTCCCGCCCATAGGGTACATATAGTTCTTCACAGTGAGTCAGAAAGCTTTGTAAGGCTGGCTTGCCAGTATCTCTGACTTTCATTGTTGGAAAGGTTTATGGAATAGCTCTGTTGGCTCCTGGTACTGGAGTACGATCTATTCTAATCCACTTTGAGGGACGGAAAAGGTGTGCTGTCATTGTTTAATCTTTTGAACACGGCAGATCTGACACAAAGCATATTAGCATCTAGTAAATGTTTTCAGTTTAATACGTCACCTGAATCAAATTGCTAAATCATACTCCATGGCAACTGTTTGTGTTTAATACTTTGCTTTTCCAAAAGAACGGCCCTATAGCGAGTTCTCTATATTTTAAAAAAGATTGCTTGCAATCTTAAAAAAATCTTCTTGTTCCTTAACCACTTCGCCGGTGCTATATATAAATGCAAATTGTTGTACGTTTTTTGGCTACAATGTGCAAGTAAGGGAGTTCGGTATATTCATGAGTTAATAATCCATATCATGTGCCAAAATGAACAGATGGTTCACCCCACCCAATCCAAGTTGGGGAAGTGTAACATTCTGTTAACTTTGGCACTTGCAGTATTGCTCTTTCTGACTTAAAGGTATATAATTTTTTTAAAAAATACTAAATTGAGGCCTGTAACAGAAATGCTCAAAAGCTTCCTTTAATTTCCTGTGGACTAGTTGGACAAACTGCAGATTATAGATCATTTTTTAAGTAGAATATCTGCTAAATTGGCTTTCTGTAAACACCTTGTTGGTGTTTGATTTTCTGAATTGAATAACAACACCAACAACAACAAAATTACATTTGTATAGCGCCTTTCATGTTAGGAGGACGTCCCAATAAGAGGATTGGGACTTCTTATACAAAGTTAGGAAGGGGGAGAGGAGGGATATATTGAGAGAAAGAGAGAGAGAGAGAAACTTGAAGTGTGAGGGCAAGATTCCAAAGTAAAATAAGTCTCAAATAGAACTTTGTCGTTAGCTCTCATATCTCTGAGTTAGAAGGTTGTGAGTTCAAGCCCCAGGTCGGGACTTGGAACTCATATAGTCTCCGCTGACACTTCAGTGCAGTCCTGGGGATCTGCTGCTGTGCAGACTTTAAAATGAATTCATGTCTGTCTGTCCAAATGGACATTAAAGATCTCATGCCAATATTCAAAAAGGGAGTCCTCTCAATGTTCTGGACAATAAAATTGGTTATTCACTTTTTGGCTGTGTGCAAGTTGACTGTTGCAATTGCTACACTTCGCATAATTAGCTATGAAATGCTTTGAGACATTCCCCCTCCACCCCCCGAAAGGAGCTACTGTATATTAAATGCCGAGATTATTATAATACCGTGACCCAGTTAAGAATAACTTCACTCATGAGTCCTGTAGTATCAGATACTTGCAAGAAGCTTGAAACCACTGTTAAAATCATCTATATTTTACATCTGGAATGAATTACTGTGGCGCGATTCTCCACACCCTAACTACTAGAAATCATAAAGGTTTTTTTCTCCTTCTCACATTCACTCCCAAGTAAAGCTGTTGATGGCTTTGCATCTTGAATCTCTTACGACAGTATTTTGATAGAACTCGCTGTAGGATTATTTGGTCTGTGGTGAAATAATGGCATTATGACTCATTCATATACATCTACCCCATCTTGTATCATGACAGTTTTGTTTCAGTACAGTAAATATCTGGAATAAGATCCTTAACCAGGATATTAACCCTTTCTTAGCATTCTTGAATGTTGTTAGTCTATCTCCATTGTAGAAGCAAGAAGATGGTAACCGAGGCAGTGAACACCAAAGAATACATTGAATTGGAAAAATGCTTCTAAAACAGCCGGCATAGTAACAACTGGGTTGTGTAAACATCAGCAATGTCTGCCCTCCCCCCGCCCCCATTAAAGTTGGCAGATTTCAGCAATGGGAAACTTTTCTGAGAGGGAGGGGAGAGAGTAGCCTTTATATAAGATAGGAATCATACTCTTTTGATTTAATGCACTACAGTGCAATGGGTCCAGCTGAAATTTGCCAACAAATAATCACTGCCCTTCACAATAATTGCTATGAAGCAATGGCTGTGCGCAATTGGCTGCTGTGTTTCGCCCACAAAATACACAGTTCACTTTACAGGATATTCTGTGAAGCGCTTTGAAACGTCTCAAAGACGTGATAATGCACTATATCAAATGCAAGGATTATTATTACGAAACATTCAATGCGGTGAGGTACTATATCAAACGTATGTATTATGGGCAAAGGATCAGAAGTAAAGTAAACCCTAAATCTGGCTCTTCCTGCATTTGAATAGTCATGCATCAACATTTCCATAAGGGGAAATTATAGATCTCTCTCTCACCATTTAGTTCAGTAACTTATCATTATCCGAGATAGGGAGACTCGTCTTTTTAACCCAATGTTCAGATGTTGCTTACAGTGAGTTGGTTATAAACTATTTCCTATACTGAATTTTCTGGTTTAGTTGCAGATATAAGTTACTTGGCTAAATTCTGATAGCTGTCATTTCATTGATTATGGCTAGAGCCCTGTGAAATTCTGTTATTTTACATTTAAATTTGTTTATTTTTTCGGACTTTGTGTTATTTTATCCATTAAAAATGTTTTCTCTTTATGACATTTACATCAATACAATACCTCAAATGACCATATATAAATAAAAAACAGGATAAATCTCAGTTTAACCTAACATATTGCCTATACCGTCAATTCACTTACGGTATATTCTGTGAAGCACTTTGAGACGTCTCGAAGACATGATAAGGCGCTATATCAAATGGAAGGATTATTATTATTATAACAAAACATACAAATAATCATATAGGAAAAGTACAAACTTTAACCGGGACTTTCTGCCGATTATAAGATAGTGGGCAGCTTTGGGTAGAGGCTGAGGCCAGTCTAGTTAATGGCTGCTGCTTCCTCCTCTACAACTGCCATCACCAACTGCAGAATTTTCCAGAAACCACTTGCACTACCCCCAACAACGGTCGTAACACATGCCCACCATTGGCTTGCTCGACCCCAGGCCACATGCCAAGGTCCACTGCAAAGCAATCGCTGTTGGGTCACAGTGTTGGCTCGTTGCCCACAGCCCTCCTTCTCTCAGGTCAGTGACCATCTGCACTATCACCTCCGATTGATCCACACCCCGTGACCTCATTCTCTCTCCTACTCCGTGAAACATAAAAATAATTGGGTCATTCAATCACGACTGTTTGTGGGGTCGCCGCTGTGCACAATTGGCTGCTGTGTTTTCCCACAAATACAGTCAATTCACTTTACAGTATATTCTGTGAAATGCTTTAAGGTGCTTTATCAAACTGAAGAATTATTATTATAAACATATACGTTTTCATTTTTTGTGTTATTTTGTGAAAAACGGGGCTGTAATTATGGCAAATATACATATCAGTTTAATTTAAGTCCTTGTTCTGAGATGCACTGTTGTTCAGATGGATCAGATTAACGATACACAAGAGGAGCAAAGAGATCAAATTGTTTTCGTGCCGTTGGTTATTGCCTGAGCCTTGTAAAATTGGATGAGTAACTTCATTTTGTAGAATCACTTGGGGGAGACGGAGGCTGAAGGCTATTGTAGTACAAGTGAACTAAAACAATGTTCAATGTTTGTTCAGCAATTGTTTGCAAACTACTTGAGTCTGAATTCAGATAAGAATAGTTTCGGAGTCATTTAATCCTCCAGTCAAAGGTTTACATTGTATTATGAGAAATGGAATACGCTGCATTCAATACAGTAACATAAATGTGAAACCTCAGCAGGACAGAGTCACTTGATACTGTTCAACAGTACCATCTGATCGTCAGTATCATCTGAAAAGTTATCAAGAGTGGAAGCTCTTGGATTAACCCCTTCCCCTCCAAACTCCCTCAAGCACTACAATTACTAAGCAAGCCAAATCCAAATTTAAAAATTTTAATTTAAAAAAATGTTTCACCCACAAATAGTCATTCCAATTTACAATATACTTTTGCAAGCGCTTTGAGATGTCTCAATGACGTTTTAAGACACTAATATCAAATGCTATTATTATTTAAGCGTTCTGAGATCCCATTCGGCATGAAGGGTACTATATAAATGCAAGTTGTTATTATTATTAATATTATTATTATCATCAATGAACTGGAATGAAAACTGCAGAGGATGATGTTACTCATTATACCATTGGTAGGATCCTAGTTGAAAAGTATTGACTGAGCCTAGAAAAATGTATAGAAATTCTTTTCAAGTGAGAAATAGAAACTAATTGTTTTTCCTCTTTCCCCCCCACCCCCCACCACCCTCTCATTGCAATATGCTGGTAAGGCATCAAGAGGAACCATTAAGGATCATCCAGGCTTTGATGTAAATAATGATTCTGAAGTTCTGAGGAAAGCAATGAAGGGACTTGGCAAGTACTCAACATCATCAAATCTTATGAATTCTCAGTTTGTTTCTAGCCAAATGTTAACGTGCACTGTACCTGTTGCTATTCAAATTTGTAGCAGATATTGTATATTCTTGTTTAACACACATCCTTTCAAACGATTGATTCTTGTTTAAAACTTTTTTGTTGAGAATGACTGTAACAATCGACATGATAAGAAGCTTGGCAATACTATTAAAATGTGGTCGTATATGTCTTTTTATCTTTTAATAAGACTAAAGCTTTACATTTATGTGGCTACAGGTACCGATGAAGATTCCATCATTAATCTTTTGACAAACCGGAGCAGTGCCCAACGCAAGCAGATGTGTAAAGCGTACAAAACTCTGTTTGGCAAGGTAGGCAATGTCCAAAAGTATTCAGAGTTTGCTTTGTGTTTGTTCAGCTGAAATATTGATTAAATTTGTTTTGAAAGTTAATGACTCGTATCTTCTAACAAAAACAGAAAGTCGGGATCTGAAAAAGAAAACAAGTTATCATTTGGACATGTCTGAAATTGGGATAGATTCTTTCAGAAGTTAAGAGAAATGCAATACAATCCAAAATTACATTTGAATAGTGCCTTTCAGGTTGAGAGGACATCTCAAATTTCTTATTCCATCTATTTTCCTTATAGATCTACTCAAAATTTGCTTGCGTAAGATTCCCTTTCCGCAGAGTAATTGATTTTCTCGACCTCTGTTTTCATAATAAAAGGGAAATGAATTGTCAAAATGTAGTTTTAAAGAATCTTTCAATTGCAAGTTCTAAAGCCATTGACGATGTTTCAAAAGTACTGGACCAAACAGAACTGTAGATAAAAAAAAGAAAAGCAACTTCTAAATACTATCATTTTGTCTAGGGAACTTGTTTGTATTATTTGATCACTGTTTGACTGGATAGGCTTATCATTTTAAAAAAAAGTGAATTAATTTTCCCTAAACAACAAATAAAAAAAACATTTGTGTAGCGCCTTCCACGTCAGGAGGACGTCCCACTACAATTAAACATAATTGCAGTGGTCAGAGGAAGGTGCTTAACTCTATTGCTAACTAACCTATTTACTTGTTCAATGACTGCTCTGTTATCCAATACAATTTCTCTTACCAGGATCTGGTTGAGGACCTAAAATCTGAACTGGGTGGGAAATTTGAAAAACTGATTGTTGGAATGATGAAGACTCGCCTTGAGTACGATGTCTCTCAGTTGCGCGATGCACTTAAGGTAAACGTTCTTTATTTTTCTGGAAAAACTTCAGGTATCTGTTTACAGCTTTTCTGTGAAGCAATCAGGCTACAGGCGTGAGGGAGGTGAAGTTTCATTTCTAACTATTTCAGTAGAACGTGACTTGTACTGTTGAAGGTTTATATGTTAACATGGTGGGGTAGGGGTTGGGGAAAGTGGGGGAGGGGATAAAGAGAATGGGTAAACCAGCTGTGGTGGTGATTTTTAGTCTTTACAAACCCAAGTTTCTGCAGTGTTTTGAGTGTTGACACATCTGTTAATCAATGTCAACTGTGCAGTGTAATAATTAGGGCAGAAAAAAGGCTCTGGAGTAAACAATGATCTAAGTGGCAGTTCTATTTCAGGTTTGTTAAATCTGGGAACTTCAGTATGAGGTGGGTGATTTATTCTAAATTCGTCAGTAATAGATTACTTGGGTATCTAAATTACTTAAGTGTCCAGCAGTGAGTCTCCTGATATTTCTTCAATCAGGGATGCTCTTGAACAAGCTGAATTTTTGAAAGATAGTTAAGAAAACATCCACCCAACACTGCTTGAATTCAAATATGCTTGAAGTGTGTTTCACGTGGCAGGAAGCAAGATGGGCTGTTCTCCTGAACCCGTAAAGTGAATCACAAACTGCATGACTGTTAACCACGTGTTCAGTAAAAGTTGTAGTGAAGGGACTGGTTTTGAGTGTTTGGTTCAGGCTAACCATTAACCTTTATGTAATTTAATTTTTTTAGCACAACGCCAGCTGGATAGTACACAGTGACATCATGATCATGTGATTGGTTACATCAATGAATCAGAAATGTTGATTGACAATCTCAGCTTTATTAATGGGATGGAGATTTATATTTCCTCTCTCCCTGACCAACACACTACCACATTTCTAATTGGGCAGCAGTGTGTCTTCTGGACAAATTAGCACAG
Organism: Callorhinchus milii; assembly: GCF_018977255.1. NCBI lineage: Eukaryota > Metazoa > Chordata > Chondrichthyes > Chimaeriformes > Callorhinchidae > Callorhinchus > Callorhinchus milii. The sequence continues at coordinate 170,685 of NW_024704742.1, read as the reverse complement.
ATCTCAGAATGGCATTGTAACCCAGTTTACATTGTTTATTACGCGAGTGCAATGCTTAAATCCAAATTGGTTACCAGGAAACCAGAGCTTTGTTCCTGTGCCTTGACCTTGGAATTTCCTAGCTGTCTGTTTGCAGTCTTGTGTGACCCAGACAAAGACTGTCCCATTTGTGAAATGATTATGACAGTTTTCTGAGTCTGCCTGACCTCTCTTTAACAGCAGTACCAGTAATGAACGATTGTTCAACAAGAGCTTTATTTACTGCATTGGGAAGTGAATGAGACTCACCTGAAAAATCTCTCCTCTAGGAATAGTGTGCTTTCAATTTCTGCTTCAGTGATTAGTTTTCCAGTGCTCTAAAGCCCTCTACAGAATGATCCTTGGATGATATTCCTTTTCTTGTAATAAAATGACCTTGCCATTAACTTTAGGATGTGATTGCAGTTTTAGCATCCTGGAGTTAAAGATTTGTATGCAAGTAATCTCTAGGATCTCTCCTGTTTCCTTTTTGTCCCTGTTCACTCTTCCTTTCTCACCACCACGTCATTGCATGTCTTTTCGGATAAATATGTTTATGAGCTAAAAATCTCCAAAGAAATTTGAAGGATTCAAACAATGTCATTGAGTTGTTAGCCTACTCTTGTTCTGCTGTGGGCTGTAGTGGAGGTAATTATATAGTCCATGGTTTGTACTTTGGGTTAATCTCTGGCTACTACTGTTTTAAAAAAAATGGATCCATACTTAGTGTCAAGTATGCAAAGGGATTTGGCTTAGTCTTGACGAGCATAACACTGTGTTTTCACCAAGAAGATGTCAAAAACTAAGTGTTAGTTTTAAAAGCTGATCCAGCGTCTAATGCTGCCTCACCAGCAATCTTCAAAGTGGTTTGCTCTTAAAATTTGTATTAATCATTTGTTGTGAGGTGCCGTCCTGCTCTGATGACCATGACTCGAACAATCAACTTAATTGGCTCTAATTCTTTTCCTCTACAGGGAGCAGGAACTAATGAAAAGTGCTTGATTGAAATTCTTGCCTCAAGAACAAATGCGGAAATCCATGAGATCAAAGCCGCTTACAAAGAAGGTAAGACAGAGGTGTTGTGAAAGATTCTCCTCAGAGAATCCCAGATCAAGGTGTTTCATCTCCTCCTTCCCCTCCCCACCCCTCCACTCACACACACATATGTATACCCTTTCCACTCCCACCTCCATTCTAAAGATGGAATGCACTGACAATAACTGAGACCCATATCCCAGTCTAGTTGTCTGAGAGAGTAGCATTAGTTTCATCGTGTACAGGGTCTGTTGTTGCCGGCAAGGGATCAATAATGGAATTCTAACTCTTAGTCTTTCGCTTCTCTTCATCCACCCCACCCCCTTCCCCCAAAGCCCCTCCCAAAAAGCAGTTGTTTCTGCCATCAAATTGAGGATGTATTCTGCTTGGGGTTAATGATTATTAAACTGTCCCATTATACTTATTGGGGTGCAGCCCTGGGACAATACTTGACTTGTTTTTTAGATGTTGTATAAATCTTTCAGTTGGCTGTTCAGGAATTGCACTGCATTTGTTAAGGGCCACATGTTCAGCAGCAAAATCTAAGCCATAAACAAGATAGGAAATTTGAAATGTGAAAGAAGTTCATTATTACCAGAAGTGAGATGCATGTGATTACATCTTAGTAATACCTGGCACTGATTTATTTGAATCCTTTTATCATCAAGAGTATGGCAAGGACTTGGAAGAAGACATAGTCAATGACACCTCTGGCCATTTTGGAAGGATGTTGGTAATTCTCCTCCAGGTAAAAAAAATTAGATGCGATAAGGTGTTAAATCAAATGCAAAGATAATCAATCTCTCAATTCATTTTGTGCTTGTACAACAAAACTCCTTGTAACTCTGCGGTTGACTGTCCACAGCTTGCAGTGCTTGGGAATCTTTGAATCAACAGGAACGTTCAATTTTTTTATGTTCACCCATCCTTCTGTGGACTCGTTTTAAATAAAAACAATGTCCGTGTAAAGCAATGTGGCTTTGAGTCCTTGTGCTTCTACAGTTCGCCACAAGAGGGCGAGACTGAAGTTGGTACGTGGCCAACTCCTGCCGACTGATCACAAGATCAGAAGATTGCATTGGAAGAATGGCTCTCTTGACCCATTTGACCTCATCCTTCCAGACGTCCTCTTGGTTTACTATTGTAGTGCATCTGAATAGTGGTGATGGTGAGCACTACTCATGTCTGCCTATATTGCACAAATGAAGCTTAGATAAATTGAGGTACAACGTATGCATTTGAATAAGCTCAGTCTTGCGTTTTAATTAAATTTGATTTCAAATATCTTTCTTCATTGAGAATGCTTGGAATACTAACTTAACGGAAGTGATTTGAACAAACTGACTTTCACACTATCTTGTACATTGTGTAGTTCAGTTGTCCAGCTGTGAGAAGCTTAGCTGTTAAATTACATTTCTCTCCCGGTTTAGGGCAATCGTGATCAGGGCAGACATACTGAAGAAGCTTCTGTTAAGCAGGATGCTGAGGTTGGTGAAAAAGTTTCAATTATAACTTACTTATGGTTTACAGTAATATTGCTTTATTGCAGTGACCTTGATTTTCTTTGATTTTTCCAAGAATAGTTTGCAAAAGCTAACGTTTCACATTTTGCTATAACATCACTCCTGAGTTTTATAACAAACCTTATTAGGAAAACATTTTCCAGTACTAGGCACTGAAATATGGTTATGAAAAAGTGTTACTAAGACTTGTATCTGGGCCAGAATAATGTGAGTTTAAGCAACATGTTGGGATGTGAATTTATAGTCCACTGTGTGTGTGTGGGCGAGGTGGGGGCGGGGGGGAGTGATGGGGATGGGTTGTCGCAAAAGTTAGAGCTGCATCAATTAAACTGCAGAAAACAGGATGTACATAAAAATATAGCTTAGTACAGAAAAAGTATCTCTGAAATGCAGTTCGAGAAGGAATTCAATGGCCATTTTGCTAAGAACTTTTGAGGTGTATGAGTAATTTAAAACTCTTACCATCAGATTGTCAGATCTCCCATGCGGTTGGTGCTACATTTCGTCTGATCTAGTTAACATTTATAAAGGTAAAAAAAATAGCTTCTCATTTAGTAAAATTTCTGCATCAGGAGCTGTTTCAGGCTGGAGAGTTGCAGTGTGGCACTGATGAGTCGAAGTTTCTCACGATTATTGGGACAAGAAATATTCATCACCTTCGGAAGGGTATGTGCTGATTTTTACAGTGTCTTGTGATTGGCCACTTCAACTGGCAGAAACGTCAAAGTGTCTGAAACTTCTCCTGCTGGTTTAGATGCCTGCAAATGAAGTGTGTGCTGTGGGGAAGTGTAGAGCTCTCTTGTGTAACCAACTTGATAAAGTTTTCTCACTGTATTGCTTTCTTTTTAGTATTTGACCAATACATGAAAATCTCCGGCTATCAAATCGAGGAAAGCATTTCTTCGGAGACATCAGGGAATCTGGCTAATGCATTATTGGCTGTCGGTAAGGAATGTGTGATAAGCATTGTGATTTAATCTGAATTAATCTCGACTGATTTATCTGTGAATTAAACTTCTAGCTCCAAATGCTCAGAGATCAATTGAATTCTTGTGCCCAATTTTAATGATGTGAAGAAATGGCAATCAGAATATTGATGTATATTAAGGATTTTTATTGTCTTTTGTTTATATAAATTGCTGCTTTCTTTTCAGTGAAATGTGTAAGAGATGTCCCTGAGTATTTTGCCGAAAGCCTGCACAATTCCATGAAGGTACTTTAAGAATATTTTTGTAACTACTTCAAGGAACAGCGAGTGTCTTATCATTTCGAACCCTTTATTTTTGTGTGGGCTCCAGTTGGCAGGAAGAACATTTAAGATTCTGTTCTTAGTTTTAAAGGGCCATGCTGTCTTAAAGTAAAGTTGCACCGAGGAAGGTAGGATTGAAACCTGCTGCTGTCTTGTGTTAAATGGGTCAATGGAATGGTACAAGCCCCATGATGGTACTTGGAATCTGTATCATCTAAGCTGACACTCCATTGCCATGCTGCAGGTGTGCTGCGTTGTTGCATCGCTGTCCTTTGGATGAGTTGTTAAACTGAGGCCTTGTTAAAGGTCTCATGACACTATTTGAGTGTTTATCTTGGAGTCCGGGCCAACAATCCCCTAAATAAAATTGATCATGGCTGTTTGTGGGACTTTGCTGTACACAAATTGGCTACTGTATTTGTCCACAAAAAGTCACTACACTTTGCAGTATATCCTGTCACACACCTTGGGATGTCCTTGAGAGGTGGAAGGATTATTATTATTTATTATGTGTGCAGGAAAAACATGCACAATCAGGAATTAAGATGTTGAATTTATTTGACTGGGCATCATTTGAATAAAGCATGAGGCTGAAAATCGTCTGATATATGGGAACCCATTATAGTGTCCTTCAGTATAATGCTACCTCAATAATAAATAATGTGTCTTCTGTGGACCAGTAATGACTAGTCAGTTTCATGTATAAAAAAAGCCAACTTTCAGGTTGTCATAGATCACTGACGTCTCTTCCTGCATACACACTATGTGCAGGAATCACTGTACTCTGAACTATTGGACCCAGACGACTGTTAAAACAAGGTTCTCTTGTATTGAATTAATTTGTGGGTCATCTGTTGGATGATGTTTTAACACTTTTTAAAGAAGACTCTCTTCATTCCGATCGTTAATTTTTGTTGCATGGGTCAGGTTAATGGATTCGAGGAGTCTTTTTACAGGGAGATTTATTGTATTTCTGGGAGTCTAAAAATCTTGTCCCTGTGAAGTGCTACGAGACTTTAGCCTGCGACATGAAGGGTGCCATATAAATACATGTTGTGACCATCAGTAAAATTGCAGCTTGATGAATGTGGTGAATTAGCTGAAGACGATCCCTTCATATTGAAAGTCTTTGGTTTTGTGACTAGGGAGCTGGCACAGATGATGACACTCTGATCAGAATCATGATTTCAAGGAGTGAAGTAGACATGTTGGATATCCGTGAGAAATTCCGTCAGAAGTTTGGAAAATCCCTGTACATTGCGATCAAGGTACGTCCATGCCACAATAATGACAACTTGCCATTTAAACTCTCAGATTTAAATCACCAACTTCTGAGTGGGGAGTAGATGAAGTAAGGGGGAGTAAGTGTATGGAGGAAAGGCAAAGAACATGCTGAATGCATTCCTCTCTCATCTTTCGAATAAATGGAAAGGAAAGTGATACTTTCGCTACAAATGTCCATTTCCTAGATACTGATATAACTTCACTGGAACTGCACAAGAAAATTATTTGTTGGAACAGAGGATTCATTCTGTCCATTCACCCACTTCTGTGCTGTCTGGGGTAATAGTAAGCGTCTTTCTTTTAGGAGCTCAGTGGTTAGAGCACTCGCCTTGCAAGCGAGAGACCTGGATTTGATTCCCGGCAGGGTGAAATCTTGGGCAGGTTTCCTTACTCCACATGTCTTATAATAATCCCTCAAAAAAAACCAGTAATAAATTGGTCATTCTCAATCCATGACTGTTTGTGGGACATTGCTGTGTGCAATTGGCTGCCACGTTTTGCCCACAAAATATGCAGTCAATTCATTTTACAGTATATTCTGTGAAGTTCTTGAGACGTCTAGAAGACCTGAAAAGCGCAATATCAATTGCAAGTATTATTATTATAAATAATATCTCAGAATCCAGTATATAGTTTGGGTCATGACTCCTAGGATGGTGGAAGGTGAACTGCATGGACTTTGGTCTAGCAAATTCTTATGTTCTTAATGCCAAATAAAGGGGAAAATTGGTCCATGAACTGCTGTCACACTCTTCTAAAGTACTAGAATTTTATCTGCTTGCTATATCTGAAAGTGGATGTATTGATTTTGTCAATATAATATCCATGTTTTTAAGAGCTTCGCCATTCTGGACCTTCAGTATCTTTCAAACATTTAAATGAATGTTGTGCTGCAAGCATTTTTTTCTCTTGGAAGAAATTTCATTTCAGAATAGGGAAACTGTGTGCTCATCAGTTATCCCTTATCCCCTTATAATTGTTCTTCCTTCTGTTTCACTTCCCCCCCACCCCCTGCCCACTGTGGTCTCATGTCTCTTAAACTCATCTACAATAGTTGTGTAGGACCCTGGATAGTTCAGAAAAGTTCACTTCTGCTGGAACAAAATATAAATCTGGATTTCATAGTCTCCAAGAATGCTTCGAAACTGCATCCTAGAATTTGTAAATGACACCAATATTTACTCTTTTGCAGAAAGATACTTCGGGTGATTACAGGAATGCTCTTCTAAAACTGTGTGGTGGTGGTGTTGGTGAATAATTTCTTCTGAAGGAGGCAGTTCTGCAAGATTTGAGATTATTGCTGTGTAGAATCATTGATGGCTTTATTATGCAAATACTTCGATGAACAATCTTGTAAAACACATTTTAAGATTTGCTGCTAACGCTTTGCATACTAGCCCCTTTTCAATGTCTATAGTGCTTGCCATTTTGCTGTTGAGATATAAAGGGAATACTTTCTCATAATACATGAAGTCAGTCTGTAGAAATCTGATTCATTCAGACATGAGTTGGACCAATAAGGAGATGAAAGACCAAATGTCTAGGAGAAGTTTATTGAATTGGCAGGAATGTAATTAGTATTAAAACCTAATTCCTGTGATCAAGATTTGATGGATTAAGGACTCTGGTCACTGGTTTTCAGTTGCAATGCCTCCCCTTCCTATGTATAATGTCTCTTATTTTGGTATTACAGTGGTTATGTGGAGAGAATTTTGCAAAACAAACCTCCACACAGAGAGTGTCTATGTACCAGGGGTGGGGGAGAGAGAAAGTTGCAGTAGACTGCTGGAAACATGTGTATCGAGGCACTGTCTTGCTTCACGACTAGTGACCACCATCAGAATACATTGAAGTTGAAGGCCCATACAAGCACTTTTTGGCTAGAGGTTTAAAGACCTAGTAAATTTTGTATATTTGCGTACTAATGCATTTAGCCACTAATATAAAGGCTTAATTGTCCAGCTCCTAAATGTAGACATTGGTAATCATGAAAACAATTTGCGCTTTACATGTATAAGGTATTACTGTAATAAGAGTAACATCAAAAATGTGTTGGCAATGGCTTGTTATGTATCAACCATGGTGCAACCCAAAAAAATTACTGAGAAAATACATCTTTTTTTCAATTTTGAAAATGTTTCTACATTTCTTGCATCTTAAAATAGATGACCAAGTTTGTTTTTAAGTAATCTATTTAGGCTATTTTTATTACATTATTTCATTTTAATACATTACATTTTTATTATGTTAGAGCTCTCATCACTGCCCGCATAACATTTTGGACTGTGTTCAAAAATGGTTTCAGTACTTGAATGGTCAAATTGAGACTCATTAGAGCAATTCAGGTGCCATGTTTTCAAAACCTTCCTTTTCTTTTCCCTTTAGAAAATGTTGGGTAATGTACAGCAAACCCCAATAGTTTTAACATTTTCTCTTATCTGGGTGAGGTATTAAAGTATTAGGAGGTTGGATACCTCGGGCAACACAGTTTGATAAAATGAGAGCCACTAGATGGTGTACTATTGCTCCACAATGATTCACCTTTTCATATACATGGGCAGGATCTTACCACCAGATGGTGGTATTGAAACAGAGACACCAACGTGCATTTATAGTGTTCCTTGCACATTGGAAGGATTTTTCAAAGTACCTCACGTGACAGGTGGGTGAGGGTTGGAGGAACAAGGTTGAGGAGAGAGGTGTTCTTAGGGCTTTGCTTTGCAGGGTTAACAGGAGCTGAGTGGACAGGCCTGTCATCAGCAGTGTTCTAGAGATCTGTAGACCTGCCTGGCTTAGAAACCAGACTCATGAGACTGCCACAAAGGACTGATTCTGTTCTGACAATCCATCGCCAAACAGGTCATATTGAAACCAGTTCAACTGCAAGGTGACCCTGCTTCCTTCCTCCCTCCCCTCCCCTGGCTCATGGAGGATAGTCCCTAGTTGATTATTTGACATCCAAGTGCAGGTTGGATCCCTCACTAGGTGGATGGCAGGTGCCAAGAATCTCCCTGAGAATTTCCTTGTGAGCAGCACAGAGCAGCGCAGAAAGAAATGTGTGAGTCTTGTCATAATCTTGCATGAGGGGCACAATAAATGCAAGTTGTTGTATAGTGAGGAGCTGGCGAGTCTGGTTAGAAGGTGTTGGTAATCAAACCTGATGTGCTGCGGGTATGGAAGAGGATCTCAGCAGCCCGAGGGCTGAGATAGAGGTGGAACTGCCAATGTTGTGAGGTGAGGGAAGAGAGAATGATTAAGAGCTTGGATGTAAGCTCCATGAGGTGGCGCGAGTCTCTGGATAGATCAGTGCCTGAGGTAATGCAGATGCTGACAGGAGCCAAGCAGGAGAGCCGTAATCTGGTGTTTAGAATTCACCACCAAGCTTTTTGTAATCCCTAAATTGACCAATACAGACCTAAGACGCACATGCTCAGGTATTTGAAAGCATAACATTTTATTGTTTTACATTTTTTTTAATCACTGGAGAAGAGGCAAAGACAGCATGATCCAATTCAATTGTGCACTTACACAGACTTGTGTGCTTCTATGTGATGCCATTCCATGCATCCTGTTCAGGAGGATGGGAGTAACATGGATCATGACATCTCGTCAAATTACATAATTTGGAAAATAATCTTTTATTGAAATAACAGAAATGGTCTACTAAAAGTAAGCAAAAGAAAATAAACACAGTTGCAGCTGCATGACATGGTCACAGAAGCAATCTATGGTGCATCTGACATAAAGTCATGCCGAACAGATCGTGGTCTCACTGTTGGAGGACTCATGTTTATATGTATGTTGCTGTCATAGCCATAACAGGTGTCAGCAGGTGGAGGTGCAGGATTGCACATCGGTTCATTTGCGTCATCTCCCTCTTTCAATGTTTTTGGCCCTCCGACACAATTTTCGAGGCTGCAATGAATTACATGACATAACTGGCATTAGGCACACATTAATCCTTTGTACAGGGTACGACTGACCAGGGCAATATACAGTGGAATAGTAATCCTTGCATTTGATAGAATGACCTGTCACATCATCGAGATGTCTCAAAGCCCGACTACTGCTAATCTTTGAGGTGTCCAACAATAGCCCCTTGTGCTATTATAATATTGGCTAAACACAAACCATTTCTAGTCCTTTAAAAAATGGTACTTGAGGGGAAAAAAGAGCATCGGATCAAATCATAAGATTACAAGATCGGTTTAAATGAATTTCCATGTGTGCGTAGCATACATATGTAGAATACTCAGTCTGATTTGGATACTCTTAATCAGAGTATAATAGGTTTCCACATGTGTCAGACACCCGGCCGAACAAAAATAACTCTTCCTTTTTCTTTCAAACTGTGTCATGGTATTCTTAATGCCCACCTAGAATAGTCAAATTTAACATTGGTTTAATGTTTTATGCAAAAGATACCACCTCCGGCAATGCAGCTCTCCCTCACACAGCACTGCATCACTGTGTGTTCATCAGAGGTCTGCCGGGGAAACCACAACCACAGACACTCCACAGCTAATAATCTGACCCACTTAAAAGATTAGGATGAATTAAGATATCTACGAGTGGATAATCAAAGAGATGCGTTCTGTTTATCACGGAGCCTGTATAGAAATAAATACAAATATGGATACTTGAGGAAGAGGTGTCAAGTGATCAGCCGTCTTCGGTGTTTACACATTTGAAGAATGAGAAGACTTACAAATCTGAAATTTGGTAGACAAACTTGGTCCGAGGGCCAGAGTGTGGATCAGTAATCTTCTCCCTGCTTCTCATTGGAACTCTGCAACAGGAGGAAATTAGTCATCGTAAGTAAGTATCATGATTTTATGTAGTTGTCACGGTCTAGGCTTCTCGAATGTTTCTGTAACCTGTTACATCAAGTCATTCCCCTCCAGCGAGTGTGGGGAGTGCACTAACTAACCACGGGTGCAGACAACAAGCTCAGACTAGCTACCAATGGACAATTGGAAGCCTGGATTTCGATATACAATCTCCTTAGGAGGCGAAATTATAATAATGTTGCCAATTGAATGTTTTTCAATTATAATTCAGTAGTTTAATTAAGGAATCTCTAAAAGAATACCAAATAACTGCACAGAATGTAAAAGATTAAGTACAAAACATGAGAGAAAATAAACAAAAGGTTTACCCATAATTCAAAGATGGTTTTAGAAATAAGCTCTTTAAAAAAACACAGATTTTTTTNGGCACAAAATCCTTTTCTTTCCTGCCTTCGAGACGTCTCAAAGCGCTTCACAGAATATACTGGAAAGTGGATTGACTCTATATTTTGTGGGAGAAACACGGCAGCCAATTGCGCACAGCAGCGTCCCACAACCAGTCGTAGATTGAGTGACCAAATTATTTTTTTTATCATTCAATTCGTAAAGTGGACCGCAGCATGACAGACACAGTCTAGTTGGCCCAAATGGCCTGTTTCCGTGCCGTGTATCCGATACAAAATTTGTCATTTGCTGTCCCTTTTTTGATTACACCGTTTTGGCCCTCCGCCACTCTAGTCTGATCAAAGCCAGCTTCGATGAGGTTTATGTTTTCATGTCTTTTTTAAAAGAAAATAGTACATAAGGTTATTTATAAAATTGTCCCAGCAAAATAGCCAGAGACTTGGGAAGTTGATGCATGCAGGTCATCTCACACACTGTGCTGAGCGGAAAGCCAAAAAAAAATAGGCTATTGAAAGTTTGCTTTATCTCCACCAACAGTTTTCCCAAGAAATTAGTGTGCATGCTCATATCTAGCAACTCAAAACTGCTAAACACCCACTCCCAGTACCTCTCCCTCTGTTCTGATGTTATAACAAGTAATTTCCATCCTCAACCAACCCAGAATGTAAGTCGATTGAAATGTTAAGATGATCTGGCAGTATCTGAATATATAAATAGTAATAATAAAATAATAATTATCCTTAAATTTAAAATAGTGCCTTTCATGTCAGAAGAATATGCCAAAGCCCTTCATGGGATATACTGTAATGTAATCCACGACTGTTTGTGGGACACTGCTGTGCGCAATTTGGCTGCCGTGTTTCGCCCACAAATATACAATCAATTCACTTTACAGTATATTCTGTGAAGCGCTTTGTCAGATCTAGAAGACGTGAAAAGCACTATATCAAATGCAAAGTTTTTTTATTATAACAATTGCCCACAAACAATTATGATGTGAATGACCAATTTTTTTTGCGGGATTGTCAGCTAGGACACTGAGAGAAACTCCGGTCTCTTTTCGAATAGTGTCGTGGAATCTTTAACGTCCAAATGAAGAGACAGTCAGGGTCTCGGTTTAACGTCTCATCTAAAGGATGGGATAAACCGTCAAACACAAGAAGATGTGGATGTGAGAATGAAATTTAATTCAGCACATCTAGCTAAACCCTCATACATTATTATTTTAATTGTGTTACTGTCCCAAAGCAGAACAATTGACTAAAGTAAAATTTAAATTCAAAACATTTAATATTTAATTATTATTTAATAAAATATATTTAAATTTTTTAGTAATTTCATATCATCTCTACATAAACCAAACTAAAGTGATATTTTTATCACAATCTTTAAATGTGCTTCACCTCAGATGAAATCTATAATTAAAATTATTTTCCCCTCATTGTCAGAATCGACTGTATTGATGACTTCAACGGAATCTACTTAAAAACCTTTGGGTGACATTGTATTTTTGTTGCTACAGATTACATTAGAACTATGTCCCTGAGGCAGATAAATAATCCTTGCAGTTAAACAGCTCCTTTCACATTCGAAGGATGTCTCAAAGCACATCAAAGGATTTTACTGTAATGTACATTGATTGTGTATTTTGGAGACGAATGTGGCAGGCAATTTGTGCGCAATGATTTTGCACAAAACAATATGAAATGAATGACTAATTTCATCTGGGGGATTGTTGGCCAAAGCACCAGAGAAATTCCCCTCTCTTTTTGAATAGTGTCATGGGATCTTTAACGTGCATCTGCGCAAGCAGACAGGATCTTGGTTTAAGTGTGCTAACACCTGAAGAGCCCTAACTTGTCGAATCATTGCTCTGAGCACATTCTTCTTATACTGGGCAGTTCCCTTATGTTCCCTTATTGCATCACCCAGAACTGTGCGCAATTCTCTAGTGCAGCCTCACCAGAGCACTTTACAGCCTGAGTATGATCTATGGGGATCTGAACTCAACAGATTTGGCAATATAGCCCAGGGTCCTGTTTGCCTTGTTCATTGCTGCCTCAGCTTGTTTTGACATAATGAGCGATGAGTCAACTAAAACACTTAGCTTTTCCCTTGATAAGTTCTATCCCATCCATGGAACTAACTCCTAGGAATAGCACCTGACATTTATCTGTTTTAAACTTCATTTGCCAGTTATCAGCTCATGTGCATACCCTATCCAGCTCTTTGTAGGACCTTTGCTGATTCCATAGTTTGCCTAACATTTTGTCATTGTCAAATTCAACTACCTTATCCTATCACTGGGTCTGTGAATCCAGGTTATTAATATATATGAGGAACAGGAGGGGTCCCATGCCGACCCCTGAGGCATCCCACTTAATACCTCCCCACGTTTTGACCGAGCTCCCCTAACATAGAACTTCTGCTTTCTTCCCTTCAGCCAATGCTGATTCCATGTCTTGCCCTTAAAACCCGATGACCTCAGTTTGTGAAAGTCTTTATTGAAATGAGGATACAATACAATTTGTGCAATGCTAATGTGCCAGAAAGGAGCACTGTATATAACTGTACATGCTAACTATAGCACATCACTGCAATCCAGGCTTGAAGATTGCCCAGAAAGTATACAACATAGTATCTACTCACACAATCTCTATATCTCTCGCAAGCTCCTTCACGCCATGGTGGTTTACTTCTCTGGATGTCACTTTTAAACATTTACATTTTGAATCAATCAGAACTGTTGTCGTTGGCGAAGAGGCTGTGAAGACAGACAAAAGTGATTAAATCTGAGCACTCTTATTATCAAATAGCAAATAGGAGGAAGGCGGTTGGTTTCAATATGTATTTATTTCTCAGTAGTTTCCTTTCTGAGAAATATGTACTTGGATGTACTGATATAAATAATAATAATAATTCTTGCATTTGGGGACCATGTCTTTCACGTTAGGAGAATGTCTCAAAGCACTTTTATAGTGAAGGATTTTGCTGTAAAGATCTGTATTTTGTAGGCACTCCGAAACTACCCTGTGTGAATGCCGCTACATAAATGTAAATTGTTGTTGTTGAGCGAATTTGCAACTAATTTGCACACAGGATTATCCCACAACAGCCATGAACGTAATAACACATTTTAATTGGGGTAGGAAGCCAAGCAAAACTCTCTTCTCTTTTTATGCAGCAGTATTGGGATCTTTAATGTCCACCTGAATTCCTGGGGGACTTGTACCCCTTAGAGTGGAGGTTAGAAGAAACTTCACGCAGAGGATTATTAAAACATGGAATTGTTTGCCAAGACTGACTGTTGAACCTAAGACCGTAATGACACTCAATGACACTGATATGTATTGAAAGAATAAAATGTACAATGTAAAAAAAANTTTGGAAAGAGCAGGGAGTTGGTATTAATGTACATTGCTGCAGTGGTGTCAGCATAGGCTCAATGAGTTGAATGGCTTTCTGTACTGTAATTTCCATGATATATAATAATAATCCTTGCATTTGATAAGCTAATAATATGGCTCTATTCTTAGATAAAACAGACACTATTCTGGAAACTAGTCACCGTGGGGGTGGTTGGGGATGGGGGGAGAATGCAGCAAGGTGTTTCAGCCTGGTTGGGCGTTAGTTTAACCCCTCATCAAAAGGACAGCCCTCTAACAATGCAGCACATCCCCAATAATGCATTGGAGTATCAGCCAAGACTGTGAGCTCAATGTCCCAAAGTGGGGCTTGAACTTCGATCTCTGACGCAAAAGCAGGAGTGCTGTTAACCTGAGTCAGGCTGATACATATTTTGCCCTTGTACATAATCATGTGAAACTGCAACAAAAATTTCAAATATTTTACATTCGTATAGTGCCTTTCAAATCAGGAGGATGTCTCAAAGCAGCTTTCTCCGGTACTAAACACTCTATCAATGACGTGCCTTTTATTTGAGCTGAAAACATGGGAGCAATCGTCTTTCATGCAATGTTTAATCACTTCTACCTGCACTTTGAATCCTGTTCTTAACAAAATATCCAGCTTTCTAATGATAAAGTGAAACAGGTGTTTGAAAGCTCTATCTGGATATCTGAACAAAAAAATTAATCGAGTTAAATCTATGAAGGCTGTTTCCTTTATGAGTTTGTTCCATGTTATAGCGATTGGAATACTATGTTTGATATACAACATTAGTGTTCACAAACATACTTTGAAGACTCCATTCATGCTGAATCTCATTCCATCAATGCATTGCAAATGTACAAATCAAAAAACCATAGGTGCAATACATTGACTGATACCAGTGGGTCAACAACAACAATTTGTATTTACACAGCCCCCCTAATGCAGGGTAGCGTTTAAACAATAATTGTGCAAAGACACTAGCCTGGCTAGTCAGTAAATTAAAGGCATACTCAGAATAAAACACTATATAAAATAATAATAGAACAATTACCTGTCACAAAAGTTGCATAAAGCAGAACTGCAACAAGGGCTCCCAGTAGACAGTGACTCATCATTGCCAGAAAAAACAGTCAATCACAAGACCACTCTTTGTCTTCTCACTGCCGGTTTTGTTCCGTACCTAAACTGTTAGCTTGATTCTGTACCTATCAACCGTATGAAACTGAACAACTTTTTTTGCCTGTTTTGTGAGCTTGTTTCCTTAAATAACTACAAGAGATGGTTTCTGGTCCATATTAGGAAGTCGCGTCAGTATAGAAACCAGATGCTAGTTCGCCTCTCTTAGAGTTTTGACCATCTGAGAGAAAAAGGAGGCATCTAAGAATTAGCTCCTGGATATGTCTTGATATGTCTTAAAAAAAAAAAGTTTTGCTTACCAAGTTGAAGTCGATAATTGGGCAGAGTTAGTTAAGCCTGGAATCCTGCTGCTCAGTGGTTATAGCGCTCACCTCGAAAGTGAGAGAACCCGGGTTCGATTCCCAGGCAGGTCAAAACCTTAGGCAAGCTTCCTTACTCCAACCCTGCTCTGTTTACCTAGCAATAAGTAGGAACCGGATTGTTAATCAATTAGTGGATCGCTTTCTGGATGTAATAATTCAAAAACAACACTCAATCCACAAATATTTGTGGGACACTGCTATGCACAATTGGCGTTATGCCCACAAATATACGGTCAATTCAATTTACAGTCTATTCTGTGAAGCGCTTTGAGACGTCGAGAAGACGTGAAAAGCACTATATCAAATGCAAGGATTATTATATTTATAGTATAGTTTGTGAAGGGCTTTGGGATATCTCAACGATGTGATAAAGTGCTGTATCAAATGTGAAGATTATTATTATTTAATTGTTTTTGTTAAACAACAATGGGATACATCACACAGGACGGGAATCAAAGTACAGTACAGGTAATTAAAATTGTGCCAACAGGTTCTATACCCAGCAGAGCAAGACAATTTGTCTCAAATATCTGTCATTCATATAATTGTTCCTTGGGTATGAATAATAAGAAGTTTTGAATTATTGTGAGGGAAAGATGTGCCCTACAGATCATGTAAGACACACCCCTGTAGGATCTTATAGCTGAGGAGCAGGAAAGAGGAAAACAGACAAAGCCACGCTGTGTCTGCTCATGAAGATGATAGCAGTGTCATGAAATCATGTTAAAGGTAAGGTTATCCTTATTTGTGGTTTACCTGCAATGTAATGATTATATTCAGTCTGCCCTACCAATTCCCAGTCAAGCTTTTCTGAGGACTTACAAACACGCATTGCTGTCTTTGTAGCTCAAATACCGCAAAGCATACAAAGGGTCAGGAGCAACAGCCTCCAGCCCTCAATTACCCTGCTGCCAATGGCATGTCTCTTGTTACCTTCTTACACTCTCCACTGGGAGGCAGCAGAACCTCTTTTCTTTAGAAGCCTTGCCAATTCACCAATTAGCATTGGCATAAACCAATTGCTTCTATATCTACTTTGGCTACTTTTGCTCTTTGTGCCCTTTAAATGAGCATTGATCCCAGCCTGTGGACTGACCTCAAGCACTTCCTCTACTGTACACATTAAGTTATCTAGTCCAAGATCTCCAGGTTTATTTTCTGTTATTCCCCTGCATCTCCAACCTACTGCTCCTCTCCAGGGTACTGGAATGTAATGCTGCTTTTCAGCCCATTTGATCTTGTCCTTCTACCTTACTGTTACCCCAGTCAAGCATCAAGTTGGTTTTAATAAGTCCAGTCATCACATGAACAAAGGGGAACTTTAGAATAATTTGTTTTTACACAGAGGGCTTTTAGAATGTGGAAGTCTCACCACAAATGGCTTTTGAAGCCAAGTCCTCAACAGCCTCTAAAATGGATTTGGATAATTACTTAAACTAAAATAATAGAGGGGATCAAAGAAAATCCAGGGTGAGATGCGAGTAGATATTTCCAATGGGAGTAGGTGGGGCTCGGGGTGGAGGTAGCAGCAGGACAGATCCAATGACCTGTATGGCCTCTTTCTGTGCTGTAAGAATTGTGGGATTGTAAATCGCTCTAGTCTAGTGTCATAAAAGCTTCTCAGTTATATGGGGTATGAGCCCACAAGAGCCAAACCAAGTCTTAGTAGCCTGACTAGAGCATTACTGGAGGCTTTCAAGATGCTGAAAGGTTTGTGTATAATTTAAGTCTTAAAAAANTGTAATGCTCTAGTCAGGCTACTCCCCGAGTAATAATAATAATGCTTGCATTTGATACAGTGCCTTATTACTTCATTGAAACGTCTCAAACGCTTCACAGAATATACTGTAAAGTGAATTGACTGTATATTTTGTGGCAAAAATATCTCATACAGTTCTGGTTGCTGTGACATAAATGGCTACCCAGGCCCTAGATGCAGTTCAGTGGAGAGCAACAAGGATGATCCCCAGAAGAATGAGCTAAGAAGAATGATTAGACAAGTTAGGGCTCTTCAGTCTTGAGAGATGACTCCTCAGAGAGGACCTTAGAATGATAATAATAATCCTTGCATTAGATATAGCGCCTAATCATGTCAATGAGACGTTTCAAAGCACAGTGTAAGAAAATAAGAACATAGAATTTGCTGACAAAAGAATACCAAGATCCATCTAGTTCACCTTCCACCATCTTGGCAGTCGCTTGACATGTCATGTCGCAAACTATCTACTGTATCCCGAGATATTATTTTCTAGCAGAAATCTATCTCATTCGTTCTTGAAACAAACAACATTTTCTGCTTCCACTGTCTCCTCAGGGAGTCTGCTTCATAGGTTTACTACTCTCTACTGAAGTAGTGTTCCCACAGATTTGTTCTGAATTTACCCCTTTCAATCGCAGGCCGTGTCCTCTGGTTTTACTGTTCAGGATAACGTAACACAGCTTATCGTGGTCTACATGATCTAGTCCCTTCAGAATCTTAACGACTGTAATCATTTCGCCCCTCAACCTTCTTTTCTCCCGTGTGAACCTGCCCAGTTTATCTAATTGTTCCTCGAGGTCCAGTCCCTCCAACCCCTCAATCATGTTAGTTGCCCTCCTCTGTATCTGCTGGAACATCCTTTTTATATTGTGGTAACCAGAACTGCACACAGTATTCCAAGTGCGGTCGCATAAGTGATTTATAAAGTAGCAGCATTACCTCACTATTTCGGCTCATTATTGCCCTTTTACTACAGCCCAGCATCTAGTTTGCCTGACTCACTGCTCCCGAGGGCTGTTGTGATAGCTTCAATTATTGGTAATCAGGATCACCGGATCCTTTTTGTTTTCTGAACAGATTATTTTCTTACCATTTAGATAATAGTCCCATCCTTCTTCCATGCACTTTGCATTTCTCTACATTAAATTTCATCTCTCATCGATCTGCCCAATTCCCCAAATTATCCTGTAACCTATCCTGTTCATCTTTGCAGTCTACTACCTTCGTCTCACAGGATATACTGTAAAGGTGGATGTTCTGGAAGGCTGAGATCAGATAGACCGAACGGCCTTCTACATATGAACTAATCCTCTGTGAGATATCCAGTATAATGCTATCCATTAGATTTATTTAATTCTCTACCATGGCATTCGCCATTACAAATAGAATTGCAGATTTATTTCAAAATATAAAATATTAAGTGTCTTAATCCAATGTGTTTATGTGTAGTTGCGACTGAATTGTAAGTCTGTGCAGTACTCAAAATGTAGTGTGAAAAGATTTGCTGTTGCACCAGAGAGTAGTGAATATATGGAATTCTCTACCCCAGAGGCTGTGGATGCTCAGTCAGTCATTGAACATATTCAAGACAGAGATCAATAGATTTTTAAAAACTAAAGAGATTAAGGGATATGGGGATAGGGCAGGTAAATGGTATTAGGTTAGAAGATCAGCCATGATCTTATTAAATGGCGGGGCACCGGCTCGATGGGCTGAATGGCCTATTCCTGCTCCCATTTCTTATGTTCTTAATACATTTATCAGGCAAGAACTAGCGAGTATGAGATGTCTGCCACTTATATAACTGCTTTAAGTAACAGCTAGTATTACTTTCCCATGAAAATGTATTGCATTTCACAGCTAAATGAAACTTGCCTAAAAATAACACGTGCTCGTTTCAGTTTGATCTGCAGAGTCATTTTGAGGAAACAAGTCATTTGTTAGTAAACTGTGTCAGTGCACTGGCATTACAAATCCAAGGAGAGATGGACTCACGTTGGATCCTGTTGTTCATTCTGCTCACACCCACCTGTGATGCCATTTGGAAGTTTTAGGGAATAGAACCAATTGCTTATGATCCTGATGATTGTTGTAGCCACAAAAGGAGTGTTAATTGGATTAACCCGACTTAGATTTTGCAGTAGTTTCTTCAGTCATTTAGTTATTTTTATTTAGGCAAATGCTGGGAAAGCCCCATCACTATTTTACTAACAGACAACAGGAAATGCAAGAATAACATGGTGGCAGATGTTTAGATGTGAATTAACTGTGAGTTTAATGTAACATTGTTCTATGGTTAAAATTCACAAGCCTGCCATTTAGATTGATCTCTAAACATAGAGACTGGGTGGTATGTATGAACTGGGCAGCTCGGGATGAAAGGAGCAAATAAAGCAAATAACTTCATAAGTGTTTTTCTAATCCTCAAATGAATCAAAACGTAGATCTAGAATCATAGGGCCATAGAAATTATCAGGAAAGGCCATTCAGCTCATAGTGTCTGTGCTGGCTCTGTGTGAGGGCTCTCTGTTTCATCCCACTCCCCTGAGATAGAATCAAAGACATTTACAGTGTAGAAAGAGGCCATTCGGTCCATCGAATCTGTTCTGGCTCTCAGAATAAGCTGTACTTTCATTCCCACTTCCCCCATACTGCTTCAAGCCTGTATTTTTGCATATACCTGAAACCTGTCTAGTTCCCTCATGATACCCACAATTGAGTCTGCCAGATTCTGCCACCTTTCTTGGTATTCTCACATCCGAACAAGTCTCTGTGTGAAAAGATAAGAAGAGATCTGAAATATATATAGAAGTGTTCAACATTCCGTTTCTACCCTTCATTCCAGTAGCTTTGCTATTCTGATCAACTGCTATTAAATTTTGGATGAGTCTTCATTTTGGTCAGCTAAATATAAACCAAACTGTTAACAAAACATCTTGTTCGGTTAATCCCAGCACCAACTTCCCTGACTGCTCATGTTGGTTTAAAATCAACCAGTGCACAATCTTGGCATCTTCCTTAAACCCCAGTTGTGCTTCAAGTTCCCCATCCATTGCTAAGACCAACTTTGGATCATTGCTTTACCTCATTCCATGTTGAAATTCTCATTCATGGTTTCATTGTCTTGAGTTTGGACTTCTTCAATACTCTCCTTACCATCTCCTTAGCTTCCTAAAAAAGAATATTACGACATGGACGTAAAAAGGTGAAGCTTAAACCTTGACGGGCAGATGTCTGTCAGATAGCTGATGAGGAATCTGAGCTGCTGGATGATGATACTTGGAGTTTGAGTTTGTAAATGCACAATCATATATTCAGGGCTTTGAATCAACCTTGATTCGCTTGCAGAGAGATAAGCAGCTGCTGCTCAAGCTCCACACCTCCAACTGATGCAACCATTGCTCAATGGAGAGGAACGTGTGTCTGAGCTGTGGGTAGGAGGATGGTGGCAATGGATTAAGCATTTCATGCTGAGCTGTGTTGCCCAT
This sequence comes from Callorhinchus milii, assembly GCF_018977255.1. Classification (NCBI taxonomy): domain Eukaryota; kingdom Metazoa; phylum Chordata; class Chondrichthyes; order Chimaeriformes; family Callorhinchidae; genus Callorhinchus; species Callorhinchus milii. The sequence continues at coordinate 150,242 of NW_024704742.1, read as the reverse complement.
GAGGAAGCTCGCAGGGAGATCCTGATACCTACAATTCATCTAGCGAGAGCTCAAACCCGTGCTAGTTGGATGTCAAACGACCAAACTAGTGACTATCTTCCTTGGGAGGGAGGTAAGCAGGGACTCCTAGGAGCTGAACTAGTTCTAAGGTGACATGCCTGGCAATAGAATATCAGAATCAAGCCAGCCCTCTGTGGTGGTCTTGATAGTCTGGTTCTGAGCCAAGTATGTCCACACTATTCCAGGGCGGCACTGTGATGACAGCACAGCCAGCCTGACTCATTGGCAGGACTTGGAAAGACAGACCAGTCACTGATAGGAGGGAGTCATCCCACTCAGCTCCTGTTAACCCTGCAGCCAAAGCCCAAATAGGTCAGATGGTCCTAACTGGACAAGCAATGGGAAAAATTGCCAGACAGTATGTTCAATGGCAAGCTATGTGGTTTTAGCTGGCTAAACCCCAGCAGTACCCCAATGCATATTCTGTGTTTGCAAACCTTGGTTGTTGCCAACCTGCACCTAATATTCTCAAAATTAGGTAAGCATGAAGCATCCCTCCAGGAAGTGAGTGCGTATTTCATTCCAATGCACGGGGAGGTTTCGATGTGTAGGTGGGATGCATGTAACTCTCAGTCTGATTAGGATCCTATTATGTATAGTAATAGGTATCCCCACATGTAAGACATTCAACTGACCATAAAAATGTTTGAACATCTTAGTAGAGCATTGAAATTGTCGAAATGGCATACATTCAAGTCATGTGCGTACATGTTGTAGATAATTTTCATCAAAGCAAAATCTGTTGTAAGAGTATTATCACTCTTTTACATTACAAAGGCCAGCAAACATGAGATAACTCATATTGATTTACTGTCAGTGAATTGGCTTCTCATTGCATGCTCTAGTGACAGTTGAGATAGGAGTTGATTTAATGCAGAGAGATGATGTCTGCAACCGGACTACCGAGACTTAAAAGTTGTGAAACACAAGAGATTAAGTGTATTTCTTGTGTGTCTACTAAAATGCAATGTGCTATAAATCTGTTATGAGGATCATTGTCAGCCCTTTGGACACACACTAAACAAGAGGCCAGATTCTATTTGCTGCGGATAAAAACTCTGGCTAAGGGAACTATTGTTTTTTTTATCTTACATACATCTATAATGTCCCCACTGTTGTGTCTTTTCAAGGCAGAAGAGCTCCAGCTTGTGTAATCTTTGCTCATTCTATAATACTGTGGAACATCCTCATTGCTCTTATCTGCATTGCCTTAAGCGCCTACTGACGCCAACCATGCTTGCTAGACTATCAAACCCTTCCCTTCACAAGCTGCAGACTCTCCAGAACTCTGCAGCCCATTAACCCCACCTTCCCCATCTGTGCTGGCTCCCCATCTCCCAGCGGATCAAGTTTGAAATTCTCATCCTAAGCTTTAATCCCTCTATGGACTTGTTCCACCCTAACCTCTGTGACCTCCTCAAGCCGTGTACATCCCGTAACCTGCCCATCCCACTGTTGGTATTCAGCCTTTCAGCTTCTCTGCCCCAAATCCCTGGAACTCTATTCCAGAAACTCTGCTGCTCACCCCTTCCCTCGCCTCCTTCAAAGGTCACCGCCAGACCTTGCTGTTTGACTGCGTCTTCAGTCATCTTTCCCAACCTCAACCCTCAGTGTGTTGTTCACCCCCCCCACCCACTCCCACCCCAGCTCACAAACCCTGGTCTGTCCACGCCTTTGGACGTCCTCCCAATATGGAAGGCACTGTAAAAATGTCAATTTGGTGGTGGTGGTTAGCACCTTTATAATGCGATGACTAAAATTGTACACAGAATTGCAGGTGTGGATTAACTTAAGTACTATGCTTCAAATTGTATTTGAGCCCTCCATTAAGTTAAAGCTTGTTGAGTGAAATAACTTGGATGAAAAGAACAAAGGAACAAGAATTGAACAATGACAAAATGTGAATTTATTATTTTCTGCACAATGAAAAACATTCAACCATTTTACAGTGTAGATTTGAAATGATTTAATGAGAAATTTCTAATACCCAATCAAGCTTTTGATAGAACTTGATCCAGTAAATCCCTTAATACTGTATTGTTCTCATGTCACTATTTGCAATCATGACCTTTAATGGTCTAGCTTTTTGTTGAAGGGGAGGAGGTGTTTTTCTTATTAAGATTGATATCTGAACCAAATTGAAATCCAGCCTTATATATCAGCCTTATAAATTGCAGGTATAATTCTGAAAGAGGAAACTTTTTATATGGATTTTAATGTTTTCAGGACACATAAGCCCAAACAGCTCTTAAATTGTGGGATAAACCTGATGTCCTCTATCTGTAATTAGCAAAAGGAACAAGTGTTAAGGGCATCTTTAATTGACTATAATTCTCTAAATGTTTGTTGTACAAAGTGAAACAACTTGTGGTCATTTTTTNGTGTGTGGTGGAACAACTGGTAAAACTGATAAAATGTTTTTCTTCCAACAATTGGAATGTGGTGACTGCAGAATATTAGGGGATGAAAACTGATGTTGCATAACATGTCACTTTTGCTAACTATCATAAGGAATGCTTTATCAAACACTGCAGGTTCCTTCCTAGTGCTGATCTCAATCAGGCTCAGCTCAGCACTGTGCTATCCGAGTCACTGGTGATATCACATTGTCGTAAATTCCTGTCGTTATTAATGTCTAGTGAACAACCAGGCTGAGAATTTCATGTTTCTCACCTATATGTGAAAATTCCCGTATCTTGAATGGAATGCACAATCTCTCCCTGGTGAAATTCCCCTGCTTACCTAATTCTGGAGAGTATAAGCTGAAGGTTGGCAAAAGCTTGGATACCTCCAGATTGTGTGTTAAGTTATTGCTGGAATGTAACCAGCTAAAACCACATAGCTTGCCATTGAGAGCATTGTTTGGCAAGCTTTCCTGCTGCTTGTCCAGCTAGAGCCACCCTAGGGCTTTGGTTTGCAGGGTTAACAGGAGCTGAGTGGGATAACTCTCTGCCCCCAGTGACTGGTCTGCCCTTCCAAGGTCTAATGATGAGCCATGCTGGCTGTATTGTCATCAGCAGTGCTCTGGAATACCGAACCAGACTACTGAGACTGCTACAGATGTGTGAATCGGTTCCGACATTCCGTTGCCAAACATGTCACCCTGAATCGACTTCAGTTCCACGGAGACTCCGCTAACCTCCCACCCAGGAGGATAATTACTAGTTGGTCATTTGACATCCATCAAGTGTGGGTTTGAGTCTTCCCTAGGGGGTTGGCAGGTACAAAGAATGATGTGATTTTAATTTTACATAATATAATGCATTTTTTTATAGAAATCAAAAAATACCTTTGACGCTCGACGAAAACCTTTTGCACCCATCTTGCTTTAGCGTTCAAACGGGTTTTGTTTCTGTTCTGAATAGTTATCCTGAAAATAAAACTGCTTCACTTGCCAACTCGGTAGAATCGTTGTGAAAGCAGTGTGATCGTGCCTCTAACAATAAACTATAAATGCAAGGCTTACATAACTTCCAGGTCACGGCAGCGTGGGTCACGGGAAAGAGTTCAATATCGGTGATTTGCTGTGGACGGATGACATTTTACTGTGTCGTACCTCACTGTCACCCTAGTTTCGAGCCCTTATGTCTATGTTTCTCTTTACTAGAATAGAAATTGAAGTTCACATCACTGAAATGTAATTGTTAAACAGTGAGTATAGAGATGATTCCAAAGTTGAAGTTTCATTTTTACCAAGTATGAGTAACACAATCTCCAAATAAGTTATTTTGCTCATGACTGGGACAGACTGTGGGTCCCTCTGGTGTATTTTATGTTAGTGTCAATTTGTCATGGTTGGAAAGAAAAAAAATCTTGCCTCTATGTCAGAGGTTGTGGATTTAAGCAGTAAGCCGGGACTTTTAGTCTAACACTCTAGTGCAGTGCTGCAGAATCAACAACAACAACAACAAATTACATTTACCCAGCGCCTTTCACATCGGGAGAACGTCCCAAGGTGCTGGACAGTCAGGGTTTTGGACCCGAGCTGGGAGTTGGGATCAGGGAGGTTGGAGTGCAGGAAAGGTAGGGATAGGCGGATGACCAAATGCGCGGTCGAAGAGGAGGGTTTAAGACGTGCCTTGATGGAGGCAATGGAGGGAATATAATAATAATAATAATCCTTGCATTTGATATAGCGCTTTTCACATCTTCTCAACGTCTCAAAGTGCTTCACAGAATATGCTGTAAAGTGAATTGACCATATATTTGTGGGCAAAACGCGGCAGCCGATTGTGCACAGCAGCGTCCCACACACAGTCGTGGATTGAAAATGACCAATTTATTATTGTTTTGGAGGGATTATTATTAGGCTCTGTGTGGAGTAAGGAAGCTTGCCCAAGGTTTTGCCGTGCCTTGTGTGGTGCACATCCACAGGTATGAAGAGACATCAAGGGACGAGGCAAAGGAAATGTGGGATGGGTGCAGAGAGGCTGAAGGCCCGACCACCGATGGTGGTCATGGAGCAGGCCGGAGTCCACTGAGCGGAGGGAGTGGACAGGTCTATATGGGGTTAGCAGCTCACAAACCTAATAACTCCATATAGCACTGTATTGATGGAGGTCATCTTCAGATTAGACGTTGAAGATTGCGTGGCAATCCAAAAGGAGATGGAAGTCTCCAAGGGTTTTGGCAAACAATCTGCCTGGAGAGTTTTGATGATGTGATAAAGTGCTTTATCAAATGCAATGATTATTAATATTGTGATAAGAACAGAATTATTATTCAGTGCCCTCTGCTGGAGGTATTCAGGAGTGGGCATCAAGTGAGGACAGGATTGTGATCTGCTGCTCTGCAGACTCATACTCAAGTTAAAAAAAAGTTAAGGATAAAAGGAGAGTAGGGGAGAAAAGTGGCGGAGTAAATTAATGAGGAAATCACCCCCCAAAAGCATAAGGTGGTATAATTTAAATTTATAACATTATTTTGAGATTGGAAGAAATTTTTCTTCACACATCAATGATATAAGAAACAGACTCCTACTCCACCACGCTTTACAGGAAATTATATGAAGTGCTTTGAGACATCCTTCTGTTGCAAAAGGCTGTATATCAAAGGCAGGGACTATTCTTATTAAATTGTATTATTTCAGAATTGAGATCAGGGCTTACACAGGACAGCGAGTAAACAAGATCCAGTGTGAATTAAACTGGAGATGGAATAAGTGAATAAAGTGGAGTTGTTGGGTCCGGGGAAGGTTGATAAGCCAAGTTTTTCTCCAATCAAACTTGTATGTGCTCATGTGTAAGATGGTTCACTCTTCTCCTCAATGCTACAGTTCCTGTATTTTGTTTCCTAAAGTGAAGGAAACTGTGGTTGCTTAAGATGTGGTTAACAAATTGACAATGTGAGACACTGGGGCAAGTGCAGAACGTTATTAATATTGTGGCTTTGTTTGTCTCAGTTGGTGTCAGGGTCAAGACTCATAAGATGGGAGGTTCAAGTCTTGTATTGGCATTTGAGCTCATAATCTAAATTGACACTCCTCTGAGCAGAAACTCTCCATGGCCAGAGATCTTTTGTCTTTGACTTATGTACGAAACAGTAAAACCAAGGTTCTGTTTTCAGGGAGATATTGCATGATAACTTGAACTGTTCAAAAATAGGAGAGTTTCTCCCTTGAGATTCATTGGTTATTCACTTCATGACCGTTCTAGAGATCTGACTGGTGCAAAAACTGTTCTACGAACAAAAACGCATTAGACAGAAATTGTTGTGATAATAATAATCCTAATAATGTTAACATTTAGTATAGAATCTTTCATGTCAGGAGGAAGTCCCAAAGTGCTTCACAGGATATTTTTTGGGGGTGGGGGCAAATTTAAAGGGACACTGCTCTCATGAGAAGATAGAACTTTTCCCTCATTTGTTTGAAGAATGTTCTGAATGTGGTTTTGACACACAAATGCATCGTGGAGATACAGAGGAGCTAAAGCCAGTCTCACACTGTATAAACAGCGTCAGTGCAGCAGCTAATAAGTGAGGCTTTCCTTTACCTCTTTGGAGCTGGAGAGTGCTGTGCATTTCACTCTCACAGCGCTCAGAAAGGTGTTCAGCGCAAGGGGTGAGGTGAGGGCAGGTCTGATCTATTTATTGCTGATCGCTAGCTAAAAACTAAACTTAGCAACCCAGCTGGTGTGCTTCCTCACATCTGCTATCTGAAGGGTCTTGGCAAATTGGCTGCCATGTTCGTTTGCACACAAAAGCAGCCTCTGCCCCCAGCAGTAGTTTTTGGAGTCCTACTGCATTGTGGTTATCTCACTTGATAATAATTCCTTAAAAGAAAATTGGTCACTCAATCCACGACTTTTTATGGGACGCTGCTGTGTACAATGAGCTGCCTCATTTCACCTACAAAATACAGTCAATCCACTTTACAATTTATTCTGTGAAGCACTTTGAGACTTCTCAATGATGTGATAAGGTGCTGTATCAAATGTTAGGATTATTACAATACACCTTAATGTGTAGTGACTGTTTTGTGAGTGAACGTGACTGCCAATTTGCATACAGCAATATCCCAAACTGGCATGAAGTGAGTGACCAATGTTATTTGGGGGAAAGTTGGCCAGGACAGTGGGAGAAACTCCCTTCTCTTTTCAACCAGTGGCTTGGGAGACATGTTCCTCTTCTCAAGCATTATAAAAATACAAGTTCCTTCTTTCCTTTGCTTGCCTTCAAAATACACAGTGACTACACTATACAATAAATCCTTTGAAATGCTTTGAGACGTCCTCCAGATATGAAAGGAACTATATCAACCTCAAGGATTATTATGAAAGCATGAACATAATATTTAATCTCTTTCACTTCTACTGGCACACAGCTGTTTGTGGTTAACATTAACACAATTGGATCTACCACAGTCAACCACATTTTTCTTGGTTTAAGATGACCAGTCCTAGCCCTTTCACTCCTGAACATTGCAAAGACTTTTTTGGAGATTGAGAGGAATAGTGAAGGATAATTTGTCATGTTTTGGTACACTGGCAACCTATGTGCTAAAGTAGGAACTGCCCAATTGTGTGTTCTTATTTAACTAAGATAACCCATGCATTGCTGGGACAGGTTATCTGGTTAGCGAGACCCAGCAACAACAACATGGATTTATATAGCGTCCTTTACCCAGAATCTCAGATAACTGCAAAGTGATGTAGGTGGATGCCAAGCCAAGGAGGAGAAGTGACCATAAGCATGGTTGAACAGATAAATCTTAAACTGGGATTTAAACAGCAACAAATTACATTTCTATAGCATCTTTCAAGTCTGGAAGACTTCCCAAAGCGCTGGGCAGTCAGGCATCCGCACTCGAGCTGGTGGTTGGGATCAGGAGGAGTGGAGGGTTAGGAGGGAGACTGAAGGCACGGTCGAAGGACGGTCTTGAGATGGGTCTTGATGAGGGCAAGGGAGGGGGCGAGGCGGAGGGACTGTGGGATGGAGTTCCAGAGGGTGGGGGCAGAGAGGCCAAAGGACAATCCAGAGAGGTTGAAGTGGATTAAGGCAGGGAGTTCCAGAGGTTGGTAGTGGCTGATGGCATGGTCGCTGATGGTGGCGCGGACATGCAGTCGGCTTGTACCGGCTGAGAAAAGGGGACAGACAGAAGAGTCGAGTACGGGCAGGTCAGAGGGTTTATCAGTTGATGGATTAAACACCAGTTACATCAAGAATTGTAATATAGAATTTCCCAATATGTACTTGTCCTGATCATACAAAGGTTTTCTAGGGAGTGACAGAATAAGCCATTTTAATGCATTTACTTGTGAGTTTAAAGCTTAGAAATGGACGTCTGTCTCTTTCTGTCATGGAAATAAAAATGAATAATCTTTGCATTTGATTTTGCTTTTTGACATTGGGAGGACGTCTAAAAAGGACTTCATGAGATATACTTTAAAGTGTAGTGACTGTGAATTTTGTAGGAGAACCCAGCAGCCAATTTGCACATAGCAACGTCCCACAAAAAGCCATGGAGTCTTACCTCACAAACTGCTAGCAGTACATCTGCACAAATGGCTTCTCCTCCCGCTTTCACCTGGTTACCTGCGGGGTATCCCAAGGATCCATCCTTGGCCCCCTTCTCTTTCTGATCTACATGCTCCCTTGGGGATGTCATCCGCAGACATGGGGTCCATTTCCACATGTACACGGACGACACCCAACTCTAATTTTCCACCTCTCTTTGTGACCCCAATCCCCTGATGTTCCGTCAGCTGCCTGTCAGACCTCAGAGGCTGGATGAGCGCAAATTTCCTTCAGCTGAACGTTGACAAGACGGAAGCCATACTCTTTGACTCTTGTCAACGTCTAAAAGCACAGGGTTCTCACTTCCTCCACCTACCTGACCTCCCTCTAAAACTCTCCGAACCCATACGCAACCTAGGCGTCAAGTTCAACCCCCAATTATCCTTCCTCCCCCAACATCCAGTCCCTCACCAACACTGCTTTCTTCCACCTCTGACACATTGCCAGTCTCCGCCAATACCTCACTCCAAAAGCCGCTGAAACATTCCAAAAGCCCTGAAACCCTGGTCCATGCCTTTGTCACCTCTCGGCTGGACTATTCAAATGCCCTCCTTGCCTGTCTCCCCTCCACTACCATTCATAAAATCCAGGTCATACAAAACTCTGCCGCCTGCATTCTTACCCGCACCAAACTCTGCTCCCCGATCACCCCAGTCCTTGTCAGTCTGCACTGGCTGCCTATCCCAGAGAGGTTCGACTACAAGATCTTCACCCTTGTACTCAAATCCCTCCACTCCTCTGCACCTCCCGACCTCTCTGACCTCCTTTCCCTCTAAACAGTACCCGTTGCCTTTGTTCCTCTGGGTCTGGCCTCCTCCTCGTCCCCCGCTCCACCCTCGGCGGCTGTGCCTTCAGCCACTGGGAGAAACTCTCTTCCCTTTTTGAATGGTACCAGACTGTTTTTGGTTGGACATTTCATGCTCATGTTAAAATGTTTCTGAAATGTTTATTACAAAATAACTGAATAATCTTGGCTTACAACAACAACTTGCATTTATATAATGCTCTCCATACTGGGCGGGGTCCCAGAGCGCTTAACAATGGTGGAGCCCGATGCCGAGCAAAGGGGTGGGGGAAGGTGACCATAGGCCTGGTCAAAGACCGGGGAAAGAGGGGGCAAGTCTAAGGGATTGAAGGAGGTTGTTCCATAGCTTTTGGGCGTAGCGGCTGAAGGCATGGCCGCCGATGGTGGATCGGAGGTTTCGAGGGACAGTTAGGAGAGTTGAGCCAGTAGAGCAGAGGCAGCTGGATGCTTAACAGTAAAGTTGGTGATATTTGGTTAAAGTTTGCCTCCCGTCCCCTAAAGGATCAAGTTTAAGACCCTCATCCTCACCTTTAAAACCCTCCATGGTCTTGCTCTTCCCTACCTCTGTGACCTACTAAATTCTTAACAACCTATCTGCTCCCTTATTGGCGAGCAATAACCTGCCCCATGTGCCGTAACCTGCCTGCTCCACCCTTTCTGCCCACCATCTGGAATATCCAGGAGCCCCTCCGCCTCACCCCTTAGCTTTAGACAGCCCATACTAGTTGTCTCAAGACTTTCATCTTTGACCATGACTGTTTGTGGGACGCTGCTGTGCACAATTGGCTGCCACATTTCGCCCACAAATACACAGTCAATTCACTTTACAGTATATTCTGTGAAGCGCTTTGAGACGTCGAGAAGATGTGAAAAGCGCTATATTAAATGCAAGGATTATTATTATTATTATGACTTTGATCCCATCCCCATCGCCCTCCATCCCTCTTGATTCCTCAAGCTTGGGTGCAAACCCTTGAGTGTCCAGGACTTTAGGATGACCTCCCAACGTGAAAGCGCTATATAAATGTAATTTGTTGTTGTTGTGATGCAATAGCATACTAATTGTTTTTGATCACCCACGCGTCTGATGCCCACAAAAACCTTTGTGCCTCTAGTTCTAGTCAGAGAGGCAGAGTATTTACCTTTCAGGCCTGGAATGCACATTATCAGCGAGACAAAGTCTGTTCGCAAACAAATACAATATAATTTATATTTATACTGTGTAACACCTTTCAGGTCGGGTGGATGTCTCAAAGCACTTGATGTTGCAGGCTGTGCACAAATGATTGCACAATATACTTTGCAGCCGTTAGTTGCTTAAGTCAGTGAGAGTTACCACATACTAACAGGGTGAAACGTTGGGCAAGTTTCCTTGCTCCATATGCCTCTGTTCATCTAAATAAGTAGGAACCCAGTTGTTAGTCGATTTGTAATCGCTTTTCCGGACATAATAATCCCTTAAAATAATTTTTAAAAAAAGTAATAAATTGGTCACTCAATCTACGACTGTTTGTGAGATACTGTTGTGCATAATTGTTTGCCATGTTTCGCTCACAAACTGTACAATCACTTCACTTTACAGTATATTTTGTGAAGCACTTTGAGATGCCTCAATGATATGATAAGATGCTATATCAAATGCCAGGATTATTATTATATTATTATTATAAATAACATAGTAGCAGTACATGTTTGGATGATAAAGAAGATCACAACATGTTTTCCCCTTTATAACCTTACTGACTTGTGGGATTTATGAAATAGTGGAACAAAAGCAATCAAACAGACCGAGAACACTATTATTCTAAAACTGTGTTGGAGCAAAATAATTGTGGTGAAAGAAATGTAGGGTTAAGAATTCAAAAGGGACAAATCAGCAACAAACTGTATTTTTATCACGCCATTCGCTTCAGGAGGATGTCCCAAGTTGATGGAGAGTCAAGGCTTTGCATTCAGGCTGGGGATTGGATTTGGTGGGGTCCAAATAATGAAGATGATGAAGATGACCAAAAGCGTGGACAAAGGGGAGGGTCTTGAGATGAACCTTGAAGGAGGTAAGGGAAGGGTGAGGCGAAATGGATTTTCAGTCGGTGGGGGTATAAAGGCTGAAGCCCCTACCGCTGATGATGGGGCAGGCCGGGCTGGGGATGTGAAGCAAGCCAGTGCTTGCCGAGCAGAGGTAGCAGGCAGATTGATAGGATTTTAGAAGGTCCCAGGGATAGAGTGTGGCTAGACTGTGGAGGGATTTAAAAGTGAGGATGAGAATTTTGAACTCAATCCTCTGGGGGATTGAGAGCCAGTGGAGCTGGGCAAAGATGGGGGTGATTGGGTCACGGAGCCTGGTGCGGGAGAGGACACAAACCGCTGGATGGTTTGCAGCTTGTGGAGGGAAGAGTCGGGAAGCCCAGCAAGCAGAGAGGTTGGCGTGGTCTAGCCTGGATGAGGTGAAAGCATGCCAGAATCCCAGAATCCCTCTGCCTTGTCCCATTCCTTGCCTTCATCAAGGTCCAGCTCAAGACCGGCCACACTCCTACCCCCACTCTCCCTACCCTCCAATTCTCTTGATTCTAACCCCAGCTCGGGTGCAAACCCTTGACTATCCAGCACCTTAGGACGTCCTTCCGATGTGAACGGCGCTACATAAATGTAATTTGTTGTATGCGTGAAGATGAGGGAAGATTTCTGTTACCTGGAAATAAAATATACTACATGCAGTTTTTTAACTATTGATAAAGATTTTAATATCAAGATGGCGATTCTGCCATCGTTTGGAACCTACAATGGTTGCACATCACATTGTCAACGTGAGTGGGAATAGCATTCAGTGGCGTTACTCATTGAATAGTCTGCCACCATATTTTCTAGGATGACGCAAATAATGAGGCTTTATTAGATCTTCATCCATCAGTAAGATCTCCATGTATTCCTTGACCATTTCCGTCATACTTCTTTCGACTGATGGACGTGCTGGACGCCGCCCACCAGGAGAACTTTGTGATCTGATTTTTAGAAAAAAAATAAAACATATTAAGATAGGTTTATAGGCACACTCCCACTTAGGCCTAAAAATGCTGTTAAAGTTCTGTTTGCAGTAATGCAGTGAATATTTTTTCAAGCTCTGAACAATTTTACAAACAAAATTAGACTGGTATTTAGGATGAAAATACATTAATATAATAATAACAATCCTTGCATTTGATATAATAATAATAATCCTTGAATTTGATATAGCGCTTTTCACATCTTCTAGACATCTCAAAGCCCTTCATGGAATATACTGTAAAGTGACAGTATATTTGTGGGCGAAATGTGGCAGCCAATTGCGCACAGCAGTGTCCTACAAACAATCGTGGTTTGAGTGACCAAATTATTATTGCTTTTTTTTCTTGAGGGATTATTATCAGGCGTGTGGAGTAAGGAAACTTGCCCAAGATTTTGTCCTGCTGGGAATCGAACCCAGGTCTCTTGCTTGCGAGGCAAGCGCTCTAACCACTGAGCTACAGGACTCCACATATAGCGCTTTATCACGTTTATGAGATATCTCTCAGAATAAAGTGAATTGCATGTGTATTTTGTGGGTGCAACGTGATAGCCAATTGTGCTCAGCAGGATCCCACAAACAGTCGTGGATTGGGTGAGGCGTGTTGAGTAAGGAAACTTGTGTAATGTTTTGTCCTGCCCAGGAATCAAACCAGGTCCTCTCGCTTGCGAGGTGAGTGCTCTAACCATTATGCTACAGGACTTCATATAATCTCCAAACCCCTTTCCTGCTTTCTGTATCCTTTGTGTAATAAAATCTCTCTGGCCTGACAGCCTTCACTTTGATGGGAACTGCACACAGATGTTGGCAGGGGATGGGGGAATGTGTGATACTGAATGCTGAGCAAATATCAAAGTGTCCCCTTAGAGGACTAGCCGTGAACATAATAATGTATTAAATCCTGGGCGTGCTTGAGGATTCTGTTCTCCAGGATTCCATTGACATCCTGCGTTCTCACTGGATATCTACAAAATCCAGTTAATCCAAAACTCTGCAGCCCATATATTCACTAGCACTAAACTCTGTACCCCAGCACATCAGTGCAATCCAGGCTCCACTGGTTCCTTATCACTGAATGGAATGATTTCAAAATCCTCATATTCATCTTCAAAGTCCTTCATGCCCGACATAATTTTTAAATACGCAAAGAGGTTTTATGCCAAATCGGTGCCCTCGCGAATCAGTGTCCACCTTTTACCTGAAACTCCCATGCCTTTTCGAGGACCCAAACCGCCACCGCTTAGGAGCCTTCAACTTCTTGGACGCTGAATCCTGCCTTCAAAATTGTGCACAGAATTTCTTTTCAAAAAAGCCTGCACTTTTGCAATATTTTGCTACCAGAATTGCAACCTCGAAGGGGTGACAAAATGAGACATTCGATGTGATAGTAATGATATTATCATAATAATGATATTATTACATTGTTGGAAATTCTTATTCTTGTCAATGTCTTAGCTGATAACTGACTCTTCAACTTTATCAATATGGTTGGACCTGAAACTGCCCCAATGACTATTGAGCCAGTTGGGGTGGCCTATAAGTCTGTCCCGGATGTTGACAATTCAATGGCAAACACAGGCCTAACTCAACTTGATGGTAAATATCACGTCAAATGTTACATTTTCACACTTTTTATAATTGTAGTTGATGGATTTTAATTTTGCAAAAGATCTTTTTGTTATATTGAAGAAGTGAAGCAATACCTTTGTATTATATTGATAACCATCTGCACCCATTTTTCATTTGGATCCAAACAGATTTTGTTTCCTTTGATGAGTGTAATGCTGAAAAACAAGGAAAATGCTTCACTTTCCAACTTAATAATAATAATAATAATTTTATTTCCTATGCCAAGTTTCCCATACCGATTGATTTAGTAGCTATCCACTTGCTGGCGGCTGAAGTCAACATTCAATGTTGTGCACAGAAATTTGCTACACTATATTGGCCCGTGGTAATAATTCAACAAATCAATACATTGAAACAGCTTAAAATGCATCACAGGATGTGCTACAGAGTGTAGTGACTGCTTATTCTGTAGGAAAACGTGGCAGCCAATTGCACACATCAATATCCCACAAAAAGCCATGGAATGAATGACCAATTTTGTCTAGGAGATAATTGGTCAAGGCACTGAGAGAAGCTTCCTTCTCTTTATGAATAGTGCCATGAGATCTTTAACATCCACTTGAACAGGCAGATGGGACCTCGGGTTAATGTTTAACCTGAAGGGTACAATGATCCCACCTGATAGAATTTTTGTGTAAACTGTATCATTGTAACTGTTTCTAATAATAAACTGCTTCTAATAATAAACCATAAATGTGAGACTTCATGAACAGCACTTACATGATTTCATCAACACTGCAGTGTGGGCCATTGGTAATTAAGTCAACATTTGTGATGTGCTTTGGATGGATGAATGTTGACTGAGTTTTGATACATCGGCAACGTAGGTACGTTTTCATTTTTCCTTCGGAATATGAAGCTACAAATTACAGTGGATAAAGGGATTATTCCAATTTTAGAGGCAAGTAGCACAATCTCAAAATAATTTATTTTGTTCACGAGTAGAGCAGACTGAGTTCAGCAGTTGTTGTGGACTATCGGGAAGTAAAATGGGACCAGTAAGTACTAATGCTAAGAGTAGCAGAACATTTAGCAAAATGCGACCATAACATCATTAGGTTTGATATGAGGATTAGTAATAATAATAATCCTGCATTTGACACATCGCCTTATCATGTCTTCAAGATGTCTCAAAGCGCTTCACTGAATATACTGTAAGTGCATTGACTGTATATTTTGTGGGTAAAATGAGGCAGCCAATTATGCACCGCAGTGCCCCACACTAACAGTCGTAGATTGAGTGACCAAATTATTATTTTTGATTTTTTTTTGAAGTGATTATTACCCCTGGAAAATGCATCCACCAATCAAATAACAACCGGGTTCCCATTTACTGCTAGATAAACAGAGGCGCATGGAGTAAGGAAACTTGCCTAACGTTTTGCCCTGCCTGGGAATCAAACCCAGGTCCTCTGGCTTATGAGGCGAGCGTTATAACCGATATGCTACAATACTAGGATTGAATTTTGGTAGAAAAAAATGAGAGGAGGGAGTAATATATTGAAAGGCAGTACAGTATCTTCCAAGAAGTGAGGAGTAAAGGAATTTGGGAGTGCAAATGCATAGGTCATTGAAAGTGACTATGCAAATGACAATGAGTGTAAAGACAGCCTGCTGGTAGAATACACAGGGGCATAGAGTACAAAAGTAAAGCAACAATACTACGTTTGTATAAATCATTGGTTCGGTCACAACTATGTACTGCAACCAGGTTTGAGCAAGTCATTTCAGGAAAGATGTTAATACAATACAAAATTACATTTGTATAGAGCCTTTCATGTCAGGAGAAGGTCCCAAGGCGCTGGGGCTAACGCTCTTAGGGGGAGTTCCTAGTATACAGGCGTATGAATGAGATTAGCTTGAAGTGGTACAGGGATAATGTAGAGTGGTGGGATTGAGATGATTTTACTCTTAGAGCTGATGCAGACTCAATGGGCTGAATGGCCCTTCTGCGCTGTAGATTTCTAGGTTCCTATTAACAGGGTTTTAACAGTTTTGATAATTAACCAGGAAGAAGCTACTTCCACTAGTTGGCTCACCTGTTTCACTGTCTCGCTATTCTAAAAGGGAATTATCTCCCTATCCCCCAGTGGACTGAGTTCAAGATTTTCATTGTGATCTTCAAATCCCTCTGTTGTCTTGTCCCACTGACTTCCATGACTTCTTTCAAACTGCCACTCCTTTTGCTCAGCGAACAATGACTTGCTCCATGACTCCTTCCCTATCTACCGCACCATAAGCGCGTAGGCTTTCAGCCATCTGCCCCCGTTCTCTGGAGCTCCCTCCCCACTCTTTCAAGGCTGGTCTCAAGATTTACCTCCTTGACCGTGCTTTTGGTCATCTTTCTGCTCTCCATCCCCCTACAGTTCCACCCCTAGCTCAGGTGTCCAGCCAGCTTTGTAAGCACTTTGGGATATCCTCCCAATATGAAATATACTATATTAGCTGTACCTGTTGCAGCTTTGCTTGCAACCAAAGGATGCAACATGGAATGTAGATTGACACACAGACAGACACACAGACAGACATACTTGCTTATCCTTGAAAGGTTTAATTTTTGCTTAAGCATCTTTATAATGATAAATATAACTGTATAATTTATAATGAGACTTCCTCCCAACATGAAAGGTGTTTTAAAAATGTAATTTTGTTGTTGTTGCTGTGGCCTAGCTTTATCTGTGTTCTTTATTTTGTTCCCATCGCTACTTGGCTACTCTGTGATGCACGATGCCACACTGCCTAGGGCAACTGGCATGGCCACCAGGTGTGACTGCAGCAAAAAAATGCAAAACTGAAATACAATTTAGGTTATAACTCATGAACAATAGGAGATACTTGAAAACAAATATGCCCATGTCGCTCCCATTACAAGACCTTTCCGATGAGGTATAAGTCATGTCTATACGTCAATCATTTATGAGATCCTTCTTGAAGCGCACACAGACAGACAGATTGACGTTTTATTGGTATAGATTGTAAATTGTA
This sequence comes from Callorhinchus milii, assembly GCF_018977255.1. Classification (NCBI taxonomy): domain Eukaryota; kingdom Metazoa; phylum Chordata; class Chondrichthyes; order Chimaeriformes; family Callorhinchidae; genus Callorhinchus; species Callorhinchus milii. The sequence goes on along the minus strand of NW_024704742.1, from coordinate 133,707 downwards.
ATGGGAGTTGGAACTCATATAGTCATTGGTGCTAGTACTCCAATGTGGTGCTGAAGATGCACTGCATTGTTGGAGGTACTAACCTTTGGATGAGACCTACCTGCCTGTTCAGATGGACATTCAAGATTTTAAGGTACTATTCGAACTGTAAAGGGAATTTCTAGGGTATAAAGTTCAAATATCCATATTTATATGCAAAGTTTGCTGAGTTTTTACTCATTCAAACTTTTACAGTCATTGACCCAGTGGACAGATTTTAAATATTTACTTTACAAAATTAGCAGATGGTTTACTTTGAGAAGAATATTAATTGACAATCCCGATAAATAATATCAAATGTAAAGGTATTAATACATGAAAGAATACTGCCATTAATTAGAAGTCACTCACTCGCTCAAACATAAAAGTTTAACACTGTCTGTATTAACATTTCTCGCACTTTAATTTTTAAATATAGTCAAGTAACTACTTCCATTCAGCAACCACCCCCTGTTAACAGTCACCCTGGAACACCCTGGACAGCCTGGTTCACACACCAACAAACCCTTACTTGGTGGCCCACTTTGGCCCAGGTTGTTTGAGACAGGTTTGACTGTATAGAAAATAAACAATTTATTTGTATGAAGTAATCAAATTTAGTTTATCAAATAATGAAGAGAGGGAATGACAAATACAGGTAAACCTTTCACATGCAAAGAACAGAAAGTGGTAAAGTACAGGAATGTATTCCACACAAGGCAGAGAATGAGAAAATTGCCGAGATATTAAAATATTACATACAAAGAGATGTTCTCCTGGCTTTACAGAAAGGTGCACAAAATCCAAGCAGCATGAGGACCACAAGAATTCTGCACCTCATTCTTGTTCTTGGCTTGACTTCCAGCTCTTTGCTGCTGCGATTGCCTGCAGGTCACCCTTTTATGACCAACTCTGATAAGCATGAAGATTACGAAACAAAGATTGCTTTGTGCTGTTGGAGCCAGAGGTTTCCCAATAAATCTGAGAAACGAATGCAATGCCTGTGGTTGAAGTATTACCTCAGAACGGAACAGGAGAAAACAATGGTGACATAACAAGTGTTCTGTGTCCAGGGCCAGATTGACATTTTGTGCTTATATTTATAAGCAATGGTGCCCAGTGGCGAATTGGCTCTCTGAAATCGTAAAATAGGGGGTCAATTTTTGTGTGTATGTGTGGGGGGCGTAACAGTCAATCACAGGGGGGATCGGCAGACAATCTCGGAGGCCTTAGGAAATTTCCTGATTTTCCATATAGCCAGAATCACGTCCTCCAAGGTGAGGACCTGGTGCCTCAGCACCATTGGCGCCCTTGTTAATCCACCATTGGCCATGCGTCCTATTGACAGAGCTCACCTAAATCATCCAATCCTACATTGATGATCTGTCACATAATATCTTTCCATTCATGACATCCACCCAGCCTTATAAAGCTGCAAACGATCATGCGCTCCTCGCCAGTATCTGTCACAGAAAAGCCATATGTCGGATGAGTAGCAGATCCTCCTAACTCCTTACCTATGAAGCTACCAACCCCTCTTCCCAAAGAGCAGTAGGAAGACAGTGAAATAGCACAAGTGCAGTGTTATGATGTTATGTTATGATGTTGTGTTATGATGTTATGGGAATATCATCATTTACCCTTGCCACCTCTCCAGGCCAAGGACACAATGAAGACATTTGGGTCCAGGTGGCCACGGTTGAGACTGTTTTTCTCTTCTTCCTCCTCTTCTTTCTCGAGCACTCGTCTCTCAAGCGAGGGAACTGGTTTCCTTATTTCACACACCTCAGTTTACCTAGCAGTAAATATGCAGTAAGTAGGAACTGGTTGTTAATCGATTCGTTAACTTTTACGGATTACTTTCCGGGGGCACTAATCCCTCCAAAAATGTTATAAAAAAATCACAGACTCTACCCTGTGCAACAAATTTTGTTTGGGACATCCTCCTGACCTGAAAGGCACTATATTAAATGAAATGATAATTTTTTTCTTTAATTGTTTTTTCATTACACATTATGAACTTAAGCGTGGGCGAGAAAACTAAAAATAGTTAATTATGAAAGCTTGAGCATAATATTTAATCTCACTTTTACAGCCACACAGCTCTCTGTGGTTCACCATATCATGGTTGGATCCACCACAGTGGATCAATTGATTTGCTTGGCATTACGCCGATCGGTCCAAGCCTATTTGCTCCTGATTATTGTGATGAAAAGAGAAGGGAGTTTCTCCCAGTGTCCTGGCCAACATTCCCTTATATAAAAATGTGTCACTCTCTCCATGGCTGTTTGTGGGACGCTGCTGTGCGCAATTGGCTTCTGCGATTCATTCACAAAATACACAATCAATCCACTTTACAGGATATTCTGTGAAACGCTTTGAGACATCTCGATGACGTGATGAGGCGCTGTATCAGTTACGATGCGAGGATTATTATTAATAACTTTTGGGATGGGGCGATATGGTGCAAATTGTACATAGTTAGGTTTCAGTAGACTGATAGTGTCTGTCCTGAAGCTGGTGTTGTGTGTTTTCACAAATAAGTTAGCCTGCAATGTATGACAATGATCACAGTTCATTTAGGGCAGTTTCTTAGGGGCCAAGTCCAATTGTGGAAGTGAAAACCAGCTGGCAAGAGTTATTTTTGCAGTTAATTAACATCAAAGCTGGACATTGAAATTGTTGTTGTGCCTTTGAACAAACCTAGCATCTGTTTTTTTCTGGCATATTGCTCTGATAGTATAATAACTAATTTTGGTGGCCCATTCATCATGACTCAATCTTTAGGCTGACGTATTCTGGTCCTACCACTTGAAGATTAGTTATGTCAAGAATTGGGGCTGGAATTTCCCAAGAGCCAATTGGAGTCCTGATTATGCAAATATTTGCATAATTCCTTAGAAATGACAGAGCAATATGCTTTGATGGCTTTTACTTGTGTGTTTAAAATATGGAAATTTCTGGTAATGAAATCAACATTGTTGAAGGCTTATGGATCTCATCCAACCTTGCTAGTTTGAAAGACCTACAGGAATCGTAATCAAAGTTATTTTGACCAAATGTGTAACATATTATTGCCATGGATATGTATGAGTGTCCTGGGACACCTTAGAACAACAACAACAAATTACATTTATAGAGCGCCATTCACATCGGGAGGACGTCCGAAGGTGCTGGACAGTCAGGGGTCAGGACCCGAGCATGGGGGAGGGGTGGGGTAGGGGTGAGGGAAGGCAGAGAGGTGGGAGGGCGACCAAAGGCACGATCGAAGATAAGGGTCTTGAAATCTACTCATTTGCTGTTCATGTGGCAATTTAACTAACTGTCACCACAACAAATTAGTGTTGTATCCTCTGCTGTGCCTAGGACTGGGATCCCCAGTGATGTCACTTAAACCAAATGAAGGTTTCCTGCGGAAGATTGTCTGCTAGATTACAGTCAAAGACTCACATTCACGGTGGATTTGTGGATTTCCATAGTGGACGTAGGGAATGGATACAGCACCATAATCTCATGTGGTTATTGCCTATTCCTGGAGAAAAGAGGTGAGAGTTGAGAGTGACACCTCCAAAGTTCACATTCAAGATATTGAGCTAAATGTTACCTGAGTATGTTTTATCAAGACCTTCCTCTTCGACCGTGCCTTTGGTCACCTTCCCACCAACACCCTTTTGACTCCAGCCCACAAGTCAGATACAAACCCTTGACTGTCCAGCACCTTGGGACATCCTCCGTGCATTATGTAAATGCAATTTGTTGTTGTTGTATGAGCTATGTTTTCCCAAATTGACAAAAAAAAGGCATTTAAATGTCTTCCTGGCTGGAAAATTTCTGAAGGGAGAAGGTATCCTTCTACTTCTTTCAGCCGCATATCTTACCTCACTAATGGCATGTGAAGCATGATCAGAGCAGAATGTCTGATATATTGAGAAAGTGTTGTGGTTAGGAGGCATATGGTATATGAAGGCTAACAGTTGTGAAAGGTTATATTCCTTTTATAGTTTACAAAATTTTAAATATGAAACTGCAGGAAATCTGATGATTGCACAATATTTTTTGCTGCCATTAGGTGCCTCATACCAATAGCAGCAGTCGGAGTAGGGAATGATCCTTACATTTGATCCTTACATTTGATACAATGCCTTATCATGCCTTCAAGTCATCCCAAAGAGCTTCACATATACAATAAGCTGAATTGACTGTATATTTTGTGGGCGAAACTCTGCAGCTTAATTGCGCACAGCAGGGTCCCACAAACAGTCATGGATTGAGTGACCAAATTTTTTTTTAAGGGATTATTACCCGCGGAAAAGCGATCTGCCAATCGACTAACAACCAGGTTCCTACTTACTGCTGATAAACAGAGGCGTGTGGGTGGGTTAAAGAAACTTGCCCACTTTTCGCCATGTATAGGCGCCCTGAATAGGAAGCAGCACAGCACTTAAGAACATTTGCTGGGGGATGGAGAAACAAGGTAGTCAAGTGAGGATGGGTGTGATAGGCTTGTGGAGCCTGGGGCAGGAGAATCTCCATTCATACACAGTTAAATCTTTATGTGATTCACACATACCGATTAATGTGGGATCAGTGACACTGAACAAGCAATAAACGTAATGATTTATTGTGGACGGGATGTGTTTCTTACATTTCTCATTCCATTTTTGTTTTACACCGATTTTAATTGAACTTTGTTCTAAATATTCTTTCCGCTTGGCTAACCAAAATGATGTTACCCTGGCTCATTTGGTAGCACTCTTGCCTCAGAATAAGAAGGATGTGGCTTCAAACCCCACGTTAGGATTTTGAGTCCACAGTTTAGGCTGACACTCTAGTGGAGAGCAAGGGGCTTGTTGCATTTTTTGAAGCGCCATCCCAATTTGTGTATGATCTCTGCTATCTGAATAAAGGCAGAATAATCATGAGAAAAGGATTGTTTTCAGGCATATCTGTGGCCTCAGCTACCATTACCTTGGAGCAATTCACAGAGACAGTGTTGGAAGCCAAGCAAGGGAGTAAGAGAAAGGGAAGTGGTGCAAAATAGGGTTGAAGGAGTAGGTATTTAGGTGAGATGGAAAGATGTAACAAATGCAGTTTCCCCATATTTTCCCAAATCATATCAACTGGGGCCTGGGGGCTGTAAATAATAATAATCTTTGCATTTGATATAGGGTCTTATCACGTCTTCGGGATGTCTCAAAGAGCTTCAAAGTGAAGTGAATTGATTGTATATTTTGTGGGTGAAACGTGGCAGCCAATTTCACACAGAAGTGTCCCGCAAACATTGTGGATTGACTGACCGAATTTTTTTTTTTGGAAGGAATTTATCCAGCCCGGTGGGATGATTTCAGCTGGTCTGCCAAATGTTCTTCATACCTGTCAAGTCTAGCGGTTTTCCCCATAGACTGTGGGGTCTTAAGCCCGTCTATGGAGAAAACTCCAGTCTACAATGGGGAGCAGAGATGGTGCTAGTCTTCTTTCCAGGCCCAGTGAGAGCCCATGTATGTGGCAGGCTGAACGGTAATTTCAACGAAAGACAAGTCTTAAGGGCCCTTGATTTAAGGTTTAGCTTGAATTGATAGGTATCCATCAACCCCACCTCCCCACCCCCGCTTGGGTCCAAATCCCTGACTGTCCAGCGTCTTGAGAAGTCCTCCCGATGTGAAATGCACTAAACAAATGGAATTTTATATTGTATTGTACCTATTCAAGAAAGTGTTTAACTGCCATTGAGGTGCTTCATTGCGTACTGTAGTGCTCAAGAAATAAATTTGAAAATTCCTGAGAGAAGTGTTGCATGGTTACGAAGATTGATTATTCATGCATATTGTTAAAAATATATTATTCTTTTATAATTTGTATGAATTTTTGCATTGCCTATTTAAAGTTGCATTGCAACTGAAACACAGTGAAATTAAGTAGTAGTTACTCAATTTAGAACATAGAACTTCTATATGATTCTTCGAGGTTATGGTTCTGTAAGGGAAATACAAAAATATTGCTTATGTGGGCTGCGTACATTTCTCAAAAATACTGCTCTCTACAGCCAAAAGGTTGGACCACCCTGATTACATCATTAAAAAGGTAGTACAGCATTCTGACCTCTATTTTCTGTCAGTTCCCTGAAAGCACATTATCTAATTTTGGTTACACTGGAGTGCAGATGCAAAGTAACATGCAAAATTAAATTTTGTAGAGAAAATAGAAAGGATATATGCAGTTTAGAACCTACTATTTCGTACCTTAATAAGCTCAGACATCGATGCACCTTGTGGTTTACGATGGCAGCTGGTGTTTTCGCTTTTGTTGCTTTTTTCTGCTGGAGAAAGGCGCCAAAAAGTCGAACGAAACATTGGCAAGCAAAATTCTGACAGCAAAATGGCGTTAACCAGCATTTGAGATTGTAATTCTCTTTTAATTATTTGATAGTCTATCAGCCTGAGTCAGTTGGAAGTACTTTCGTTTCTGAGTCAGAAGGTTGCAGGTTCAAGTCCCACATGGGGCCTTGGAACTCTTATAGTCTAGCCCGACAATCCATTGCTGAAGGTGTGTTGCAATATCAGAGGTGCCGTCCTTTGGATGAATGGATGAGATGGTAAACCAAGGTCCTCTCTTCCTGTTCAGTTGGATATCAAAGATCCTGTGAACAAGGAATGGAGTTTCTCCCCATGTCCTGCACAACAATCCTCCAGATAAAATTGGTCATTCGTTTAATGGCTGTTTGTGGGACATTGCTTTGTGCAAATTGCCTTCAAACTAGAATCAGTGAGGTATAATAATAACAATAATAATAATCCTTGGATTTCATATAGCATCTTATCACATCCTCGAAATGTCTCAAAGTGTTGAGTCCTGTAGCTCAGTTCGCAGAATATACAGTAAAGTAAATTGACTGTCCTTTTTGTGGGCAAAACGTGGCAGCTAATTGCACACAGCAGTGTCCCACAAAAAGTCATGGATTGAGTGATGAATTTATTATTATTATAGGAATTATTACTCCCGGAAAAGTGATCCGGCAATCGACTAACAACCGGGTTCCTACTGATTGCTAGTAAACAGAGGCGCGCGCGCGTGTGTGTGGAGCATGGAAACTTGTCCAATGTTTTCCCTGCCTGGGAATCAATCCCAGGCCTCTTGCGTGCCAGGTGAGTGTCTAACCACTGAGCTACAGGACTCCACACTTTATAGTAGATTCTGTGAACACTTTGAGATGTCCTCCCAACTTGGAGTCCTGTAGCTCAGTGGTTAGAGCACTCGCCTTGTAAGCAAGACACCTGGGTTCGATTCCCAGCAGGGCGAAACCTTGGGCAAGTTTCCTTACTCCACACGCAGCCTAATAATAATCCCTCCAAAAACAAAACAATGATAAATTGGTCATTTTCAATCCACATCTGTTTGTGGAACCCTGCTGTGCGCAATTGGCTGCCGCGTTTCGCCTACAAATATACCATCAATTCACTTTACAGCATATTCTGTGAAGTGCTTTGAGATGTCGAGAAGATGTGAAAAGCGCTATATCAAATGCAAGGATTATTATTATTTTTAATGGGAAAGAGACTATATGAAAGCTATATTATTATAGCGAATCACACAATTTCAGTTAATAATATTTGGTTAACTTTTTTCAAGGCAGCTTCACACTGGAAATCTTCAAAGAGTCACTCCCAAATCAATTTCCCCTTCACTTTTCAAAATGGGCAACCCTTTATGTTTTACTATTCCATGTTCTGACAATCATTGCATTACTTTCATCTACTTCAAAATCTATCCTGCCCAAATCTTCCTGAATATTATGTACCTTCACAGGGAAATTTCCATGTGTAGAATGCATATATATGTGGAGCTCAATCTGGTTTGGATACATGTAAGCACTTGTCAGGTACTAGGCTACTCCCCCACTCCCAAGACTTTGTCACAATAGTGTGGCGACAGTCCAGTTGTTATCATGTGGTTCACAGAGTACCTTTTCACTGCAGAACGTAGCACGCACCAACAAATCATACCAATTAACTACATTCAATCAGCTCTGCCAGTATTAACATTGAAAATGACACAAGGGAAGGTATCAAAAAATGCTAATGAAATAAACTGGGCATTAAGATTCAAAAATAACATTTGCACTAATGGAGATCTGAAATAGAAATTCACACTGGGCTGATGAGTAAACGCTGTGTGTGATCCGAGATGAATAATCACATCGAAGCCTGAATTTATTGTGAGATCCTGTAGCTTACTGGTTAGAGCACTCGCCTTGCAAGCGAGAGGACCTGGGTTAGACTCCCAGCAGGGTGAAACGTTGGGCAAGTTTCCTTACTCCACACGCCTCTGTTTACCTAGCAGTAAGTAGGAACCCAGTTGTTAGTTGATTGGCAGATTGCTTTTTCAGGGGTAATAATTCCTTCAAAAAAATATAATACTGTAATAATAAATCGGTCACTTCAATCCACGACTATTTGTGGGACGCTGCTGTATGCAATTGGCTGTCATGTTTCACCCACAAAATATACAGTCAATTCACTTTACAGTATATTCTGTGAAGCGCTTTGAGACGTCTTGAAGATGTAATAAGGCGCTGTATAAAATCCAAGGATTATTATTATTCTTTCATTTCAGACACTGTGACATTTGGGAATTTTCACCGAATAATGAGCAACATTACCCAACCCATCTGAACTAATCTGTACACAAGGTAGAAGAGGATTGCATAGGGATGTATGTGAAGTGCATAGGGAGACTTTGACTTATTTTGACACTGTACAGTCTGTGGAATTATATGTAACCTTACAAAAAAGCACAACTTCCAAGAAACATGCTTTTCAGTATTCAACCCACCCACAGATTGTGATGTTGGAAATTTAATATTTACTGAAATGGGTATTTTAGCCCCGGCTTTGAGCTGCTGGTTATTTGCAATAGGGCTTCTTTTCTTGACTGCCTCAATTACATTGAGGAAGTGAAACTTAATACCTACATAGCATTTATTCTAAAAAAGCCTTCTATGAATCCAGTCACCTTTGCGCGGTGTCTTAGTTTCAAGTGGAGAGTTCCTGTAAATTTAAATTTTGTATTAAAAATGAAACCCTTATGCTAATCACCAGTTTCCCCTGGGCTACTCAGTTTCCAATGTTCACGTGATGAGCAAATACTATTGTCACCATTTCATCAGACTTTTTTTTTACATTTAACTTCAAACTGGCCCAACAAGTTTCACCCTGTAAGACTGTTTTGTCTTAAAATTTAAGGTCATACAGAATTATGGAAAAATCTTAAATTTAGTCTTCATTTGCAAACTGGTTACAGTTTGAAACAATGGGATAAAAAATGCAAGATCTTGGATCAGATTTCAGGTGATTTTCACAAAACTATTTTAGTAGATAATTATTGACTATTTTCAAGACTTTGACACAAATGATCAAGGATATTTCAAAATTAATTCAGTAATCATCTTGGATTGGCATTCAGAGTTAGCGGAGTACAAATACTTTTTTGCAATCAGTCTGTGGAGTTCTGCAGCATATTGGTTAGAGCACTCGCCTCCCAAGCGAGAGGACCTGGGTTTGATTCCAGGACAGGGCGAAATGTAAGGCAAGTTTCCTTACAACAACAACAACAACAACAACAAATTACATTTGTATAGCGTCTTTCGCGCTGGGAGGACGTCTCAGGGCGCTGGACAGCGTACAGCATTTCAGACCCGAGCTGGGGTCAGGGAGGGAGAAGGGGGGAGAGGAGAAGGGGAGTGGCTGATGGCAGGACTTGAAGGAGGCTAAGGAGGGGGTGAGGCAGAGTAATTGGGGGATGGAGTTCCAGAGATTGGGGGCAGAATGGCTAAAGGCTCTCCCGCCAATGGTGGGGTGGGTGGGTTGGGGAACGTGGAGCCGGCTAAGCGGAGGAAACAGGCGGGTTGGTAGGGGATTAGGAGGTTGCAGAGTAGGGTGAGGCAAGGCCATGGAGGGCTTTGTAGGTGAGGACCAGGGTCTTGAATTCGATCCTCTGAGGGATGGGGAAGCAGTGGAGTCGGGCGAGGGTGGGAGTGATGGCGTCGCGGACCCTGGTGCGCGAGAGTACACGAGCTGCAGAGTTCTGGATGATCTGCAGCTTGTGAAGGGAAGAGTTGGGAAGGCCGATGAGGAGGGAGTTTCCGTAATCGAGCCTTGATGTGACGAATGCGTGGGTGAGGGTTTGGGCAGCCTGAGGGGTGAGGCAGTGGCGGAGTCTGGCAATGTTGTGGAGGTGGTGGGAGGCAGGGCTGGTCAACGTGCGGATGTGGGGGAGAAAGGTCAGTTCAGGGTCAAACAAGATACCCAGGTTCCTGACTGGCTTCGTGAGGTTGAATGTGCAGCCGTGGAGGCTGATGCTGCCAGCGCCCGAGGTACGGAGGTGCTGGCGCGAGCCAATCAGGAGGGCCTCGGTCTTGCTGACGTTCATTTGGAGAAAGTTGTCCCTCGTCCAGGACTTGATGTTGGACAGGCAGTCGGTCAGGACACCAGTAGTCCTGGAGTTGAGTGTCATCTGCATACATGTGGAAATTTACCCCATGTCTGTGGATGATGTTACCAAGAGGGAGCATGTAGAGGGTGAAGAGAAGGGGCCCGAGGACAGAGCCCTGAGGTACACCGCACAAGACGGTGTGGTGGCTGGAGGAGAAGCCGTTTGCCGTGACGAAATGGAGGCGGTGTGAAAGGTAGGACCTAAACCAGTCAAGGACAGAACCTTGAAGGTTGAGGTGGGAGGAGAGGCGGTGGAGGAGGATTGAATGGTCCATGGTGTCAAAGGTGGCAGAGAGGTCAAGGAGGACGAGGAGGCAGAGGAAGCTTGACCTTGACCAGAGCAATTTCCGTGCTGTGGGCAGCATGGAAACCCAATTGGAGGGGTTCATAGAGGGAGTGGGAGGAGAGGAAAGAGCAAAGCTAGGAGGCAATGGCTCTCTCAAGGACCTTGGACAGAAAAGGGAGGTTGGAGATGGACCGGTAGCTGGATAGCTGTGATGGTCAAGCAAAGTTTTCTTCAAGGTGGGATGATAGTGACTGTTTTGAGGGATGTAGGAACAGTGCCAGTTGACAGGGAGAGATTGATGATGTCGGCGGCGAGGAGTAGGAGCTGGGATTTAAGGAGAGACGTGGGGATGGGGTCCAGGGAGCAGCTGGTGGGCTTCATGGAGGATATGGTGGTGAAGACAAAGGAGGGGTTGACAGGTTCAAAGGTGTGGAAGGAACGATGGATAGTTATCAGAATGTGGTTGGGGCGTAGGGAGGGGGTGGAAGTTGGGAGGGCTGTGGCAGTTGAGTAGATCCTCTCGATTTTGGACTTGAGGAAGTGCAGCATTTTCTTGCATTGCCTCTGTTTACCTAGCAGTAAGCAATAACCCAGTTGTCAGTCGATTGGCAGATCACTTTTCTGGAAGTAATAATCCCTTCAGAAATTGTTTTGATTAATAAAATAAATTGTCACTCAATCTATGACTGTTTGTGGGACATTGCTGTGCCCAATTGGCTGCAGCGTTTTGCCTACAAAATATACAGTCAATTCACTTTACAGTATATTCCGTGAAGTGCTTTGAGACATCTCGAAGACGTGATAAGGCACTATATTAAATGCAAGGATTATTGTTATTATTATTATTTTTATTATCCCAGAACCACTTTTACAGGACACTGGGGTTTTAAGAAGGCATCCTATTTCTTATCTCTTGTTTGGGCTGAAAATTTATGCCAAAGCTGACACTCTTTCCTCTCACTTGAAAGGATTTTTTTTCATTCTCTTTAAGCACCATTAAAAAGGGAGGAAAGGCTGACAAGATCCACAGGGATTCAAACACAGATGCTTCTGCATCCAAATCCAGTTTCCAATCTACTGAGCTGTCATAATGTAATAAGTTTAAGAATGTTAGTTTGTCAGGGGCTGAACTAAATTTTTATTTGAACAGAACACAAAATACTGCAGATGCTGGGAATCTGAAACAAAAACAGAGAGAGCTCGGAAAATTCAGTAGGTCAGGCAGCATCTATGGAGAAAGGAAAGTGAGTCAACGTTTTGGGTCCTTCGTCAGAACTGGCGCATGTTGGGAGGGAGAGGTTTTTAAGGACAAGTTGAGGGGAGGATGTAGGACAAGGACGACAAAGAAGACAAAAAAAAGACAAAGGAGAGAATGCATTAGTTGATGGGTTAAAGAGGTGATAGTGGCGTAAAACAAAAGGGGGGGTGGGTTGAAACAAAACTGGGGAGAAAAAATGTTATCGTGCAACAACAATAACAACAAAATTACATTTGCATAGCGCCTTTCACGTCGGGAGGATGTCCCAAGTTAGAGTTCAAGTTGAGGCATCTCAGAGGGACTTTACAAAGTTCTATAAAATTTAAAATGGGATCGAAAATCTAAACCAGACGTGGTCAGGGATCTAGAATAAGATGCAACAATGCTCTGTGGCAGCGAGCAAAACAAATCAGATGTTGGGCTGTATCAAAAGATGAATAGCAAGCCAAAATAGTGAGGCAACCCTGCCACTGCATAAATCTTTGGTGAGACCGTACTTCTGGCACAGGGAGGGGTGCCATCACTCTGCCCTGTACATGTCAGCAGCACAGAGTACCGGCTGCACAGTGTATGGGGCACACTGTGCCAGCACTCCTTGTGGTCACCAGCACTTTGTATCGCTAGTAGTGCCGACACTCTGTACACAAGTACAGGGGAAGCTGGCACCCTGGGAGTCATCAATCTGAATTTGGGACGGAGAGGAGCAACTAAGTTTTTGTTTTCAAATAGTGCCATAAGATTTTTAAGGCCCACCTGAGCAGGCAGATAGGGTGTCAGTTTAATGTCTCATCCAAAGGAAAGCATCTCCAACAATGCAGCGCATCCCCAGGACTGCATTAGAGTGTCATCTCAGAGTATATGAGGTATTGTAAGTCCTGATGTGGGGCACGAATCCACAACATTGTGACTCAGAGGTGAGAGTGCTACCAATTATAGGATGACATGTGCTTCTCTAGCCTGTAGCTTGCCAAAAATACGAAGATCAATGGAAACTCTGAAATGCGGGTAAAACTGAGTCCTGAGTTAATCCTTCGAGGTTAAGCTCCCTTTCAGTCGTTGAGTCTTTCACCCTACATAAAAGCTGCCATACAAGTGTAAATTGTTATTATTGCTCAGCTGCCACATAATGTGACTGTCTCTGATTTCTAAACTACCCATGGTGTTAGAATGACAGGGGTCTAAATTAAATAAATTGTTGTGGAGTCACAACTGATACATGCAATCACCCATGTCTCTTAGCTGAGTCATCTTGTCTCACTAGTTTAGATATCCAGAAACTTCTTAATTCAAGTCATTTACAAAAAGCTATTAAGTTTTCAGCCAGGAGGTGGAGTAGCATTTGCATTACAGGAAAGTTGCATTATTTAGGTATACAGAGCACAATTTCCAAATTTGCAGACGATACTAAGCTAAGAAAAGTAGTTAATGGTGAGGAGAATAGCACCAGGCTCCAAGAGGACTTAGACAGAATGGTAAAATGGGCAGAAACTTGGCAGATGAGGTTTAATGTGGAGAAATGCGAAGTGTGGCATTTTGGTAGGAAGAATGAGGAGAGACAATATAAGCTGATGGTACAATCTTAAAGAGGGGAAATGAACAGAGAGACCTGGGGGTCCACATCAGCAAATCTCTGAAGGTGGCAGGACAGGTAGATAAAGCTGTTAAAAAAGCATCCAGGATACTAGGCTTTATAAATAGGGCATAGAGTACATGTCAGGAGGTAATGCTGAATATTTATAAAATGCTGGTTAGGCCTCAGTTGGAGACTGCGTTCAGTTCTGGGCACCGCACTTTAGGAAAGATGTTGGGGCATTGGAGAGGATACAAAGGAGGTTTACCAGGATGGTACCAGGAATGAAGGACCTTAGTTATGAGGAGAGGTTAGTGAAACTAGGATTATTCTCCCTAGCGAAAAGAAGATTAAGAGGGGATTTAATAGAAGTTTTCAAGATCATGAGAGGATTTGATACGTTGAACCGGGAAAAACTGTTTCCACTGGCATGTGGGTCAGTAACCCGAGGACACCGATTTAAGATCATTGTTAAAAGAGACAGAGGGGAGGTTAGGAAAAAATATTTCACCCAGCGAGCTGTTGGGTGAAGCGGGCCAGTAGGATTGAGTTAGATTGCTCTTTTAGGAGCCAGCGCAGACGCGATGGGCCTGTTCTGTACGATTCTATGATTCTATGATATGATTCTATGATTTCATTCAGTTTGGAACCGGCCTATGATCAGAATGTTCTTTGACTAGATGTAAAATGTTGGAACAGTCCAAATAGTTCAGCAGCAAAATAAATGTTTATACACTCTACAGTAAAAAAGGCTGTGAAAGGCTTTGAGACATTCCGTCAGTGTGCTAAAGTAATATCATTTTATTGGATATTTGTGACTTAGCAAAATAAACTGTGTCTCACCTTTAAATCCCTCCATAGTCTTGCCCCATCCATACCTTAGAGGCTTCCTTCACCCCTATCGACCTAGTTGCTCCCTTTGCTTCAAGTCCCAACGCCCAACCTGACCCCCATTGCAACTTTCTCGCTCCCCTTCCCTCTTTCAATTTTCAAAATGTACCTCTTTGACCGTGCTTTTGGTCATCTTTCTTTGTGTTTCTGAGTGTGCGCGTGTCTGAGTGTGTATGTGTCTGTGTGTGTGTGTGTCTCTCTCTGTTTCTGTGTTAGTGGGGTGCTAGGTCCTGAGAGGCAGGAGGTGATGAGCTCCTTTGGCCCTGTAATCAGTTCACTGGTCCTGGCAGATCACCAGGCCCTTTGGGTCCGTGCTGGTGTTGGTGTCCCTGTCCCACCCACCCCACACTCCCCATGGGCCACTAAGTTTTTGTTAAAGAAGAAATTAGCAAATATATACCTTTTTGCAATATATGTTTATCCTCATGTTTAGTTTTTGACGTGAAAAGCGCTATACAAATGTAATCTTGTTGTTGTTGTTATCAATAAAGTGAAAAAATGTAGGTTGGTAGTAAAATGTACCTCAATAGCACCAATCAACGCAATTTCCTGCAAAAATTGTGAAATATTCCCACAAAATTTGCCTGCAAAAGTTTCCCTGCAATTTTGGCAAATATTCTTGCATTTTTCTATTGGCCCAGACTATTGGTATGTTATAATGTTATCCATTGTCAAATTAGCATTGAGAAGATTCTCAAATTCAAAAGGAGAAATATCCAGTTTCAATCTTGCAGTTAGTTATATTATTAAGTGAACAAATACAACAATGGATAAACGTAAAGGCCATTATGTGATACTTGGTCAACTGAAACTCCTGACCAGGACTAAGGCAAGTGTGAGTTCATAGTGTTGTTAGATTTACCCTACCAATGAGGTATTGTTGTAATAATAATCCTCAAATTACATTATGCTTTTTTTCTGGGATGTTTAATCTTGGTCAAACTGTGGAAAAAGAAAACATTAATTTAGAAAGTTATAGGTCTTCAGAATTGACAATACATTTTCTGTCTAATTCCTTCAAAACAGTAACATAAATATGAGTTTGTTCTAATCCAACAGTTGCATCCAAGTGTTCTTTTACACCTCAATATTCTTAGTTGTTCGGAAACAGTAGTAGACAATATGAGGAAAGCTCTTTTAATTTAGGAGAGGATTAAAGTACAAGGTAGTGCAATAGTTTTGGTCACAAATAGATTTTGAAATATATTGAGAAAAGAAATCCAAATACAATGTTCGACATAATGGTTTGCTAATTGTTGTGCATGGTGATATTTGTCCTGTGCAGCTATAGCCTTTTGTTAGTCTGAAGGTTCATTCTTTCCAAATGCATGGAAATGGAAACTTACCCAGGCTTAAATTTTTGGAACAAAATCTTCACCGACCATTCCTCAGGTTTGACGCAGACCCGCTGATTTTGAAGGGTAAGACTGGAATCAATGAAGAACAATTGAGTTACTTTGAATTTTCAGTCTTTCTTAGCAATTAAATAATATACACACACAAATAGCAAGTTAAGTCAATAATGGATACTGTTAACACTTACATGATTTGTTTACTTGCACATTCGGGACTACTTAGAATAATCTCAATGGTTTGACGAATCCAGAACGGATATTGATGCACTTACAGCGTAGGTACATCATGGGAAAAGCTGTATAATGAAAAGGTTACAGATCTTACTTTTAAAGGAATTTTTTTTGCAAGACATATTTATAATTCTTATTTCCATTTTACAATAACCATAAGATATTTGTTTCTTTTCTTGGTGGCTGAAGTCATAATAATAATAATCCTAGCATTCGATATAGCGCTTTTCACGTCTTCTCGACGTCTCAAAGCGCTTCACAGAATTGACTGTAAAGTGAATTAACTGTATATTTGTGGGCGAAACGCGGCAGCCAATTGCGCACAGCAGCGTCCCACAAACAGTTGTGGATTGAGTGACCAAATTATTACTGTTTTTTTCTTGAGGGATTATTATCAGGCATGTGCAGTAAGGAAACTGGCCCAAGGTTTCGCCCTGGCGGGAATCAAACCCAGGTCTCTTGCTTGCGAGGCGAGTGCTCTAACCACTGAGCTACAGAACCAAGTTATATTGGTTCACAATATTAAATTTACTGGAGTTTAGAGCTGGGACTCAGCACTCACCAAAACTCTCTCAACCCGACAACAACACAGAAAATCTGTCTTATCTCAACAAATTGTGGAAGATTTCTACTATCACAACTAATTTGACTCTCACCTTCCATACACTCTAGTTATTTGGTTATGATTTAAAGGATAATTATCCATTGATTGAACGGAACTCCCCTGCCGGAACTCCTCTTTCATTCACAAGATAATTATCTCTAAACACTAAATACTTGTTGCAGAAGTTAACAAGAGAGGTTCATATGAAGAAGGGCTTTTGACCCATTTGATCTCTTCTAGAATACCATCTTCCGATTCCAGCATCAAGTTGTTTCTTAATTGAGTCAATGTCCTGTCTCAACCATCATTTCTGATTACGTTCCCATCGTTTGTTGCCTTCTGGGTAAGGAAATGTCTTGTGGTGTCTGTCCTGAAATTGCCCTTTGCAACCCTAAATCTGTGTCCTCTTGTTCTGTTGTCCTGTTACAACTGAAAGTATTGTTTAGAGTTTACCTTCTCAATCTCATTCAAAATCTTGTCTATTTCAATAAGATCCTCTCTGAGACATCTACTTTTAAGACTGAAGAGTAAAATACTATTTATGTTTTTCACATTTTTTTAATATCATGGGATTGAAATTGTCAATTTATCTCACTGGTATTTGAAACACTTTGAGATCTCCTACCAATGTGAAAAGGCACTATATGAATGAAAATTGTATTATATTGCAATGGTATGATCAGTTGTCCTGCAAGCACTGATCCAGTATCACTCAACCAGTCAGACAAGACTTTACTCTGTTTCATGTTTCAAGCCAGTCACTTCTCTCCTCCAATATTCTACATAAAGTGCCAAATCAATTTTAAAAAGTAGTTCTGTAATTTACTGTTCAAAATAACCACTGCCCTTTGAGAAGATTCGAATAAGCAGCAACACTAAGAGAAACATACATAATCACAATTATTTTTATTGATTACATTTTTTTCAAGAAAATGGTTGTAACATTTGCATCTATTGATATAGCATGAATCTGTTCTTATGTTTTTTCCATATTGATTATCTGTTGTATTCATCAGTACACAGTCATCCTCAGATATGAAACGGAGGATTTCACCTGATCTCCCTGCATTTCTGTCTAATCTCACACACACTGCTAAATTGCATATGAATTCAGTTCATTGCCTGATCCAATCTAATTCCCCATCTCCAACAGGAAATCAGGAACTCAAGGACCTGGGAGATTTCACCTTAATCGTTGCCTTCGCAGAACTATACATGAATGCACAAATACTGTACACTGTGCCATCTGATCAGCCCATATCCTGCTTCCCCCCACCTGTCTTAGTCTTCTCCCTATATATGTAGAAATAATTAAAATCAAGCAAGAAGTGCTTCCAAAATTAACATTATGCTCATTTTTCCATCTGTATTAATGCTGGCTCCCAGAGTAAAGTAAAACACTCATCTGAGCACTTTCAGCACTCACCAAAACTCTCTCAACCCGACATCAATTCATCAATTCCTTACCCTTCCAGTATGTGTCCACTGTGCAAAACTGCCTTTAATTCTGGAATAGCTTTGCAGTGCCTTATCTGTGCATGTTTGTTGCTGACACTGGAGCTGTAAGACTGGCAAATGTTTCCCAGCATTAACATTCCTGATCTTAATTGATAAAAAGTTCACTAAAAGTTAAATGTGCATAACAGGAGTAAACACGATTGTTGACATTAACTCTTGTTTTGTGTCAGCCCGCCTCAACTGGTAACATTCTCGGCTCTGAGTCAGAAACTTGTGGGTACAAGCTTCACATCGGGATTTGAACTCATAGTCCAGGCTGACTTAGTCAAATTAGTCAATAGAGCCTTCGAGGTATGCTGCATTATTAGAGGTTCATCCTTTGGTCCCATTTGTTTATCAAGGTAGAAGTTAAAGTTCCCATAATAATAATAATCCTTGCATTTGATATCACATCTTCGAGACATCTCAAAGCGCTTCACAGAACAAAATGTAAAGTGAATTGACTGCATAATTTGTGGGCCATATTCGCACAGCAGTGTCCCACAAACAGTCACTATTTGAAAAGATAAGGGAGTTTCTCCAAGTGTCTTGGACAATAATCCTCCAAGTTAAAATACACAATCACTTCATGGCTGTTTGTGAGACATTATTGTGCTTAAATTGGCTGCTGTTTATAAAATACACAGTCTCTGCGCTTTATCCTGTGAAGCACTTTGGGACATCCTCCCAATATGAAAGACATTACAACAAAAATTCTTACTATTATTACATAATTACTTAAATCTAACTCCACTCTCCATTCTTAACTCTAACTGTATAAATCTGTAATTAGTCACCATAATCATTTTACAAATACAAAAGATTCAGTTAATTTCATACCTTGTGTGGAAGTTACACAAAGTAAAACAAGAGCAAGGACATTGACGGTGACTTTGATGTTCATTGTGCTTCACTTGTGCAATTTGTTTTCCTTCTTTCTGGTACTGTGTGCTTACTGGCCTCTGTTCTGGTGACTGCTCAGTATTTATAGTAAATTTCCTTGGCTCAAGAGAGGAAAATTTAGCACATTTCCAAGAACACAGTGATCTAAAACACATGATTGTTAGGAATATGAGCTAAGTATCAATCTTCCCACATGTTTGTCCACATTGTTATTGAGATGGTGCGTGAGTGCGTGTTTTGTTTGCAAATTAGTCAATCTGTATAGTGCCAATAGTAGTAGAACCCACAACCTTCTGAGCCAGGTTGCATCATGCCACATGGCATCATTATAATGAGTCAACTAGATTGGGAAGCTGTTGATGAAAAAATAATTGTTGGACAAGTGAAAGATTTTCTTTTGCATATGACTTTAATATTTATTGTTTAAGATTTTAAAAATCTTAAATAAATCATATGAGATACGCAACCAAATCGTACTGAAATCAGGAAAATCATAAAGCAGAGAATACTTCTAGGCAGAGCGAAACTTTGGGCAAGTTTCCTTATTCCACACGCCTAATAATAATCCCTCAAAAAAACAAAACAATAATAAATTGGTCATTTTCAATCCACGACTGTTTGTGGGACACTGCTGTGCACAATTGGCTGCCGCGTTCGCCCACAAATGTACAGTCAATTCACTTTACAGCATATTCTGTGAAACGCTTTGAGACGTCCTCCCGACGTGAAAAGCACTATATCAACTGCAGGGATGATTATTATTATTATTATTGCCCACCGTGTGTTTTTGATCTAGCGTTCAACTAATTAAATGAGCTGGCAGTAATTACTTTTCATGCATATGTTGTTTTGTAATATTCTGTGATTCTCCGAAGGAAGATTTGTGTTTCATGGCTGAATGGTGACTGTTTGTTGAGCCAGTACATGGTTAAATTATAATAAAGCAAATGGAAAACATCAAAAGTAAGCATGGTATTGCTGTTACGATCCTGTTGCTTCGGTACTTCTTAGAACTGAAATAACAGCAGTATTAAAATATTCAGAAATATACAGTAAAGTGGAATGACTATATATTTGTGGGTGAATGTGGCATTCAATTTTGACAAGCACAATGTTCCCATGAACAGCCTGAAATAATGTAATGACTCAGGAGTAACATTTAGTCTGAGATATAGAAATATCTTAGTTAATTATGATAATTGATGCAGCAGGAATAGGATTCTAGAAGGGGAGGCAAAGGGCTCAATTATAACCTATTGGTTTTCAGATGCTGATTGACATGTTGTGTGTTTCCATCATTTTATGTTTTATTTCAGAATTCCAGCACATGCTGATTTTTATTTTTTAATCAGCATATAACATTCATTGACTAGTGGAGTCATGTATCATATTGGTTAGAGTACTCACTTCATAAGTGAGAGGACCTGATTTGATTCCCAGGCAGGGCAAAACATTAGACAAGTTTCCTTACACCACACACCTCTATTTACCTAGCAGTAAGTAGGAACTCAATTGTTAGTCAATTGACAGATCGCTTTTCTGGGGGTAATCATTCCTTCAAAAACATTTTTTTTATTAAATAATAATTTGATCTGTCAATCCATGACTGTTTATGGGACGCTGCTGTGCACAATTGACTGCCCACAAATATACAGTCAATTCACTTTACAGTATATTCTGTGAAGTGCTTTGAGACGTCTCGAAGACGTGATAAGGCGCTGTATCAAATGCAAGGATTATTATTATTATGGAGGGTGCCAAATAAGTACAAGTTTGTTGTTGTTGGGCCACATGAGCTGCTGTATGAAAGAAAAAAACTTGCCATTGTATAATGTCTTATCATATTCAAGTACCTCAAGTGGTTCACAAGTAATTTCTGGAAAGCGCAATGACAGTGAGGACAAATACAGCATATATTTACACAATTGAGCCACAGTTCTAAGCCTATCCTGATTGATGTGTTCTTCATTATGCAATCAGAGCTTTTAGTGGAAAGTGGTTTACAATAAGTACAAGAATCGACATTAATATCTGGAATAACCTGCCAAATGCTGGACATAACTCAGGGAGCTCGAACTTGGGGATGGGGACAAGCTACAAAGGGAAAGGGGAGGGAAAGTGCAGTCAATAGGTTTTAAGGTGGGCTTTGAAGAAGGGGAGAGAGAGAGCAAGCTGGAGGGACTCCGGAATGGAGTTCAGAGCATGGAAAGTACGTTGAAGACAATTGTATTTATAGTATTATTACTAATGGTGCCAGTGGTTAGCCTGGCTCAGAGTCGATTAATACTGCATTCTTAGAGATGTCCTCTTTCAAACGAGATGTAAAACCAAGGTCGTTGCTGCCTCTTCAGATAGATGTTAAAGACCCCATGGCACTATTTGAAAAAACGATTTTCTTCCATTTTCTGGCCAACAATCCGACAGATAAAATTGGTCATTCACTTCATGGCTGTTTAATGGAATATTGCTCTGCACAAATTGGCTGCTATGTTTACCAACAAGATTTAGTCCCTACACTTTAAAGTGAATCCTACGAAGTGACAGGAAGGGAGGTCTTTCTTGACATGAAAGGTACTGTATCTAATATAATGATTATTGTAATACTGTAATTATGAAATCATTTGAATGTCAGAGGCAACTTTATTACAAGAATATTAACATTAAACAACCAAAATATGAAGTTAAGATACATTGCTAAAAGTCTTTATGTGAATTTCCTATTCAGAGAAACATAGAAATTTACAGCACAGGAGGAGGCCATTTGGATATTTAGTCCGCACCGAATCACAGAGTAAGATAACAACAACACCAACAAAGTTTGTATAGCGCCTTTCACATTGGGAGGACCTCCCACGGTGCTGCACAGACAGTGTTGGGGTTGGGGAGGGTGGCGGGCAGGAGGGGAAGCAGGAAGATCGAAAGCACTGTCGAAGAGGAGGTTCTTGAGATGGGTCTTGAAGGAGGCGAGGGAGGGGCGAGGCGTAGGGACTGTGGGATGGAGTTCCAGAGGGTGGGGGCAGAGTGGCAGAAGACCCACCTGCCAATAGAGGGGCGAGTGAAGCGGGGGACGTGAAGCAGGCCGGAGCTCGCTGAGCGGAGGGAGCGAGCAGGATGGTAGGGGGTTAGGAGGTGGCAGAGGTCGGGGGGAACAAGAAGGTGAGGACCAGGATCTTGAACTGTATCCTCTGTGTGATGGGAAGCCAGTAGAGTTGAGCGAGGATGGGGTGATAGGGTCACAGAACCTGGTGCAGGAGAGGACACGGGCTGCAGAGTTAGTTCTGGATGAGCTGCAGCCTGTGGAGGGAGGAGTTGGGGATGCCGACAAGCATGGAGTTTGCGTAGTCGAGCCTCGATGCAATGAAGGCGTGTAAGAGGGTTTCGGCGGCCTGTGGTGTGAGACAGTGGCGGATGCGCACAATGTTGCAGGTGTGGGGTAGAAAGGAAAGTTGAGGGTCAAACAAGACCGCAAGGGTCCGGACTGGCTCAGTGAGGTGAAGTGTGCAATTGTGGATGGTGATGCTGTCAGCGCCTGAGGTGAGGAGGCGCTGACGGGAGCCAATCAGGAGAGCCTCAGTCTTGTTGACGTCCTCCTGATGTGAAAGACGCCAAACAAATGTCATTTTGTTGTTGTTGTTGTTTTACTGATGGTTACACAACTGGAAACTGAATCCACCAAATAAATTTGTTTATGACAGGCTGAAAATCGTTTTGAAATGTACGCCTCAGTTATTTTATTTAATTCCTTAAATACTTTAACAAAATATCAATGTGCAGTGTGCAAGAGAGAGCAATAAAAAGCTCTATTTCTGTTGAAGTGGATGAGGCCAAATGTTCGATCGATTTAAAGCTTAAGGCAACTTAACCTGATCAATAACCCCATTGAAAACGTCGATAAGAGCCCTCACCTACAAACAGAACCAGAGCATGGAGTCTGTGAAAAAAAATTGAACAAATATATGACAATATTTATTTTTCATTGGAAGTAACCTGCGATTAAAGAAAGACCTTTAATCCTTTTACTGCTGCAGCTAGTAATAGCAATTTTAAATACTATAACATAACAAAAGTATCCCTTCGAGACGATCTACTTGGATTTACATTTTAGACAAGCAAATGGAGACAGCAAGTAAGGGATACAACCCCTGACAAAAAGAGCAGGGAATGATTATGGTTTGTGCGAACGGCTGGATGCCCTCACTGGCCACTTAGTGGTTAAAGCCGTTGAGTCACTGAGGATGGGAATGTTTAATTTTTTCCAGATTCCAACTGCAGATTTACTCACATTATTCATGACAGAAAATACAAAGTTACCATAAATTGAAGCGCTCCGAGAAATATGAAGGCGGTAAACAAATGCAAGTTCTTATTTTTGACGGGAAAAAAATTAACTGAATTGAACTTGGATTGGAAAACAACAACATTACATTTGTGTAGTGCCTTTCACGTCGGGAGGACATCCCAAGGTGCTGGACAGTGTACAGCATTCAGACCCAAGCTGGGGTCTGGGGGGAGGGGAGAGGGGAGGGGAAGGGGGGTGACCAATGGCACGGTCGACGATGAGGCTTTTGAGATGGGACTTGAAGGAGGCTAAGGAGGGGGCGAGGCGGAGTGACTGGCGGATGGAGTTCCAGAGGTTGGGAAGAGTGGCTGAAGGCTCTCCCGCCTATGGTGGAGCGGGTGGTTCTCGGGATGTGGAGCAGCCTGAGCCGGCTGAGTGGAGGGAACGGGTAGGTTGGTAGGAGTTAGGAGGTCGCAGAGGTAGGGTGGGGCGAGGCCATGGAGGGGTTTGTATGTGAGGACCAGGATCTTGAACTAGATCCTCTGAAGGATAGGGAGCCAATGGAGTCGGGCGAGAATGGGGGAGATGGGGTCACGGAGTTTGGTGCGGGAGAGGACATAGGCTGAAAAGTTCTGGATTATCTGCAGTCTATGGAGGGAGGAGTTGGGAAGGGCGACACGCAGGCGTTTGCATAGTCGAGCCTGGAGATGATGAAGGCATGAACAAGAGTCTCAGAGGGGTGAGGTAGTGGCGGAGTCGGGCAATGTTACAGGCGTTGTTTATGTGTGGGAGCTTTCAGTGTGATTTGGCTTTCTTGAGATATGTGCGGCTTCATTGTGTTTCTTGCTTCTTAAATAGGAGGAAATGATGGTTCATTGTGAAAAGTCAAATCAATCAATGTACAAATAGAAATCAAGTGCAGGGATTATTTGATGAATAACTTTTAATCTGCTGTAATTGTGCCTTTTATCAATATTGCTACTCCTCCTTCCAAATTTCCATGGTCTTTCAAAAGATTTTGTAGCCTGGAATATTTGGCTCCCAGTGCTGCCCAGCTTGTAGCCAGGTCTCTGTAATGGCAACAGCATCATACTCTTTAAGCTGATTTTGTGCTTGTAACTTCCTTGTTTCATTTCTTATTTCTTATCCTACATGTATTCGTGTATAGAAGACTTATTTGGGTAAGTGTCCCTGCCCTGCCCTGATGGTGTTTTCCTGACACTTTTTCACTTGATACACTTTTTGTGATTACTTCCTATAACCTTTATTCTTCCTGGAGTATTTATATTATCTTTATCACTTTTTTGTTCTCTGACATGTGTTCCATCCTTTCTTATTCTTATCTTTAGGTTACTATTATTTCCACCCGAACCCTCCCTTTACTGGTTAAAAGTCCTTTCTACAGTCCTATT
The DNA here is from genome assembly GCF_018977255.1 of Callorhinchus milii. Lineage (NCBI taxonomy): Eukaryota > Metazoa > Chordata > Chondrichthyes > Chimaeriformes > Callorhinchidae > Callorhinchus > Callorhinchus milii. The sequence continues at coordinate 108,916 of NW_024704742.1, read as the reverse complement.
AATCCTTCCCACAAGGACTTTGCTCCCAGCCCGGTGCAGGTGCAGCCCTGCCCATCAGCTCCTTCCTGTCCCAATACTGGTGACAGTGACCCATGAAATGGAGCCGCTCCTTCCCACACATTCACTTTTCTGATGTGTTTATCCTTATGCCAATTTGCACGTGGCTCAGATAGTAATCTGAAGGTCAACACTCTCTGGGTCCTATTTTTTAATTTAACTCCTAGCTCCTGATACTCTCTCAGCAGGAAATTGCTGTTGTTTCTTATGTCATTGATTCCGACTTGGACCAGACCATGACAACTGGTTCTCTCCCCTCCCTTTCCAAGTTTCTTTCCAGCCACTTGCACACATCTGTTACTCTGACACCCAGTAGACAACACAGCCTCTTGGACACTCAATTGCGACTACAGAGCAAGCCCTCTACAGCAACAACAAAATTACATTTGTTTTTTTCCCGCCTTTCACGTCAGGAGAACGTCCCAAGGCACTGGACAGTCAGTGTTTCGGACCTGAGCTGGGGTTCGGTATTGGGGACGGTGGAGGACGGGGGGAAGCGAAAGAACTGTCAAAGTGGAAGGTCTTGAGATGGGTCTTGATGGAAGCAAGGGAGGCGGCGAGGTGGAGGATGGATTTTCAGAGGGTGGGGACAGAATGGCTGAAAGTCTGCCCCCAATCGTGAAGCAGGCCAGAGCCGGGCAGGGAGTGGGCAGGTTGGTAGGGAGTTAGGAGGACTCAGGGGTAGGGGGAGCAAGGCCATGGAGGGCTTTGAAGGTGAGGGCCAGTACCTTGAACGGTATCCTCTGTGTGATGGGAAGCCAGTGGAGTCGGGTGAGGATGGGGGTCACGGAGCCTGGTGCGGGAGAGGATATGGGCTGCAGAGTTCTGGATGATCTGGAACCTATGGAGTGTTGTATATCTATCCTATTATTGAATCCCCTATACCTGCAACATTTCTATTCTGTTCCTCCGACCTCTTGAACTGCATCCTGCTCCACGGTGTCTTGGTTAGTACTTTGGCCTTCCTCCCCGCAAAGTGAAATGCAAAGTGCTGGAGGTAAACATGGACCTCTCTCCCTTCGGGTACTTTGAATGCAAACATGAAATTGACGTTGAAGCTATCAGGCTCTTTCTGTTTCTCAGCTTCTTGTTCCTGTACTCTCCACATCTAATATCGATTTACCTGGTTGGTGAGAGGGAAAAAGCAGCTCAAGCTGACAAGTGGTCTGGACAGGCTGCAGCTGCACGCTCAGGCCTCACAGGTTATTGAGAGGAGATGATCAAAGATCAAAGATCATCTCCAGGGTTAGAGGAATGAGCTATGATGGTTCATTGTGAAAAGTCAAATGCAATCAATGTACAAATAGAAATCAAGTGCAGGGATTATTTGATGAATAACTTTTAATCTGCAATGTTCCTTTTAAACAAGATGTAACAAATATAACAGACAGTTATATCAAATTTGAAATACTATAAATAAATAGTAATTAATCCATTTATTGTCTTAATAAATTACTTTGAAACATAAATTAGTTTTCAACAAATTATTTTCTGTAGACATTTTAGCACTCTCAATGTAAGGGAATAAATACATAATATAAATACCGAAGCAAATAAAAGCCCAAATAAATCAAAAGACCGAACCAATATCATAATACTGACAATTTGTCATACTGAGTGACATTTCCACTGAGTAACTAACTGTGCATGTCACACCATAACCTGACAACATATGGGACAAAATCTCATTGAATAACAACAACAAAAATCCTAGCAAACAGCAGGATCACAGATCCAGCTGTTGGCTTATTACTTTGCATCCAGTCCCTCGGTTGCTCTCAGTCCTAAGTGCTGGCCACAGTTTAGTCTCAGTTGAGAAAATAAACACATTTCAAGATAATTACATTGTTCAGTAAGAACATACATGCAATGGATATAAACTTCAGTGAAGACTGCTTTAAACCAGGTTAACATTTGCTGCCTGCTGAGAAGAAGTCTGAACACGAAGACAGCTGAGGTAGTAACGAGACTGTGACAAGAGGCTTTCAGGCTCTCTCTCCATCCTTAGACATTCTTAGTGACCTTCAGCATTGGCACTGCAGAAAGATGAAACAATTCATGAGTTACCAATTCTAATACACATAAAGTCGTTTTTAAGAAAGCAGGTACTTCAGAAAGGAGGTTAAATATGTTGAGTCTGTGACTTTTCAGATAATAATAATAATGCTTGAATTTGATATAGCTCCTAATCACGTCTTTGAGACTTCTCAAAGTGTGTCACAGAATATAAGGTAAAGTGAATTGACTGATTGACTGTGTATTTTGTGGGTGAAACTGCATGTGGAGAAGCTCTTTATGTCATTGTCTGATGCTTCACTTGACTCAGGAGCATTTGTGGCTGTCACTTGGTACAGAGGTGAACTGGTTCCCTTTCCCTGATCCCACCCTGACACAGGAATGGGCACTTACCCATTCATCACCCTGTTAATGATCCTTTTCACCCAGGGAGCTTGTGGGTCCAGACAGACTCGGTTTGTGCTTTTCAGAGTGACACTGCAAGAGAAGAACAAGACGTGTCAAATGGTCAGCCTCAAATCTCTGCTGAAACTGTTTAAAAATATCGCGACTGAAAGAAACGGGACGGTATTAATGCTCCACATTAATGACACTTACATGATCTCTGCATTGCTGCAGTGAGGACCACTTGGAACAATCTCAATGTTCTTCATGAACTTCGGATTGATGAACTCAGACATTGTTTTAACGCACTGACAACGCAGACTTCCTCCCGCGCTTCCGATAGATGCAGCTGTGAAATAAACCCAGTGCAGAGGTTTAGGCTTCAGAGTAAAATGCCATCAAAAGGTTCTCATTCTCATACAGATTTACAGGTTTGGGAATCAAAGTCCCATCACATCTCTCTGTTGGAGTCAGTGTCCCTCACACTGGAATCCTGAGGGCTGGTGGTACATTATAATTAAACACCGTACATTCCGGCAGATGATTTCTTACCTCGTGTAGAAGCCACATATAGTGCGAGGAGAGCGAGGACGGTGACGGTCAGTTTGCTGTCCATCTTTGCTGTACGTGGTGTTTGCTGTGTCTCTGCCCTGTGCTGTGCTGTGCGGCTGCAGTTTGTTTCTGACTCCTCACCGCTCAACTGCCGCTTTATATCCTGAAAAGGCTGTGAGTCATTCCAAATCTTGGAGTTTCCCAGGAAGTTGAGGTGTTCCTTACAACATCATTCGTCAACGGAAACCAGGTCAGCAATGACTTAAGGTCACATTTGTCCATTCTTGTGGTTTCACGCGATTCTCTCAGGTTTATTACTGTTACAAAACCCTTTTTTTTCAGCTCCAAAGTCTTACCACAGCTTTGCTGGGAATTTGCCAATGAAACATATCACGTCAGGAACATCAGGAGGACTAGTATTATACTAACTTAAACCAGATTGAAACTGCTGTCTAAATCAGGCGATACTAACTGTAAGGGATTAATTGTGTCAATGGCCCATTACCTCAAACTCGATCGCACGTATATTTAATCTGCCACCTATTTGCCCACTCCCCTGGCCTATCTATATCTCGTTCCATTTTTGTAATGTCATCCTCAGTGTTTACTCTCCCTCCTAGTTTAGTGTCATCCGCGAATTTGGATATATTAAGTTCGATGTCCTCATCTAGATCGTTGATGTAGATTGTAAATAGTTGAGGCCCAAGCACTCGACTAGTTACATCCCGCCAATCTGAGAAGGACCCGTTTATCCCTACTCTTTGTTTTCTTCCCGTTAGCCATTCTTCAATCCATGCTAATGTATTCCCCTTAATTCCATCGGCCCTAATCTTGTGGATCAACTTTTTATGCGCAGCTTCTCGAATGCCTTTTGGAAATCTAAATACACTACATCCACTGATTCCCCCCTATCTGACTACTTAATATGTCTTCAAAAAAATGTAAAAGATTTGTTAAGCATGACTTCTGTTTTGTAAAGCCATGTTGACTCTGTCTAATCATATTGTGATCCTCTGAGTATTCCAGTACGACATCGTTAATTATGGATTCTAGAATTTTCCCTACCACTGAAGTCAGACTAACTGTCTATAGTTCCCCATCTTTTCTCTCTCACCCTTCTTAAATAGTGATATGACGTTTGCGATCTTCCAATCAATGGGAACCATTCCAGAATCCAAAGAGTTTTGGAAGATCAGACACAAGGCCTCCACTATCTCATGAGTTACCTCTTTTAAAACCCTAGGATGCAAACCATCAGGTCCAGGGGACTTGTCACTTTTAATGCCAACAATTTCCCTAGCACCAATTCTTTGCTAATGTAAATTTCCCTAAGTTGCTCCCTGTCATTAGCCCCTTGGTTTATCTCTATTTCTGGTAAACATCTTGTGTCTTCTAACATGAAGACAGAAGCAAAGTATTTATTTAGGGACTCTGCCATATCCTTATCCCCCATTATAATTCCTCTGTCTCTGCCTATAATGGACCCACATTTACTTTTGCTAGCCTATTGCTCTTAATGTATTTATAAAAACTCTTACAATCTGTCTTAATATTCCTAGCGAGCTTGCCCTCATAATCCATTTTCTTACTCTTAATGAGCTTTTTGGTTTTCCTTTGTTGGTCCCTAAAACTCTCCCAGTCCTCAGGTTTGCTACTCTTTTTGGCCGTTTTATAGGCCTTTTCTTTTAGTTTTATACTTTCTCTAACTGCTCTAGTTAGCCACGGATAACTGAGAATTATGCACTACCTCTTTAAACGTTTGCCACTGTTGGTCTATTGTCATATCCATTAATCTAATTCCCCAGTCTATTTTAGCTAATTCTTCCCTCATACCTGCAAAGCTAGGTTTTTTTAAATTTAATTGCTTATTGCTTAGTTGTAAATTCTTTTATGGGTTGTTCATTACAATAGCAGCAATTTGCAATATGTGTAGCGCCTTTCAGGTGGGCAGCACTTAAAAGAATTAAGGGCATCTGTATCTCGCACTGTACCCATGTGTTAGACATGGTTTACAAATGGTTCATAATAGATCCCAAAGCTGATTTACTGAGGACCCTGTAGCGAACTAACATAAATTTTAAAGTGTAATTTGAGAAAGCCCACACAATCACACGTCATGACCATTGTGGTATTTCCTGTCTGGGCGCATAAACCATGTGTGTTATCCACATGATAGTGCAGTGCTGCTATCAGGGTGATGTCACTTTTAGCCATAATCTTGCAGACAACAAGGGATTTTCAAGCTTTATTATGGCTCAGTGCTCGGGACCTACAGACAGGCAGGTGGTGGATGGGCTGTGACAGTGAATGATAATTTGTTAGTCTTCGGTCTGCTTCGCTTACTTACATAAATGAGTCTTTGTAATAACTGACTTGATGGCTATCTTGGACAGTCTTCCCCACTTATTGGAAGTCCTACTCCTCAGTGCCAGACAACGTCTTCTCTCCTGCGACTCTGAACTCCTCATCCTCCCTGGCCTATCCCTCAGACTTACTGAACCTGTGCGTAACCTCGGCATTAGGTTCAATCCTCAGCTGCCCTTTGTATCCCATATCCGGTCCCTGACCAGGACTGCTTTCCTCCACCTCCGTCACATTACCCACCTCTGACTGTACGCTAAGCCCAACTTACAGTCAGAGGTGGGTCTCGCTGCTCAACTGGCTCTTATGTCGTAAAAATGCTGTGACTCATTCAAAATCTTGGAGTTTCCAGGAAGTTGAGGTGTTCCTTACAAAATCATTCATCAATGGAAACCAGGTCAGCAATGACTTAGAAGATTACATTTGTGAATTTCTCCATTGGTTTCCTGCACTACATGCTGAAAATTTGGAACTCTGATTCAATCCCTCCTTCTTAAAGTTTTCAGTTCACACCAATATCATAATACTGACAATTTGTCATACTGAGTGACATTTCCATTGAGTAACTAACTGTGCATGTAACACCATAACCTGACAACATATGGGACAAAATTTCATTGAATAACAACAAAAAAAATCCTAGTTTTCAGTTCACACCTGAAGACCTTCCTGGTGAACTGTGTCGACTGTTACCTCCCCACCCCAGACCGGCTCGAGCCACTGTTAAGAGCTCCGAGATGTTACTCCGCATTGTCATTTTGTTATTTTCGCTTCTTGTCTGACTATGACCACACTATCCATCAGAGCTTTGGCTTTCAGTGTTAACAGAAGCTGAATGGGACTGGGAACCAACCACCAATGGATGGGGAACCAGCGTTTATCACAGTTATAACAGTAAAGTAATGAAAGTTTAGATGTCAAAGAGTTTGCTATCCCTGTTATTAAGCAGGAATATTCAGTACACATTTATGTAAACATTACTCGTAACCAAATGAAACAACCACAAGGGTTGTGGCTGACAACCTTTGGAAGTTATGATGAACCTTTATAAAACATTGGTTAGGCCTCAGCTAGAGACTGTGTTCAATTTTGGGCCCCACACTTTCAGAAGATTGTCAAGGCATTTGACAGGGTGTAAAGGAGATTTACTAGGACGGTACCAGGAATGAGGGACTTCAGTCATCAGGAGAGGCTAGAGAAGCTAGGATAATTCTCCTTGCAGCAGAGAAGGTTAAGAGGAGACTTAATAGAAGTTTCCAAAATGATGAGGGGATTCGATTGGTAAATAAGGAGAAGCTATTTCTACTGGCTGATGTGTCAGTAACCCGAGGACACCGATTTAAAATAGTTGTTAAAAAAGACAGAGGGGAGGTGAGGAGAATTTTTTTCACAGAGTTGTTGGGACCTGGAATGTATTGCCTGAAAGGCTGGTGGAAGCGGTAACAATTTTTTATAGAGAAATGGATAATTATTTGTGGAGGACAAGTTTGCAGGGTTATGGGGAGAGAGCAGGGGAGTGGGTTGATCAGGGTTATGGGGAGAGTGCAGGGATTGGGGTTGATCAGGGCTATGGGGAGAGAGTGGGGGAGTGGGGTTGATCAGGGCTATGGGGAGAGCGGGAGGAATGGGGTTGATTTGGAAGCTCTTTTCAAAGAGCGGCACAGACACGATGGGTCGAATGGCCTCCTTCTGTGCTGTATAATTCAATGAAGAGGGTAATGATGAGAATTACTTTGAATGTCTTCATTGTATGGCATATTAACATAAAACATATTATTCCAGAAAACTGTCACAAATGCAATCTAGAAATTGGTTGCCTTGAATACTTGAGCTTTTCTGTTTCTCAAAATCTATGTGAAATCTCCCATTATAACCATATTGCTTTTAATAATAATAATAATCCTTGCATTTGATATAGCGCTTTTCACGTCGGGAGGACGTCCCAAAGCGCTTCACAGAACACACTGTAAAGTGAATTGACTGTATATTTGTGGGCGAACGCGGCAGCCAATTGCGCACAGCAATGTCCCACAAACAGTCGTAGATTGAAAATGACCAATTTATTATTGTTTTTGGTTTTGGAGGGATTATTATTAGGCTCTGTGTGGAGTAAGGAAACTTGCCCAAGGTTTCGCCCTCTGCCTGGAATTGAACTCAGGTCTCTCACTTGCAAAGCGAGTGCTCCAACCACTGAGCTACAGGACTCCACAGGACTTTTGCTACATGTTTCCCTGATCTCCATATTTACATATTTACATAGCCCCCACTACATCACTACTATCAAGAGGTGTGTAGCCAACTCCCACCAGTCTTCCGTCCTTTGCTGTTTCTTAATTCTGCTCATAGTGCTTCCATGGCCTGATCACCCTTACTGAAAACCTTTCTTTCCACTGCTGTAATTGTGCCTTTTATCAATATTGCTACTCCTCCTTCCAAATTTCCATGGTCTTTCAAAAGATTTTGTAGCCTGGAATATTTGGCTCCCAGTGCTGCCCAGCTTGTAGCCAGGTCTCTGTAATGGCAACAGCATCATACTCTTTAAGCTGATTTTGTGCTTGTAACTTCCTTGTTTCATTTCTTATTTCTTATCCTACATGTATTCGTGTATAGAAGACTTATTTGGGTAAGTGTCCCTGCCCTGCCCTGATGGTGTTTTCCTGACACTTTTTCACTTGATACACTTTTTGTGATTACTTCCTATAACCTTTATTCTTCCTGGAGTATTTATATTATCTTTATCACTTTTTTGTTCTCTGACATGTGATCCATCCTTTCTTATTCTTATCTTTAGGTTACTATTATTTCCACCCGAACCCTCCCTTTACTGGTTAAAAGTCCTTTCTACAGTCCTATTAATCCTTCCCACAAGGACTTTGCTCCCAGCCCGGTGCAGGTGCAGCCCTGCCCATCAGCTCCTTCCTGTCCCAATACTGGTGACAGTGACCCATGAAATGGAGCCGCTCCTTCCCACACATTCACTTTTCTGATGTGTTTATCCTTATGCCAATTTGCACGTGGCTCAGATAGTAATCTGAAGGTCAACACTCTCTGGGTCCTATTTTTTAATTTAACTCCTAGCTTCTGATACTCTCTCAGCAGGAAATTGCTGTTGTTTCTTATGTCATTGATTCCGACTTGGACCAGACCATGACAACTGGTTCTCTCCCCTCCCTTTCCAAGTTTCTTTCCAGCCACTTGCAAACATCTGTTACTCTGGCACCCAGTAGACAACACAGCCTCTTGGACACTCAATCGCGACTACAGAGCAAGCCCTCTACAGCAACAACAAAATTACATTTGTTTTTTTCCCGCCTTTCACGTCAGGAGAACGTCCCAAGGCACTGGACAGTCAGTGTTTCGGACCTGAGCTGGGGTTCGGTATTGGGGACGGTGGAGGACGGGGGGAAGCGAAAGAACTGTCAAAGTGGAAGGTCTTGAGATGGGTCTTGATGGAAGCAAGGGAGGCGGCGAGGTGGAGGATGGATTTTCAGAGGGTGGGGACAGAATGGCTGAAGGTCTGCCCCCAATCGTGAAGCAGGCCAGAGCCGGGCAGGGAGTGGGCAGGTTGGTAGGGAGTTAGGAGGACTCAGGGGTAGGGGGAGCAAGGCCATGGAGGGCTTTGAAGGTGAGGGCCAGTAGGGAGGAGCAAGGCCATGGAGGGCTTTGAAGGTGAGGGCCGGTACCTTGAACGGTATCCTCTGTGTGATGGGAAGCCAGTGGAGTCGGGTGAGGATGGGGGTCACGGAGCCTGGTGCGGGAGAGGATATGGGCTGCAGAGTTCTGGATGATCTGGAACCTATGGAGTGTTGTATATCTATCCTATTATTGAATCCCCTATACCTGCAACATTTCTATTCTGTTCCTCCGACCTCTTGAACTGCATCCTGCTCCACGGTGTCTTGGTTAGCACTTTGGCCTTCCTCCCCGCAAAGTGAAATGCAAAGTGCTGGAGGTAAACATGGACCTCTCTCCCTTCGGGTACTTTGAATGCAAACATGAAATTGACGTTGAAGCTATCAGGCTCTTTCTGTTTCTCAGCTTCTTGTTCCTGTACTCTCCACATCTAATATCGATTTACCTGGTTGGTGAGAGGGAAAAAGCAGCTCAAGCTGACAAGTGGTCTGGACAGGCTGCAGCTGCACGCTCAGGCCTCACAGGTTATTGAGAGGAGATGATCAAAGATCAAAGATCATCTCCAGGGTTAGAGGAATGAGCTATGATGGTTCATTGTGAAAAGTCAAATGCAATCAATGTACAAATAGAAATCAAGTGCAGGGATTATTTGATGAATAACTTTTAATCTGCAATGTTCCTTTTAAACAAGATGTAACAAATATAACAGACAGTTATATCAAATTTGAAATACTATAAATAAATAGTAATTAATCCATTTATTGTCTTAATAAATTACTTTGAAACATAAATTAGTTTTCAACAAATTATTTTCTGTAGACATTTTAGCACTCTCAATGTAAGAGAATAAATACATAATATAAATACCGAAGCAAATAAAAGCCCAAATAAATCAAAAGACCGAACCAATATCATAATACTGACAATTTGTCATACTGAGTGACATTTCCACTGAGTAACTAACTGTGCATGTCACACCATAACCTGACAACATATGGGACAAAATCTCATTGAATAACAACAACAAAAATCCTAGCAAACAGCAGGATCACAGATCCAGCTGTTGGCTTATTACTTTGCATCCAGTCCCTCGGTTGCTCTCAGTCCTAAGTGCTGGCCACAGTTTAGTCTCAGTTGAGAAAATAAACGCATTTCAAGATAATTACATTGTTCAGTAAGAACATACATGCAATGGATATAAACTTCAGTGAAGACTGCTTTAAACCAGGTTAACATTTGCTGCCTGCTGAGAAGAAGTCTGAACACGAAGACAGCTGAGGTAGTAACGAGACTGTGACAAGAGGCTTTCAGGCTCTCTCTCCATCCTTAGACATTCTTAGTGACCTTCAGCATTGGCACTGCAGAAAGATGAAACAATTCATGAGTTACCAATTCTAATACACATAAAGTCGTTTTTAAGAATGCAGGTACTTCAGAAAGGAGGTTAAATATGTTGAGTCTGTGACTTTTCAGATAATAATAATAATGCTTGAATTTGATATAGCTCCTAATCACGTCTTTGAGACTTCTCAAAGTGTGTCACAGAATATAAGGTAAAGTGAATTGACTGATTGACTGTGTATTTTGTGGGTGAAACTGCATGTGGAGAAGCTCTTTATGTCATTGTCTGATGCTTCACTTGACTCAGGAGCATTTGTGGCTGTCACTTGGCACAGAGGTGAACTGGTTCCCTTTCCCTGATCCCACCCTGACACAGGAATGGGCACTTACCCATTCATCACCCTGTTAATGATCCTTTTCACCCAGGGAGCTTGTGGGTCCAGACAGACTCGGTTTGTGCTTTTCAGAGTGACACTGCAAGAGAAGAACAAGACGTGTCAAATGGTCAGCCTCAAATCTCTGCTGAAACTGTTTAAAAATATCGCGACTGAAAGAAACGGGACGGTATTAATGCTCCACATTAATGACACTTACATGATCTCTGCATTGCTGCAGTGAGGACCACTTGGAACAATCTCAATGTTCTTCATGAACTTCGGATTGATGAACTCAGACATTGTTTTAACGCACTGACAACGCAGACTTCCTCCCGCGCTTCCGATAGATGCAGCTGTGAAATAAACCCAGTGCAGAGGTTTAGGCTTCAGAGTAAAATGCCATCAAAAGGTTCTCATTCTCATACAGATTTACAGGTTTGGGAATCAAAGTCCCATCACATCTCTCTGTTGGAGTCAGTGTCCCTCACACTGGAATCCTGAGGGCTGGTGGTACATTATAATTAAACACCGTACATTCCGGCAGATGATTTCTTACCTCGTGTAGAAGCCACATATAGTGCGAGGAGAGCGAGGACGGTGACGGTCAGTTTGCTGTCCATCTTTGCTGTACGTGGTGTTTGCTGTGTCTCTGCCCTGTGCTGTGCTGTGCGGCTGCAGTTTGTTTCTGACTCCTCACCGCTCAACTGCCGCTTTATATCCTGAAAAGGCTGTGAGTCATTCCAAATCTTGGAGTTTCCCAGGAAGTTGAGGTGTTCCTTACAACATCATTCGTCAACGGAAACCAGGTCAGCAATGACTTAAGGTCACATTTGTCCATTCTTGTGGTTTCACGCGATTCTCTCAGGTTTATTACTGTTACAAAACCCTTTTTTTTCAGCTCCAAAGTCTTACCACAGCTTTGCTGGGAATTTGCCAATGAAACATATCACGTCAGGAACATCAGGAGGACTAGTATTATACTAACTTAAACCAGATTGAAACTGCTGTCTAAATCAGGCGATACTAACTGTAAGGGATTAATTGTGTCAATGGCCCATTACCTCAAACTCGATCGCACGCAGTTGTTCTGTAACTAAATCGGATACTCCCACTGTCAGTCCTGTATTGTCCCGGAGAGGTTTTTCACTTGTATTATAGCAAAAGGAAAATGAATGGGAAAAAGGCCAAACATTCCCCGACAATGCTCATTGCTGCCTTTGTCGTGGTTTGTCATTAATTTGGTAATAAAGTCCAATTGATGGACAGTCCTTTCTGGTTCAGGTATTTTTAATCAAGACATGGAATTTCCCAAAGAAGTCCACTCCTGTGAAGTGTCAGATCAGAGATTAGCTTTAACAACCTGCACTGCCAGTTTAACGTGGTCTTTATTAAACTTGAAGCCTTAACAAGTCCTATTTCCACCTCACATTTGTCATTAGCTCTATACCCAGCCCTGCCGTGTGCCTCAAACAGTTTGTAATCGATCTCATGCTGCAGTTTTCACCCCATTGAATGAATAAAACGATTTGACAATGAATAGAATGTCAATGTATATTTTCCCTAAAAATCAGTAAATTTTAGCTATTTAATGACCGATAAACATTTTTGGGGGTGACTGCACTTTCTGCAACACGACTTGACCTACACAATACATAACGTAATGAATGAACAGACTATGTGAATTATTATATTGCTGAGCTTGTGGCAATTGAGAACAGGAAATTAAATCATTCATAGAACAACTGCAATGAGTTAAAATAATTTGTTACCTAAAGTGCCAGAAGGATATATTTACCTATGAAGGAACAGTTTAGAATAGAATTAGAAAACTTTAAATGAAAGATGAGTTTATGTTACATTATATTAAATTGATCGTAGATTATGTTGAATTTCAATTTATTTCAGACCTCATGATTTTTTNATATTTACTTACTTTTAACTTCTTCTGTTATATCCTAATGTGTCCCTGTTAACAGACATTGTTCAATGTGTTTTGGTTTTACACATTTAAAAGATTGTTTTGTGAAATCTTTTTGTATGATTTCCAGTTGCGCACAGAAAGTTTCCTTGAAACAGTGGTAGATTGAGTGACCACATATTTTTAAAAAAAAGATTTTATTACCCCTGGAAAAGATTTGAACTGCACCTCTCAATTTTTCATTTTTCTTTCCTCCTAACAAATCATAATTGAAAGTTCTAGGAAAACACCTGGAAAAACCCATTGCTAAATGCTTTGTGCATAATTTATATCAGCAAGCTTCTTTAATTTGTTTCACGTGAGAATATTGCCTCCAGCTGTATTGTGAGTGGGAATGTGCTTTCAGTCATACATTTACTGAAATAAGTCTATCTTTCTTCCTCCTCCACACCCTCATATGGCATTCACACCACACCTATTTGATAAAATCTTTGTCTGCCTCTGCTTCATATAGAAATACTAAACTTCACTGCCACAAGGCTGAAAGTTACCTGTGATGTGTCTCTGAAGCACGCAGGCAGCTGAGATGGCTTTGATTTTACCTGTATTCAGTGGGTTTCTAAGATTTTATACACTAGTTACAGAATGTTGTGCCAATATTGTAGATTGTAGAATAACCATGTGTGTTGGAGTGCTGAGGTCTGGATGGCAGTAGATGATTCTCAGGCTCTTCTATTTTAAGACATAGGTGGAGCGGGTGGGCTGGGTGCTTTTTTTTGGTCAGCCAGGTGTCTGACACATGCAGAAAACCATAACCATGCTGAAGAGTATCTAAATCCAGCTGAGATTTCCATTCATCCCACCTACACATGGAAATCCCAGTGATAGATTGTTGGAACACAATGCACTCTTTCCCTGGAAAGACATTGTGCTTATCTAATTCTGGAAAGTATTAGGCGCAGGTTGGCAAGAGCCCAGGCTTGGGGACGGACCCCAGAGTGTGCGTTGGGGTACTGCAGGAGTACTGTGTTCAACTGGCTGCCTCATTTCGCACTCAAAATACATAGTCAGTTCATTTTACACTATATCCTGTGCAGTGCTTTGAGAAAGAGAAAGAGAGAGAAAGAGATGAAGGAAAGAAAGAGACTAAACAGAGCCAGTGGAGTGGCATGTGCTGACCTGCCTCTATATCTTGGGCTATCTCTACTCGGCTGCTTTGTTACTGATGTATAGATTGTGACTTTGCTAAACTATCCATTGGAAATGTCAGAACACAGAGAAAGAAAATATTTCCTCACAGCAAGCAACATCTAAGAATGTAGAGTTTACAGTTTATAGTTTACACAGCAATGATGTGGTAACTTTCAGATTATGGGGTTTCCAAAGGAATCAATCAAAAATTCCTTCCCTGCGAAGATAGACAGTACGGAAGGAGTCATCAGACTTTTCTGTTGATTATCCATTTACAGGCAGATTAACAGGCAGAACGCTTCCCGAGACTCAGCACATTGAATTCTTTTGGCAATAATAGATTGAGTCATTCCCTGTGAATCAGAGAGGACTGAAGCCAATTTTCATAATAATACTCTTTGCAATTAATATAGCGCCTTCTCATGTCATTGAAACACCTCAAGGTGCTTCACAGGATTTACTGCAAAGTGTAGTGACTGTGTATTTGTAGGTGAACATGCAGCCAAATTGTACACAGCACTAATAATAATAATAATCCTTGCATTTGATTTAGTGTTTTCACGTCTTCTAGACGTCTCAAAGAGCTTCACAGAATATACTGTAAGGTGAATTGATTATATATTTGTGGGCGAAATGCGGCAGTGAATTGCGCACAGCAGTGACCCACAGTTGTGGATTGAAGTGACCAAATTGTTATTGGTTTTTTTTCTTGAGGGATTATTTACAGGCGTGTGGAGTAAGGAAACTTGCCCAATGTTTCACCCTGCTGGGAATCGAACCCAGGTCTCTCGCTTGCGAGCCGAGTGCTCTAACCACTGAGCTACAGGACTCCTAAACAGCAATGTTGCATAAACAGTCATGAAGTTTGAGAGATTGTTGACCAGGACACAGGGAGAAACGCCCACCTCTTTTTGAAGAGTCATGATATCTTTAATGTTCACATGAACAGGCTGACGGGGCCTTAGTTTCACAGCTTGTCCAGACGACACCTCGAACACTTTACTGCTCCCCTAATACTACACTTCAGTGTCATCTTAGACTGTGAGCTCAAAGGTCTTGAACCTACAATCTTCCGACTGAGAGGGGAGATTGCTACCAACTGAGCTAGGCTGACACAAAACCAAAGAAAGAGATTATAAATATTCAAAGAAAAAAATCCATCTTCCTCCTAATAACCCTAACTATTTCTACAAAGACAGAGCAAAAGCAACAAGGTGAATGGAATCCTGAATTTCATGGTAAGAATTTAGGGTTAGAATTTCATATTTAATGCTGGTTTAAACTGTGGTCCACCAACTGGAATAGTGGGATGCGCAAGAGCTTTTTTTCTTTTCAGCTCCCAGTACCTGCTATATGTTCTTGGATCTGAGATGGGCGGGACTGCCCATCTCACCAGTTCTGGCCCAGGCTCCATTGGTTCCCCATCACCGAAAGGATCGACTTCAAGTTCCTCTCACTCGTGTTCAAATCCCTTCACTCTCTGGCACCTCCTTCCCTCTCCGACCTCCTCACTCCCCAGTCCACCACCCGGTGCCTCCGCTTGACTGGCACTGGCTCCTGCTTGTCCGTCACCTCCGCCCCACCATCGGGGATCGTGCTTTCAGCCATTATGACCCAAAACTCTGGAACACTTTCCCTCGATCCCTCTGTCTTGCCCCCTCTTTCCCCTCTTTCAAGCCCGCTTGAAAACCTTCCTCTTCAACCATGCTTATGGTCACCGCCCCCACCTCACCCTCCATTTTATCTCTTTCTTGAGGAGATTTTTTTGTTGACCAGGTGACTGGCACGTTGAAACCCACCACCATGCTTAAGAGTACTGAAACCGGACTAAGCTTTCCACAAATTTATGTCAGCCACACATGGAAAGTTCCTTACGTTTTGAATAGAGTGCACCCTCTCTCCCTGGAGGAACACATCCTGCTTACCTATATAAGGTGCAGGTTGGCAAGAGCCAAGGCCTGGGGGTGCTGCTGGAGCTTAACTCACTAAAATCATATAGTTTGCATTAAGATCACTATTAAGCAAGCTTCCTACTAATTATTCAACTCGTTCTACACTACCCATTAGAGCATTGGTTTGTAGAGTTTTTAGGTGCTGAGTGGGAAGAATCACTATTCTCAGAGATTGGTTTGCCCTTCCAAGTCCTGCCAATGTGCCAGTCTGTCTGGTTTGTCATCAGTACTCTAGAGTACTGCAGACCTGGAACTGGACTACCAAGACTGCCACAGAGGGTTGGTTCGATTCTGATATTCCATTGCTAAGCACATTATCCTGGAGTCAGCTCAGCTTCTAGGGAAGCCTCCTCATCTCTCCACCCAAGGATGATATACTGAAAGGGGGAGGAGCTAGACAATAGTGAACAAGTGGGGATGCAAATCGTGAAAGTATGTGTGTGTAAACTGTAGGAAAGAGTGCTGGGGTAAATTATGGTGAAGAATTGTGGGGGTAAACTACAGTGAAAGGGTAGGGTGTGAACTATAGTGAAGGAGTTGGAGGGCAAACTGTTGTAAAGGAGGGTGTGCACTATATGGCACAGTATTTTTTGAGAAAGTTTAGAAATCCAAAGGTTAAGCATTTTTTTTGTTATGCCAACCTAAATCCCAATATTTGAGTTTTCTGTTGATGCTCTTCTGAACACTTGACCCTCTCCCTGGCAAACTCAGGCCTTCTGTGTGTCACCCACCAACTCTGCACCAAGGCCATACCTTCAGTTACTACACCCCAAGTCTCTGGGACTCCCTTCCTCACCACCTGTCTATCTTTAAATCCTGCCTAAAAGTCTACCACTTTGCACTTATGATCACTCCCCATTCCCCCTCCCCATCTCCCTCGCTCAGTGCCCATCCTGTCTTTGTGCAGTGCTCCAAGATGTGATGGGCAAGTTATAACTGTGAGCTCTTGTTAAATACTCAATGTAGACAAGCTGAACAATTTAAACAGACAACAAATTCAACGTTTTGAAATATGAAATAATTTACCCTTTTATTAAAATATATAAATAAATAATTTCACAGAAAAAGTTATAAATACAAATGTGTTAAAAAGATAACAGATACTGTCCACGTACATACATTGTTATTGTCAATATAACAGCAACAACAAATTACATTTACATTTTTACATTTATTAGAGCGCCTTTCACGTCGGGAGGATGTCCCAAAGCGCTGAACACTCAGGTGTCGGAGGCCTGAACATGGGGGAGGGGTGGTGTAGAGGTGGGGGAAGACAGAGAGGTGTGAGGGTACATACACAACACAGTCAGCAACTATAAATTAATACAAAATACCTTAAGACATTTATGACCACAAAATTGCTGAGAAGAAATAAAATAGAATTGCGTCCAATAATTCACAGTTTATTGCCGCATTGCCAGCAATAATCTGAACAGATGTTATCTATTTCCAGAAAGAATTCTAAACAAAGTACTTCCGGTTACCAGAAAGAATAATTCCCAATAGAGATTTTGTTACTAATAACAAATCATCATTATTAATAATAAATTATCCTTATTAATAATGAATAGCTGTGGTTTAGTTCCCAATGTGTCACACAAATAGACAAGCCTCTAAGTTCCATAATCCGGCAGCAGTGAGTCGACAGTAACAGTGCAATTGGGTGGTTCAAGTGGCAACACCAAATCAATCAGAACCACAGGTCCAAGTGATCTGAGTGGCTATTTGACATTCAAACCATTGGATATTCGCACTCAGGTTACAAGGTTTCTAAGGTTACCAGGATATATTTCAATTGAGCCTCAATTGTAAGATCTATACTTCAAACTTAATTTCATGACACAGTTAAATAAATCAATACATAAATAAATATGATTATACAAATAAATGAGCATTGTATAGATAAAGTAATACTGATTCAACTAGATTTACGAATATTGACTGCTGAAAATAAGCCTGAGGATAACTACAGTGGATATGAACTGCCCATGTCGTACAGTGACATGTGGCTTACATTCCCTTGACATTCAGGCACGTGGTATTTCTCTTCAGTGACGTTCATCATTACTGTAGAAAATATAATAATTATTAAATATTACAACCATTAACATAGATAGAAGCATTTGAGGAATTAGGCATTCTGCTCTACCTTGCTGTAGTGCTTTGTGTTACTCTTTTTTCGTGTTCCTCCATCTCACATAGGAAGTAACTTTAATAATAATAATAATCCTTGCATTTGATGTAGCACCTTATCACGTCTTCTAGACATCTCAAAGCACTTCACAGAATACACTGTAAAATGAATTGACTGTATGTTTTGTGGGGATGAAACGCGGCAACCAATTGTGCACAAAAGTGTCCCACAAACAATAGGGTGACCTAATTATTATTATTTAAAATATACTTTAAGGATTATTACCACCAGAAAAGCGATTCGCCAATTGACTAACAACCAGGTTCTTATTTACTGCTAGGTAAACAGGGATGAGTGGAGTAAGGAAACATGCTCAATATTTTGCTCTGCCAAGAATCAAACCCAGGTCCTCTTGTTTGCGAGGCAAGTGCTCTAACCACTGAGCCACAAGCCTCCACAACTTTGTGTGCTACGGACAGCTATAACTTTGAACTAAACATGATATTGCTTTCTGTCATGTCCAGTGAATCGGTTTACTATCTTATTCCTGACCAGAAGGATGCTTACCTCGTCATCATCTTTTCAATGATCTTCTTTACCCAGGAAGCTTCAGGATACAGGCAGACACGGTTACCGCTCTTAAGGGTGGCACTGAAAGAGATGAAGAGAGATGTCAAATACTGTTGTGTGCCCTCAGTTTAAAGAGGGATCAACTCTTCATAAAAATGCTCAAGTCTCATTAATCACGCAAATAGCAGAATTATCACGAGCAATACTTACATGATTTCCACCACTGGACAGTGAGGACCACTGGGAAAAATATCTATATGATCCATGAACTTTGGATGGATGAAATTGGAATTTGTTCTGATGCAGTTGCAGCGCAGATTTACTTCTGTACGTCGAAGAGAAGCAGCTGTGGAGAGAACAAGTAACACTACTTTAGACTTGATCACCAATGATAACCGTTCACCACAATTTTTTTCAAATTAAATATGGCTGAAGATATTGACTTTCTTTTCAGTAAGTCAGACTATATGAGTGAATTTCTAGATATACACTGTGCAGTCAGAGAAGGACACACACACCTCTACTGGTATCTGTATATCTCTAACACTATGGTTGATGCTATAAAACATAAACACTGTAAATGAACAGTAAATTGCAATTATTAATTCTATTGAATAAATACTGTTTGGAAACTGACTTCCACATTCAGTCACAGCAAGTTACACTATATCCTGTGAGGTGCTTTTGAGATGTCTTGATGATATCTAATGATTATTATTAACTACGGTCATGCATACATTGTAAATATAATGTTAGATTCTGTATAAATACTGTGAAGTTCTTTAGAGCTGCATCTTTGCTGTACAGCTTCATAGACTTGGATCATTTCTTAATTTCTTACCTTGCGTAGAAACCACATAAAATGCAAGGAGAGAGAGAGTGGTGACGATAACTTTGCTGTTCATTGTGCTTTACTTGTTCGTTCTTGCTTTACCTTCTTCCTGTTGCTGTGCTGCTACAGATTGGTTCTAACTTGCTGATTCTCCATTGCTTTATTTATAGGTTGAATTTTGTCACTCGTTGGGGGGATGGGACAGGGGGGAGTTTGCGTGATGTAACTTGTGGTTTTCTGGGAAACTTTTATTTGTAATTGACCTAGACGTCAGATGATAGACATAACATGTTCAGACTCACTGAAGCACATGGAATCTGAAGCGAATGTATGTTTAATCAGATTGATATAAGAATTAATTGTTGTATGAACACTAATAATAATAATAATCCTTACGTTTGATATAGCGCTTTTCACATCTTCTAGACATCTCAAAGCGCTTCGCAGAATATGCTGCAAAATAAATTGACTGTATATTTGTGGGCGAACGCGGCAGCCAATTGCACTCAGCAATGTCCCAAAAACAGTCATAGATTGAAAATAATAATAATAATAATAATAATCCTTGCATTTGATATAGCGCTTTTCACGTCGGGAGGACGTCCCAAAGCGCTTCACAGAACACACTGCAAAGTGAATTGACTGTATATTTGTGGGCGAACGCGGCAGCCAATTGCGCACAGCAATGTCCCACAAACAGTCGTAGATTGAAAATGACCAATTTATTATTGTTTTGTTTTGGAGGATTATTATTAGGCTCTGTGTGGAGTAAGGAAACTTGCCCAAGGTTTCGCCCTCTGCCTGGATTGAACCCAGGTGTCTCGCTTGCAAACTGAGTGCTCTAACCACTGAGCTGCAGGACTCCAAAATGCAGTTAATAAAGATTTTTCCACTCAATAAAATGTGACTGACAGCAAATGGCAATCCTGACTGAAAATATTAGTGGTAGCCAATTTGCAATACAGCAATATCCTACAAAAAAATGAGCTGCATGACCTCTTTATTTGGAGAAATCATGGCCATGACACTGGAAGAAACCCCCTTCTCTTTTCGAGTAATAATATTCCACTGAATTAAAATAAAATTGAAGGACTTCACTATTTTGTTTGAACATCTGTCGTCTAATTAGATAATTGACTTCTATTGTGATCCATGTTAAAGCCACTTCACGCTTATATTTCTGTGAGTTTTGATTTTTTTATTCAGATTTCTTAAGATGCATGTGCAATATAATTTACACTTATGTAAGAGTGTTTCAAATTGGAGTCAAAGGGTTACAGTGTGGATGAATAGGTGCTTATCAAAAACAACAGCAACTTGCATTTATGTAGCGCCCCTCACACAGAGTAGCGCACCAGAGAACTTGACAGTGGCGGAGCATGATGCTAAGCCGGGGGAGGGGGAGGTGACTGGTTGAAAATCTTTAGGATCGACCTGACGATGGGGAAGGAAGGGGCTGGCTGAGGGAGGGATAGAGGAAGAGTGTTCCAGACTTTCGGGGCATAGCTTCTGAAAGCGTGGCCGCCAATGATGGAACAGAGGGCATGGGGGACAAGCAGGAGGCTGGAGCCAGTCGAGCGGAGGCAGCATATTGTGGGTTGGGGGGTGAGCAGCTCAGAGAGAGAGGGAGGTGTCAGGGCATGAAGGAATTTGAAAACGTGTGTGAGGATCTTCAAATCGATCCGTTTGGCGATAGGGAGCCAGTGCAGCCTGGCTAGAACTGGTGTGATAGGGTGCAGAGTTTAGTATCGGTGAGTATGCGGGCGGCGGACTTTTGGATCAGCTGGATCCTGTGTATGGTTGAGCTGGGGAGACTGGCGAAAAGAACATTTTAAAAAGTCGAGTTGAGAGGTGACGAATGCATGGACGAGTGTTTTGGCTGTGACTGGAATGCATGGGTTGAATGGGTTGGGTAATAATCATTACATTCAATTTATGGCTTTCATGTCAGGAGGACATCTTAAAGAGCTTCACAGGATTTTACTTTAAAGAATTGTATCTGGATATTTTGTCAGCGAAAATCTAAGAATATGTTATATTCATATCTGCCAGTATCCTGAAAAACCTTCCATTGCAATTTCAAGATTTTTGTATGAAGTCTACAAGACTTTACAGTAAACCTTTAAATGTATTGTTGATGTAATAGTTGCCAGACAGTCAGACTGTGGGGGAAGTGAGAACTATCAACAGACTCATATTTCTTATTATAGATAACTGGGAGCAGACACAAAAACTATATCAGCTGAGAAAACGCCAAAAATATCCATTGCTATTTATTACTTGATTTTTTCCTTTAATGCATGATTTTATTTGGTTTGTAAAAGGTTCTGAGTCATATTGTGCATTGCAGATTATTGTGACTCACTGTATGTTGCATGAAGCCTACAGCCTACTTTGAGCGTTCTTGCACAAATCTGTACATTTAGTGGCATTACTCATTTCAATGTCTTTTTCCATGGTGTTGACGTGGTTGGACAGTTGGTTGGAGGGACAAATTTGGCCATCTGTGGGGGTGCAGGAAAGATGTGATGGAGACAACGTATGCTGATGATCCTTCAGGGTTAATGTTTAATCACTATGATTGAAATATTCCCCTTTGTTTGCACATATCCGTTGCAATCTTATGAAGCCAATGTCCATTTCATAATCTTCTATGTCCCAATAATTAAGAATTACAAGCATGACAGGAATCGCATTTAATCTTTGGATTACATTTTACAGATGTGCTTGGGGAAACGGTACAATGTACCAGCAATACAAAGTAAAATGCCACCTCTTCAGAAAATACTGAAAACACCATTGATGGGGACAGCCTCATTAATGCTCTTTCTTTTCTTTTTCTCCTCATATTTCCCTGCAGCTTTCCCAGGCTCTTCTTCCCCTGAAGGCATCAAAGCTGTGGCTGGGTTCCCATCATCATCTCCTTGCAAAGTAAACATTCTTTATGTGTGAGTCTGTCCAATGAGTGCTATTGGGCTATTTGATCATGGAATCACGCACACCCAAACACAATCCCTTTCACCTGGAAATCCACATATCTACAGTTACAGCAAGAATTGCTGTACTTTGATTGGAATTGAGAACACTAGCTTATTTTTCTTTTCCTTTTCCTAGGGATTGGTAATATTCATACAAAACCGCTATCATTTTTTTATGAACCTGAAGACATATTAAGAGAGAATATGAAAAGTAGAAAAGTTAGGATCTCTTCAACTTGCCTGTTAAATTGAACTATTCAGAGTTGAGTCTTCTTATGTCGCTATATGGAATACCAGTCAAACTCAAATTGAGTTATATATAAGATTCCGTCTAGTGGGACTGAACGACCGCCATAATCGGGAGGCTACAACTATATTGGTAGCATTTAGAGGCCTCAGATGGCTTTGAGCCGAAACATTTGTCAAGGTTGGGAGTGAATGTCTTTTCACTTTGATATTCATTAAGAATTAGTGCTGTGCTGCCCTTCAGATGGAATGTTAAACCAAGTTTTGTTTGCCTGTTCAGGTGGATGTTAAAGATCCCATGGGACTACTCGAAAAGAGGAGGGTATGTCTCCTCCTGTCTTGGCCAACAATCCCACAAATAAAATTGGTCATTCACTTCATGGCTGTTTATGGGACATTGCTGGGTACAAATTGCTGTTCATTAACCTACAAAATAGTCACTACACCTTATAGTAAATCCTGTGAAGCGCTATAGGATGTCTTCCTGACATGAAAGTCCCAATATAAAATGCATTATTACATTAGTTTTTAGAATAACTGGTGATAATTATTAAATAATATGAAATGTTCAAATCACATGATGCATTTTTCACCCTCGCACTTTTTAAAAAAACGAGTTTGACCAAAGGTCGTGTCCAATCTGTTTCTAACTCATAAATTGTTATGAAATGTTGTGCAACTGATATTTTTACATAATGTTTGTGAAAAATGGGAAATATTTTATAGTTTACCAATATTAACCCTTAAATAAGCGGCACTAAGGACACTAACGTAATTGTTCCTTCTGTTTCTGAAGAATTATGAACAACATATTTGTCTGGACATGGTTCCTACAAATGCAGAACATACATGTAGCATTTTTCTGGCTGCCTCTTGTGGTGAATGATAAAGATTCCACATCAGTCTTCAAAAAGAGCAGTTTCTCCCCGTGTCCTGGCCTATATAGTATCCCAGTTTCTCCCCACAATCCCCCAAATTAAATTGGGCATTCACTTCATGGCTGTTTTGAGTGATGTTGTGTGTAAATTGGCTTCAGTCTTCACTTACAAAGCACATAGTCATACACTTAACAATACATCCTGTGAATTATATGGAATGTCCTCCTGATGTGACAAGATGCCGTAACTGCAACCATTATTATTCTAATTTATAATCTTTATAGGCTATTATTATTATTGGCCATTGGTGCAGAAGAAGTAGTGGAGAGTGAGCAACAACCCTGTGAGAATAGTAAGAAGAAAGTTTACTGGTTAGAGAACAGGCCTGGAAGACATTGCACCTAGGTAAAGTTGATAAAACTCTCAAAATAATCTTCTAAAAGTTTCTGAAATACTATCTTGTAATTTCTACACTTCTCGATCATTATGAGAAAAGTACCAGCCATATCATATTCAAGAATAATTATTTAATTTTTTATTTAATTAAAATAATTAAAGGTGAAATATGCTGTTCAATGCATATAAATAGCTAAAGAATTAAAACTAAATATTGGTACGATTTGAAAGCAACGTTAAAATGATTAGACAGAATAGCAAAAGGTAACTGTCCCAAATTATGTGAATTCGATACTTGGTTCTATTAGGGGAGATGTGGCTACTCCCTCTGCCTTGCTCCACTTCTTGCCACCTCTGCCCACCATTAGACTTGCCAGGCTTTCAGCCATTGTACTCCCACAATCTGAAACTCTTTTGCAAAATCCTTCTGCCTTGCACTTTCCCTCCTCTGCTTCCAAAATCCTTGTGAAAACTTACCACCTCCCTTTTATCCTCCCCTCTTGCTTAAATTCCCAACCCACCTCTGTGAAGACATTATTTTATGTGAAAGGCGTGTAAGGCCAGGTTGTTATTTGTTGTATGTGTACAAGGATATGTATGGAGGGCATATCCAATGAATAATTAAGGGCTCCTATAAATTCCTCTGAACGTATATATTCACACATAAAATTCCACCTTGTCTTAACCTGTAGCCTATGAAGTTTAGTATTGCCCAGTGGGAAGAAAAAGAAGATTCTTAAGTCATTCTTCATTTGGAAATTGATTTATTGAACTTTATTGAAAGATCCACTTTTCAAGTTAAGACTGAATTTAAGATTTTTTTCTTAATTCTGTGCTCTTACCCTTGAAGACAAAGTGGTCCATAGGGAATTTACAGAATGAGGTGGAATTTTTGGCTTCCTGTGCATAATACACATCCATACACAATTAAAATACAGATAGTGCCTTTTAATGTAGGCCAAACTCTCAGAGTGGAGAAAGGGAAAAGTCTTTTACCTGCTGCATTGACCTCCAATGTCATATTCCTTTCCATACCACGTTGTGGAGGACACAGAAAACTACAATGAATTTTGCACTTTGTTATTGCAAAGTACCTGTCAGCCTGGCTTTTGGTGGTTTCACTGTCATCTCTGAGTCAGAAGTTTATGGGTTTAAATCCCATGTGGTCATTCGGATGAGACATTAAAACGAGTTCCCACCAAGTGGACGTTAAAGATCCTAGGGCGCTGTTCAAAAGGAGAAGGATGTTCCCGATGTCCTGGCTAACAATCCCCCAAATCAAACACAATCTGGTTCAATCCTCAGATGTCCTCTTAACTCATATTCAAGCCCAAACTGGCCAAAACTGTTTTCCGTTACCTCAACTTCTACCTCACACCAAATCCTGCCAAAACTCTCATCTGTGCTTTTAAAACCTCCCACCTTGACTCTTCACTGATCTCCCAAGTTCTGCCTTTCATAAGGTCCAGCTGATCCAAACTCTATTGAATGGCTCGACTTCACAGATAAATCAGCCTTGCACCTCCCTACCTCTCTGATCTCCTTGTACCCTATTACTCTGCCCACCCCTCTGCTCAGCTAACATACCTGCAATGCATTCTCCACACTTTCTGCACTACTACTGAGCATTCGGTCACTACACCCCCAATGTCTGGAACTCTAACCTCAATACCTCCGCCTCACCCAGTCTTTATCAATCTTCAAGCCCTACCTTAAAACCTACCTTGTCTATGGTCCCTTCCCCACTTTCTTCCCAACTGAGTGCCCAACCCTGGTGCTTTGAAGCACTCCAAGGCATTATCCTATGTGAAGGGCACTATACAACTGCAAGTTGTTGGATGTTGCATGTATTGTCAAACAAAATGAACCATGAAGTATTCTGGTACAACAAATTAGTGAGTTTGGTGAAAATGCAAGACCAAGTAGAGGTTTTTAAAATTATAAAGGTTTTGAAAGAGTCAATAGAAATTATTTCACCTGGTTGATGAATCAGTGACTCCTAACCTTTAACAATCTTAAATTAACTATCTTAACTGTGCTTTACTATCTTAAATTAAAGCACATAGCCTATAATTTAAGATTGTTAGCAAGGGAGCAAATGGGGATAATAGGTGGATTTTATTTACACAAAGTTGCTGGGATGTGGAACGAGGGGCTGAGAGCAGAATTTGAGGCAGAAACTATATTGAATTTCAAGTGGGAACGAGATAAATATCGAAAAAGGAGTAATCAGCATCTTGGGACGTTCTCCCGACGTGAAAGGCGCTATACAAATGTAATCTTGTGGTTGTTATAATTCTTTAATTGAACCCTCCTTGTCCGTCTTCAGATTGCACCTGAAGACGTTCCTTTCCAACTGTGCCCACAGTTGCCTCCCCCCCTCTCCTAGCTATGTGTCCAGTTCCACCATTGCTAAGTGCTCCAAGACACCACCCCAATTGAAGGTCACTATATAAACCAAGTTGTTGTTGCTTTTGTTATGTACAGGATATGGGGAAAAGGCATGTATGTCTGAATGGATTGCTCTTTCAAAGAGCCTGATGTGCCAAGTAGCATTTTTCCATGCCGTGACTTTACATGGGATGAAATTTGTAGTGTTTCATAATGCTGTCTTTGTGAGATATATGTAACCACGGTGGAATTTTTTTTATATATATGTGTGATGAAAGGTATTGATTCCTTTTTATTCTCTTGCATGTAGTATGAACCAATGATGATGTTAATTCAACTTACAAATCCATCAAAATTCTCATCATTCATATGAATTTTAAAATTTATTTGAACAGTTCATTGAGTTAAGCAGATCAGCAGAGATTAAAAATAGAAGCTTTGCCATAAATATACAAAGTAATTATTTCATTTATTAAATAAATATATTCCAGTCCAGTAATTCCTGATGTATTTAAAATGTAAATAAATTATTTTTTAAAAAGTACAATTTCAATAGATATACGGGTATTGAAACACCAAAATATCCTTTTATGAAATCATAAATAAACCACCAAATAAATGAAATATTTTTAACACATAAATATGACCGAATTTAAAACATAGAGGCCCTGGCATAATTGGGTTTCAATCTCAACACTTTGATGTTGTGGCTTCTCCTCATTGATTTGCTTCAGGGTTCTTGGATCTGTGGAAAAAGCAAGAAATATTTTTACAAATTGCACAGATTTCATGGAGAAATGTGTCATAAGAAAAGAAGCACTTAGTTTTTTAAAAAATCTTGATGTATTGTTCAAAAGTACTCCATGAGAGACTTCAACAAAAGCTGAAAGTGGTCTTTGTTGCAATGTATGATCAAGAATATCCTGGACAGAATGGTTCATCTTTTTATGTAGATTAATGAGGCTTTGATACACTCTCACTCCAGTAAACTCAATCTAAGTAGCTTTAAGGAGACCGAGAGCAGAAGAGAGAAATTTAAATGTCACAGTGATGAATCTAGGACCCTGCAAAACCTGCAAAAATCTCACTTAAAAATTAACATTGCAGAGAAAAATTGTATATTCGCTCTTAATTTGGAAGACTTCTTTTAAGAATCATGGAAAACAAATCTCTCAATTAAAACTGAATCTAAGAATTTTCCACAAATCTATGCAAACTTAAAATATTACATTACAATTATAATCAATGTATTTAATTATAGTGCTTTATCACATAATTGAGATGTCTCAAAGAGCTTCACAGGAATTACTGTAAAGTGGTGTGACTATATGTGTATAGTTTGTGGCCGAACATGGGCCAATTAGCACACAATTATGCCCCACAAATAACCATTTATAACATAATTGTCTTATAGCCCAAGACTAGGTGAAATTTAGGAAGATGTTTTACAATTGTCTCAACAACACATATGTTTGATACTGTGACTAGTTTCCCTTTACCTGACAATATTACTACCTAGAAGTACATACTTACCCATCAATCATCCTGCCAATGATCTTTTTCACTGAAGCGGCATCAGGGTTCAGGCAGACTTGTTTGAAGCTTTGAAGTGTGGCACTGGAAATAATTGAAAAATCATGAAGTTATTTTCTAGCCTTTGAATTAATGATGTGTGAAATAATATCTGACAGAAGAACTCAATTTCCCTGTTAAATGTAATAGTCCTAATACTTACATGATTGCTGCTTTGGGGCAGTGGGGACCACTAGGGATAATTATAATATTGTCTATGAACTTTGGATGGATAAAATTAGGCTCTGTTTTGATGCACCGACATCGCAGGGTCGCTCCTGTAACACCCAATGAGGCAGAATTAATCTTTACAGAAATGTCTTATTATTATATGACTGAATGCCAGCCACATGCACCCAATAAATCATTGTTCACCAGCACACCCCATATACATTACATCCAAATTATTAGGTTAAGACCTTTAAAGGTGTGAATTATACCAAAATATAGTATATTGACACATTGTTGAATGAAGTACAGTATTTCTGCCAACACAATATGTTGAGTTGACAAACTAACCAATACACTCTAGGTTAGTCTGTGTAATATTGTAGTCTTATAAACACAAATATTTCTGTACCTTGTGGAGAAGCCAAATAAAGGACAAGGAGGGAGATGGTGACTTTGCTGTTCATTGTGTTGTACTGATACAATACTACTTTATCTTCTTCCTGTTGCTGTGCTGTTGCACTCTGCTTCTAATTCCTCACTGCTTAGCAGCTTTATTTATTAACTGAACACTGAGTCAATCAGGAGGAGATGATGCAAGTGGAATTTTTCAGGAAGTTTTCACAGTTGTAAACATTTTTAACGAACTTCTTCTAAATTATTCACGTTGCTTACAAATTGCAAAGAATCTATGATTAATCTTGTTTGAAATTTAATTCCTCTTGAGATTAACACACTTTGCTCAGTCATATTGTGCTTAGGAAATTAATTTCCTGTCCAGCTCCAAATCAGCTGTGAATTCCCATTGATAAGTAAATGTGTGTATCACTGATAAAACTTATTGAATTACTGCGTGTAAATGTGGATGTACAAAGTAAGCATAAACATTTACGAAAATATTGTGCAAATTAATTAATTATAATGAGAAGCTGAGTACACGGGAGTTCAGTTTTAGAGTTCAATAGGTTGGTTGAGAAAATAATAATATCAATAATAATAATTCTTGCATTTGATATAGCGCCTTATCATGTCATTGAGACATCTAAAAGCACTTCACAGAATATGCTGTAAAGTAAATTGACTGTGTATATTCTGGACGAAATGTAGCAGTCAATTGCGCAAAACCGTGTGCTACAGTGTCCCACAAACAGTCGTGGATTGAGTGACCAAATTACTTTTTTAAGGTATTATTATCCCGGAAAGTGATCCGCCAATTGCGCACAGCAGTGTCCCACAAACAGTCGTGGATTGAGTGACAAATTATTGTTTATTTTTTTTCTTGAAGGATTATTAATTAGGCATGTGGAGTAAGGAAACTTGTCCAACATGTCACCCTGCCGAGAGTCAAAACCAGGTTTCTTACTTGCGAAGCGAGCACTCTAACCACTGAGCTACAGGATGCCACATGGAGCTAAACATCATTCCACAGTGTTTAGCTCTATTCCCAAAACCTCTGATAATGAAGCAGTCCATGTCATATCTGCAGCAATACATGGATAACATTCAGGCTTGGGCTAACAAGAGGTAGATAACATTTGTACCACATAAGTGCCGAAATGACTATCTGCAATGAAAGAGAAACAACAGTAAATGACCAAGCAATCTCTCCCTAAATTTCGAAGGCACATCCATTGCTAAATCTCTAACCGTCAACATCCTGATGTCACCATCGATAAGAGACTTAACTGGCCCACATCAACAGTGTGACTATAAGAGCAAGGCAGTGGCTATGTATACTATGAAGGCTGGCTCATCAACTCACTCACCAAAAACTCTCCTCCATCTACAAGGCTCCAGTCAGGAGGATGATGGAATACTCACCACATGCAAAATTTGACATCTTCCGATAGAAAGCAGTTATAATAATAATAATAATAATCCTTGCATTTGATATAGCGCTTTTCACGTCGGGAGGACGTCCCAAAGCGCTTCACAGAACACAGTGGAAAGTGAATTGACTGTATATTTGTGGGCGAAAGCGGCGGCCAATTGCGCACAGCAGTGTCCCACAAACAGTCGTGATTGAAAATGACCAATTTATTATTGTTTTGTTTTTTGGAGTGATTATTATTAGGCGTGTGGAGTAAGGAAACTTGCCCAAGGTTTCGCCCTCTGCCTGGAATTGAACTCAGGTCTCTCACTTGCAAAGCGAGTGCTCTAACCGCTGAGCAACAGGACTCCACGAAGTTCTCCAGTTCACTTGATTGGGGCCCCAGCCACTCATGTCAAGATTCACTTCCTTTCTCAATGACTAAACTTCATGGGGATAATAATAATAATAATAATAATAATCCTTGCATTTGATATAGCGCTTTTCACGTCGGGAGGACGTCCCAAAGCGCTTCACAGAATAGACTGTAAAGTGAATTGACTGTATATTTGTGGGCGAACGCGGCAGCCAATTGCGCACAGCAATGTCCCACAAACAGTCGTAGATGGAAAATGACCAATTTATTATTGTTTTGTTTTGGAGGGATTATTATTAGGCTCTGTGTGGAGTAAGGAAACTTGCCCAAGGTTTCGCCCTCTGCCTGGAATTGAACTCAGGTCTCTCACTTGCAAAGCGAGTGCTCTAACCACTGAGCTACAGGACTCCACAATGGGGTGGTAAGCGGAATCTGCTTGAAGCTGAGCTGGGCCCAAGGTGACATCATGATAAAAATCTTAACACTTGATATAGCATTTTCAGATCATGATGATATCTCAAAGAGAATTTATTGTGTATTTTATGCATGCTTTGCAGCACACAGTAGTTGCCCACAACAAAAACAAAGTTACCTTTATAGAGCGCCTTTTACGTCGGCAGGACGTCCCAAAGCGCCAAACAGTCAGGAGTCGGGACCTGAGCATGGGGGAGGGGTGGTGTAGGGGTGATGGAAGGCAGAGAGGTGGGAGGGAGACCAAAGGCACGGTCGAAGAGAAGGGTCTTGAGACCGGTCTTGAAGGAGGCAAGGGAGGAAGCGAGGCGAAGGGAACATGGGATGAACAGAATCTTGAAGGTTGAGGTGGGAGGAGAGGTGGTGGAGGAGGATTGAATGGTCCACAGTGTCAAAGACAGCGGAGAGGTTGAGGAGGACGAGGAAACAGAGGGAGCCCTGGTCACATATTGTCAGGATGTCGTTTGTGACCTTGACCAGAGCAGTTTTCATGCTGTGGGCAGCACGGAAACCCAATTGGAGGATTCGTAGAGGGAGTGGAAGGAGAGGAAAGAGCAAAGCTAGGAGGCAACGGCTCTCTCAAGGACCTTGGACAGAAAAGGGAGGTTTGAGATGGGCCGGTGGCTAAATAGCTGTGATGGGTCAAGCAAATGTTTCTTCAAGGTGGGGGGTGATAGTGGCTGTTTTGAGTGGTGTAGAAACAGTGCCAGATGACAGGGAGAGGTTGGTGATATCAGCGAGTAGTGGGGCAAGGAGTTGGAGCTGGGATTTTAGGAGAGGGGTCCACGGAGCAGGTGGTGAGCTTCATGGAGGATATGGTGGTGAAGACAGAAGAGGAGATGACAGATTCAAAGGTGTGGAAGGAGGGATGGGTAATTGTCGGAGTGTGGGCAGGGAGAAGGGAGGGGATGGAAGTTGGAGGGGGCAGTGGCAACTGAGCGGATTCCCTCAATTTTGGACTCGAGGAAGTTCAGCATTTTCTTGCAATGGGACTCAGAGAAAAGAATCTGCTAGGTGCGGCCGGGAGGGCGGAAGAACCGGTTGGTGGGGGGGGGGAACAGGAGCCTGGGGTTGCCCTTCACCTCTAGAATTAATCTGGAATAGAAGGACGATTTGGCCGAGGCGAAAGCGGAGTTGAAGTTTTGATGAGGTCCAGTCAGATGTGGCGGTGGACAGTTAGGCCAGATTCAAGCCAAGTGTGTTCAGCAGCCCGCTTCTGGCCCTTAAGCGAGCGGAGGTGGCTGATGACCCAGGGTGAGGATCAGGAATAGGGAGCAGTTCGGGAGGTGGGGGGGGGGCAAGGGTGTCGAGTGTGGTGGAGAGGGTGCTGTGGAGAAGAGTAAGTTGGTGCGAGAGGTGAGCCAGAGGGGGAGGAGTTCAGAGGACTCTAGGGCAGTGGAGAGGGTTTGTGGGGAGATCTTCTTCCATGGGTGCTGGAAGATGGTGGTAGGTTTGGAGGCAGTGGGGAAAGGGATATGGGAGTTAGGGAGATGAAATGGTGGTCAGAGATGATCTTGTCAGTGATGGTGACATCCGAGACGCTGAGGCCCCGGGTGATCAACAGGTCGACCGGGTGGCCGTGGGTGTGGGTAGCAGAGTGGATGTGGAGGGAGATGTTGAGAGGGGAGAGAAGTCTGAGGAGGTAGAGCAGGAAGGGTTGAAGTGGAGGTTGAAGGTGCGTTGGATGATGAGGAATTCAGAGCAGAGGCAAAGGGAAGCTAGGAGGGTGGAGATGTCAGAGATGAAGGTGGGGGAGGATTTTGGGGGGGGAGGTAAACTAGGAGGATTTTTAGAGCAAGGTGGGAGGGATGGCAGAGGATAAGGTTTTTGAAAGAGGGGAATGAACCGGTGGAGTAGGGGGATAGGGCTAATGACGCCCTGGATATGAGGGCCACACAACTGCCACAACGGTTGAGATGTGGGAGCATGGTGGTAGGTGTAGTCTGTGGCCTCAGCAAGGGGGAAGGTGTCACCTGGAGTGATCTAGATTTCAGTGAGGGCCATAATGTCAATGTTCTCATCGAGGATGAGTTCATTGACGGCCAAGATCTTGTTGCAGATAGAGTGGATGTTTTGAAGGCCAATGTGGGGTGGATAGTTGGCAAGGGGATGTGTGAGATGGGAGGGGATGGTGGATTGGTTGGCAAGGAGGGTGGGGATGAAGATGAGGGAGGAGAGGTTAGCCCCCGGGGTCTGGGGTGACTTGCGACGGTAGTGGGAAATGGGGCAGTCGGTGTGGCTGCTGCTGGACAGCCAGGGCCGAGTGCTCCGATGAGGCCGGCGAAAGATTCCCAGGCTGGAACAGAGGGAGGCAGTGGGGGAGTCAAAGAGAGATAGGAGGCAGGGAGGGCGGAGAGAGAGCAAGACAGAGCGGGAGAGTTGCAGGGAGGGGGGCATTTTGAGGAAGGGCTATCTCGTGTCAGGGGCAGCAGCCAAGATGAGCACGCCGAGATAGGAGGCGGCGGGTTGGTGGGACATTGTCAGCTTGCAGGAGGCTGTGAGGGCTCGGGGTGGTGCAGAGTGGAGAGGGCGCTTATTGTGGTTAGTTGTTGGTCTTTAGGGTGTGACGTCACGGCGGAGGCTGCTTATCCCCGGTCAGGCTTTAAACACTCGGCGAGACCTCGGCTCCTTGCCGCGCTGTCCCCGCTTTGGCCTCCGAATCCATGAAGCAAATGACCAATTTAATTTGTGGGATTGTTGGCCAGGACACTCGGTGAAATTCCCTTCTCTTTTCAAATAGTGCCATGGGATCTATAACGTCCAGTTGAACAGGCAGACGGGACCTCGATTTAACTGCTCATCCAAAGGACTGCATCTCCAACACCGCACGCTCACCTAACGCGGTTTGCAGTGTCAGTGTAGACCAGGATGATCCAACTGGTGGCACATGGGCCGCATGTGGTCCAGGGTATGATTTCATTATCACAAACCATTTAAAATTTTATTTCCTAAGAGGAAATACAGGTGACAAGCAGGCACCGAGCCAAGCAGGAGATGGTCACTGGAGGCTTAGGCTCTGCCTGACAAATGGGTCTGGCCAACCAGAATTAAAATATTCCTTATGTGGCTCGCGGACATTTCTCAAACCGGCATCCAGCCCTCAGCAACCAAAAGATTGGATCATCCTGCACTAGACTATATGAATTCCAAGGGCTTGAACCCACAAACTTCTGACTCTGAAGTGAGAACGCTACCATCTGAGCCAGACTGACATATGCTTGGCAATGCAAAGTTTGGAAATGAGTCGATCTTCAGTGGCGATCTCAGTAGTTTGTTCCTCAGCGAGGAGGGTCTGTAATTTACCAGATCGCCACTGATGACAGCACAGCCAGCTTGGCTCATCAGCAGGATTTGAAGGGATGGACCAATCCCTGAGGCAGAGATTCCTCCCACTCAGCTCCTGTAGTCCTGTAAGCCAACACCCAAATGGACAGGTGGTACTAACTAAACAAACAATGGGAAGATTCCCAGGCAATGCTTTCAATGGCAAGCTGTACAGGTTTATCTGGTTAAACTCCTGCAGTTACTCTAGCACACATTCTGGGATTCCAAAGCTTTGATTCTTGCCAACCTTAGCCTCATACATTCTGGAATTAGATAAGCAGGGTGCGTCGCTCCAGAGAGGCTGTGCACAATTCTTTCCAGACACAGTGAAATTTCCATGTTGAAATATTTCCATATGAGGCTCACATTTGAGGAACTCACATTCTCTTGAGCATGGGTTGCTGCTATGTGTCAGCCACCCAGCTGACCAAAAACACCCTCCTTCTCTCACTAATTCAATTCCAGGACAACTATCACCTGACAGACTGTCTGTGAAACATCAAGTCCTGGATGAGAGCTAACTTTCTATAGCTGAATGTCAGCAAGACCGAGGCCCTTCTGTTTGGAGCTCCATTCTACAATCCCTTCGCCTCACTCCACTTGCCTCCTTCAAGGTATGACTTTTCGACCATTCCTTCAGCCGCCCTCCTACCTCTCTGTCCTCCCTCATCCCAACCCTGCCCCCACGGGTCCTGATCCCCGACTGTTCAACACCTTGGGACGTCCTCCCGACATGAAAGGCACTTTTCAAATGTAATTTTGTTGTTGTTGTAATTCACTTTGACTACAGTGTGTGCTATTTGCGGAATGCCACATCCTAGTAAAAATAGTTACAAATGAGTCATGAGAATATGGAATATTTACTGCCTTAGAAAGCACAGATTCAGAGTTGATTGAGACGATCAAAAATGAGAGAGATGCATTTTATTGCAAATTCAGTGTGATAACATACTTGAGATGATTGTCAATGTTATATCATTGAATCTATTGTGACATTTGCAGATTTTACTCCATTAAAGCCTAGAATAATTAAGACACCTTCTATTCTGAGCACTACATTATAGGGAAATCCAGTTATAGAGCCCCTCAATGTAATATGTGAACCCACACTAACTCCAATCATGTTACACCCAGCTTCCTGCGCTGATAAATCTGTAGTAAAACATGACCACCTTTCATTTCATCAGGTTGCCACTAGCATCACTTCCTACATGTCGTGCAGGGGCTCCATGTGCAGGAAACCCCATTGATGTAATTTCCTAATGGAAGTGATAGCAATGCTTCCTACACATTGTGCAATAAGTAGGAAGTGAAAGAAGCAGTGAGTTAACAACTGAAAAATATTTCCACACATTTCCACATATTGGAATCAGCTGACCAAATCATAATGAGCTCCTCGAGTGGCTCAGTTGGTGAAGCCTCTGCTCTGTGTGAAACTGAACCACAAAGACTAAGAAAGGAATTGTTTCTCCCTCGTCCCCCTAAAATCCAGGACCATCTCCAAACCCACCCGATCCACCTGGTACAACAACCATCTCCGCCACCAAAAAACCCAAACTCGTCTGCTCATGTGCAGATGGCGGAAAACTGGCCTGACAGTTCACCGCCAACTGTGGCTCGAGCAGCTCCACGGCTACCGTCGTTCTTTGACACGCGCAAAAACGGCCTTCTACTCCAACATCATCTTGGAGGCTAAACACAACCCTAAGATCCTTTTTTCCACCACCCACCACAACCTCCGTGCCCCCCCACCTCAGGCCTCCTCAATCTTTGTATCAAATGCCCAGTACGAGGAGGTCATGGACTTCTTTTCATCTAAAATACTTAACATCCACCAGGCAGCCACATCCACCTGCCCCTTGTCACCCACCACTATGCCCTGTCTGTCCCCCTCATCTTCTTCATCATCTGCTCCTACCACCACCCCCATTCTACATTCCTTCATCCCATCTCTCCCTCCTCCCTCTCACCCACCATCACATCAATGAAACCCACCACCTGCTGCCTCGACCCCCTCCCCACCAACTTACTAGTCACTCAGCTCCCCCTCCTCTGCCCACTACTAGCTGACATCATCAACCAGTCCCTCTTCTCTGGATCAATCCCTGCCCCCTTCAAAACTGCTGTCATCACCCCCCTCCTGAAAAAACCCTCCCTAGATCCCTCAAACCCCAGCCACTACCGCCCTATTTCAAACTCCCTTCCTTGCCAAAGTCCTAGAATGCGTTGTTGCCAACCAACTTCACCACACCTCTCCTCCCACTCCCTCTTCGAACCCCTCCAGTCCAGTTTCCACCCACAGTACAGAGACTGTGCTTGTGAAAGTCACAAACGACATACTCTCTATCAGTGACCAGGGATCCCTCTGCCTCCTTGTCCTCCTGGACCTCTCCGCCGCGTTCGACACAGTCGATCACACTATCCTCCTCCACCGCTTTTCCTCCGTCATCCACTTCAGTAGGACCGCACTCGCCTCACAAACCGCCAGCAGTACATCTGCACAAACGGCTTCTCCTCCCGGTCTCACCCAGTCACCTGTGGGAGCGTTACTGTGAAGTGCTCTGAGACGCTGTCCGGCGTGGAGGGCACACTATAAATCCAAGTTGTGAAGTTGCGATAATGTGTAATTTTATTAAAATATGCATTTACTTAGCTTTCTTTATTGGAGATTTCAAAGCATGCTTAGTGGAATGCAAAAGGGCAGTACAGTATATGTATGATTTTCGTGCTTCTATTTTTGATCTAATTAACTGCTGTATCCATGGCAGTCTTGCAACCTGCAAACTGCTCACTCAGGTTGAAGATGTCTCACCATTATTCTGGAATTAATGAATATGTCTGTGATGCTTACTACCTCAAGTACTAAATGTGTTTGAGATGGATATGTGCAATGCCTCACCAATTTCATTGCAGTGTTTCCTGTTTCTGTTCCACACTGATGATCCACACATGATTCATTTCTGACTACTGGTGACAGATGATTTTCAGCATATGCATTTCACTAACAGTGATGACTAGGCTGAATGGGTTATCTTTTAGGACTGTCATGGTTCAATGCAATGAAGTATAACCATTACTGTTAATACAATTTGGCAAATTAATAAATCAATTTAATAATGGCCATTATCTGCAGTTACTGTAATAATAATAATCCTTGCATTTAATATAGCGCCTTATCAAATCGTCAAAATACACTGTAAAGTGAATTGATTATATATTTGTGGGTGAAATATGGCAGCCAATTGTGCATAGCAGTGTCATATAATCATATTATTATTAATCTTTTGTTTTGAAGGGATTATTACCGCCAGAAAGTAATCCCCCAATCGACTAACAGCCAGGTAAGGAAACGTGCCTAAGGTTTCTCCGTGCCTTGGAATCAAACCCAGGTCCTCTCGCTTGCAAGGCGAGTGCTGTAACCACTACTCTACAGAACTGTGTGTGGAGTCCTGTAGCTCAGTGGTTAGAGCACTCGCTTTGCAAGCGAGAGACCTGAGTTCAATTCCAGGCAGAGGGCGAAACCTTGGGCAAGTTTCCTTACTCCACACAGAGCCTAATACTAATCCCTCCAAAACCAAAACAATAATAAATTGGTCATTTTCAATCTATGACTGTTTGTGGGACATTGTTGTGCGCAATCGGCTGCCGCGTTCGCCCACAAATATACAGTCAATTCACTTTACAGTGTGTTCTGTGAAGCGCTTTGGGACGTCCTCCCGACGTGAAAAGCGCTATATCAAATGCAAGGATTATTATTATTATTATAACTCTAACAATACTGTACACCTTTTTCGTACAGCCTTTCCATTTTTATCATTAATTTCAGTTGATGTGCTTCCATTTTACTGTTTATTGGGTTCCACATACAGTATGTGCAAAATAGCATGTGAAGCTCTAAGTCCCGAGAGATAGTTGTCCTGTTTTAGGCATTTGAAACACGATTCCTTGTCCTTTCTTTGTGCTCCCTCTAATATCGCTGTGGGCTAATATACTGTTCCCTCATTGACAAACGTTTCCACACATTTCAAAGCACTTTATGCAGTTGACTGGGTAGTCAAGTGTTGTTGGGGGGAGGGGGGGAGCGTATGTGGGAAATCTTTTCTCTTTGTCCCTGCCTTTGGATACCTCTCCACTTTCCAGCTCAGTCAGAGCACACCAATTAATTAATTAGTAATATAATAATAATAATAATAATCCTTGCATTTGGTATAGCGCTTTTCATGTCGGGAGGATATCCCAAAGCGCTTCACAGAACACACTGTAAAGTGATTTGACTGTATATTTGTGGGCGAACGCGGCAGCCAATTGCGCCAATTAGTAAGAACTTAACTCCGGGTGCTGCTGTTTTAGCTGTTCCATTTTTGCACCACAGCTAGTTTCTCGTGGTTAGCTGGCTGCTTGTCAGGAAAGAAAGCCAAGGAAACTGTATTGACACTGTCATAAAAGCTGAATGCAATGGGAGGTTCATTCAGAGAGCCAGTTGGTCTTCAAATCAAATGTCATGTTTAGCATCTGTTTCTTATGAAAACATTCTGTAATTTCAGGTAAAGACATTTTTGTTGCTGGAGACTTTACATGGATTTCCCTGAATTAAAATTCCCGATGTGGACTTACAACCACAATCCTGGTCTACACCAGGAAGCTTACCATGTAAAGTTAATTAAAATCACACCTGAAGACTTTTTCCTCTTCGACTGGGCCTTTGGCCACCTCTTCTCCTTTTGCAGCTCAGTCAAAGCACATCGCAGTTAAGCGGGCCGACACCCTGCCTGCATGAAGAGCGCTATATAAATACAAGTTCATTCCCTGGTCTTTCTTTTACTGGCAAAAAGCCAGCTGCCCGGGAGAGGGAATCTGGAACAGCGCTCTGATTTAAAGTAGGTTCTGAATAAACAAGTAAGAAAGAGTAAACAATTTGCCAGTTTCCTTGTGCTGATTAACACAAGAAACTGCTTGTGAAATACCACAAATTGTGCCCCAGGGTATTATGCAACAGCAACATGCTATTCGGCCCATCAGCCACTTTGTTTAATCACCTTCTCCTGCTCACTCCCCATAGCCCAGACATTCCTCTTTTTCAAACGTCCAGTTAATTCACTTTGCAGAGAATTTATGGACTCTGCTTAAAAACGGTTTCTGGCAGAATATTGCACATTCCAACCACCCAATTTAATTTCTGGCAGAATATAAATTCCTCCTCGTGTCGTCAATCACCAAAGGAACCAGCCAAGATATATCGGAACTGCTTCTTAATGTTTGGCTTCACTCTATTGCTCTGTGTACACAATGAGATCATTGACAAAGAAAACCCATTGTAAGTGTATGCAAACATTCTGGAGACAGTGCCACAATACAGGTCAAAGTACTCATCTAATGTGAATCCAATTCATCCAGCATCCAGCATGTATGTCAAGTCAAATAGAAACCAGGTTATTCAATTCCCATACTTGGAGTAAATTGTTCAGGTTTATATTTGCCTTCAATAGAAATAAGACTGGAAGCATCTTAGCCTGCCTTGAACAACAAGTAAACCAGTTCAAAATCATCTGCTAACCTCCCTTCAGTAATGATTATCACCTTCATAAAAATAAAAAGTTTTTTTTTGAAATCCCCAAAGCAGAAGATAAATGTTGTGAAGAGAGGAGGGAGAGAGAGGGGCGGAGCTTTCTATTTCAATTTGTTATGATATGTTTTCCTTACTCACTTTATACATGCCTTTTCAGTGATGTCTGTCACTAAATAATGCAGGATGACAGTGATTATTTCGCCCACAAAAATACAGTCAATTCACTTTGCAGAATATTCTGTGAAGTGCTTTGAGACATCTGGAAGATGTGAAAAGTGCTATATCAAATGCAAGGATTATTATTATTATTATTTATTTGGCATTCACTTCGCATTTGAAATCCCTAGAGTTGAATGGTTTGTCAGAGAGCCAGTGGCCTCCAAGCAAATATTATGAAAAGAATTCAGAATTTAAGAGTAAGATGTTTAATAATATCATTTAAAAAAATGTGGTCACTCAATCTACGACTGGTGCACCGCTGTGCAAAATTGGCTGCTGTGTTTCCCCACAAAATATGCAGTCAATTCACTTTACAGTATATTTTGCGAAGCGCTTTGAGATGTCTCAACAATGTGATAAGGCAGTATATCAAATGCAAGTATTATTATTATTAATATTTGTGTTACTGGTAGCAACCTCTCATATCAAATCATTTAGGGAGATTTCAAAAGATGCTCCCACTATTAGATTAATAGATGACCCTCTTCCATGAAGAACATACATTTGTATAGCACCATTCACAACTCAAAGCACGTAACAATGAGAATTGTGGACACCGAACAAGAAGTATGAGCAGTTTAGAGGTGGTCAAAGTGTTTATCGGAGGATTTTGGAAGCAGGAGAAGGTTGGAGTACCGAGAGACTGTAACACAGTGAAAATCTAGTTGACTTACATAATGCCTTGGTTTCCAGTCTTGGCCACTAATACCATTGAAATTTAGGAGAAGGGATATCTAGAAGGGATATTAGATAATAAATGGGATTGAGACAGTAAACTAGAACAATATTTACAGACAGCAGAACAAGAGGACACAGATCTATGATTACAAAGGACAATTTCAGGACACACACCAGGAATTGCCCAGAAGGTAATTGATGACTGGAACAGATTACCAGGAAAAGTTTGAGGGCAGGGTGCTGGATTTATTTTTAAAAAATCGCTGTGATGGAAAGATGGTAGATTGGGAATTCTGGAAGGATGAGATCAAATGGGACAAAT
The DNA here is from genome assembly GCF_018977255.1 of Callorhinchus milii. Classification (NCBI taxonomy): domain Eukaryota; kingdom Metazoa; phylum Chordata; class Chondrichthyes; order Chimaeriformes; family Callorhinchidae; genus Callorhinchus; species Callorhinchus milii. The sequence goes on along the minus strand of NW_024704742.1, from coordinate 68,203 downwards.
GGCCTTCTTTATCTAAACCTCCGTTGTGATTTTGTGATCTTAACAACTTGCTTTTGCAAATCTTTGAAACATTGGAGGAGATTATAATTTCATGTGATCTGAGGGACGAGGAGTTAAAACCATTCACTTTGTTTTATTCTTGGCTTATTCTATTATTATTATCATATTGTTGTTATGAGTGTGCTCCATGATGCTTCTCAATCTTCAGCCAGTTCATCTACATTGTTATATGCATTGCATAATAAATATTGATTACACATATAATAGAGATATGCAATGTTTCTTTATTAACTCTCTGAATGTTCAAATTAGACAAGCTCTACAGATAGAAACAATAAACATTAACCTCTATAATAGAACTAAGATTCTTTTTATTAAAATAGAGCCACATTTGTATAGAAAATTTAGAAATGAAACAAAGTTTGGAACAGTTTAAAACATTAAAAATAATAATGTGACAATGCTGTTTAGGTATATAAAATATTAAGATAAATTGTCATGAAATAGCACATTTCTATAAATATTGAAAAATACAATGTATCCTGTGAAGCACATTTAGACATTCTACCGATGTGAAATTTGCTGTAACAAATAAGTATAATAAGTATTGATTATATATCAAATTTAACCTAATAAACTATTACAAGTATTAGTCTAAAAGAATTCCATAATCTCGTCCCATTTTAAATCAAGAGATGCAAAGGGTAAGAGAAGGAGATCTGATGAGATAGATAGTAGGTGGCAGAGAAAATAAATTTGGGATATTCCTTACTCTCTAGAATGATCCTAAATTATAATAATCCTTGCATTTGATATAGCGCTTTTCACGTCTTCTAGACGTCCCAAAGTGCTTCACAGAATATACTGTAAAGTGAATTGACCGCATATTTGTGGGCGAACGCGGCAGCCAATTGCGCACAGCAATGTCCCACAAACAGTCGTACATTGAAAATGACCAATTTATTATTGTTTTTTTTTGGAGGAATTATTATTAGGCTCTGTGTGGAGTAAGGAAACTTGCCCAAGGTTTCGCCCTCTGCCTGGAATTGAACTCAGGTCTCTCGCTTGCAAAGCGAGTGCTCTAACCATTGAGCTGCAGGACTCCACTATTAAAAGATTAAAAGAAGGGTTTGGTCGCAGAAAGGAAGAGTGGCAAACTTGATATTGCCAAACCATATCTGATTGTAGTTGATGAGAAACGTTACAGTACAATAAAATACAATTCACAATGTTACAGTGCCTTTCACATTGGGAGAATGTCTCAAACTGTATGGAGAGCATATAGGCTTTATCCAATTTGCTCTCTACCATAGACTTGATAGATTTGAGTTTGCATAGATTGCTGCTGTTCTATCTGCGGGTCTGATAGAGGGTAGGAAATACTTGGCAATTTAGTGGGGACAAAGGATGCTGAAGCCAGAGATCTGACAATTTTCAAGAAGGTCAATTTAAGCAACAAGGTCTACATGGGACTTAGGAAAATGAGTTTATAATTCAAGAAGGTGCGTGTGAGGGAGCTTGTCTTTATGAAGGGACACTTTAGTCACATTTTTTTGATTAATGAGTACATCAAGTTCTTTTTGGCAGTTCTTTTGTAATGAGTCTTGCAGTTATGTTGTAATTGTATAAACTCAGTGCCACATGTTTGAGATTTCATAACAGTTCACAAAAAATGTGGAATGTCCTCACCCAGTGAGGAGAGTTACACTCAGTTTGAACTGTGCTTCTTTGCTCAAATAGAGGTAGAACTCTCCCCACACCTATCTCATTGACAGGTTTCCTCTCCTTAGTCCAGTTATCAATGTAACACTGCAACATTGCTAACATAAGGGTGACCTCCTCTGCAGGTTTCATTTTCTGTCCTTTGCACAAAGGAATCGCAGTTATTGTTAGCCAGACATGATAAGTCACACAGCCAAAGACAAAGACTAATTGATGTCAAGTTGGTCATTGACACAAACCTGCAGACAGAAGGGGGCTTTATATCAACTACAACAACTAACATTTATATAACTCTCTTCATGCTGTATAGTGTTTTTCATGCAGATGGGGTTGGATGTCAAGCAAGGGAGAAAGGAGAGGGGAAGGTGACCATAGATTTGGTTGTAGAGGTCTTCAGGTGGGATTTGAAGATTAAAACAAAAGCGGGGCTAAGGCAAAGGAATTGATGGAGGGAGTTCCAGAGGTTAGGGACGTACATACGGCTGAAGGCACAACCACCAATGGTAACGAGGAGGGGTTGGGAGACCTATTTTAGCTGATTGAAATGGGTGAGCAGTGGAATGGGGCATGAGCAGGTCAGAGAGATTGAGAAGTGCTGAGGAGTGAAGGGATTTGTATGCTAGAGTGAGGGTCTTGAAGTTGATCTGTTTGGGGTTAGGGAGCCAATGGAACCTGGCAAGGCCTAGGATGACCAGTGGGCGGAATTAGGTGCATTTGAGCAACGGGTGGTAGAGTTTTGTAAGAAGATGGTCATTATGATGTATTGGATTATAAGGTTTGGCAATCACCTCAGGATCATTAACACAGTGTGTAGCTGAACACTGGAACAGTGTTGTTGTGTTGGAATGTGTGGTAAACATGCACACATTTTGCATTTTTATTTCCAGTCTTTTTTTATTTGTAAAGCTTGCTGTTTTATGCAAGATAAAATAAGTTTCTTAAATAAGAAACAGATGTTGGAATAAAACAGGAACAGCTGCAGGATAATATGTGTGCTGGTGACAGTCAGATTGTGAATATTTATTTACAATATTGTGATAATCAGTCACAACATTCCTCCTACATATTCTCTGTATCAGCCTGGCACAGTGGTAGCATTCTTGCCTTTGAGTCAGAAGGTTGTAGGTTCCAGCCCCACGTCAGGACTTGAACTCACACATTCTAAGTTGACGCATCATTACAGTGCTGGAAGTGCTGCATTATCAGAGGTGAATCCTTCAGATAAAGGACTTTAAATGGAGATCCCGACTCAACTGCCGGTTCAGGTGGACATTAAAGATAACATGGCACTATTCAAAAAGAGAGAAAGGAGTTTCTCCTGGTGTCCTGGCCAACGAATCCCCCAAATACAATTGGTCATTCACTCCATGGCTGTTTGTGGGATATTGCTGTATGCAACGGGCTCCCAATGAGATTCTCACTCTCACTTGTGTAGTTAGTTGATCATAAACATTTTCCAGTACTTTGTATAAATATTAGTTGCATGCTATGCAGTTTCCAAGCTGCATAAAGACTAAACTCATGGGGTTTTGTAAACTGTTTATTGTTTTTGTTCTGTAGCTCAAGAAATTATCCTACATATGGAGCATTAATTGCTTTCTTTAAGAGAGAATTAAATTAAAGCTACATACTGTATTTCAGCAGATATTGAGTTTGTGAAAATGAAAATGCTGTGAAATCCTGTGAAAATGCTCATATTGTATACCTTCGAAAGCTATGTACAAAACAGATAAGATATAGCTGATCACAAGATGGTTCGTTTTGGATCGTATTTCTGAAATAGTGCCCAGATGTTCCACACACGTGCCTGTTTATTTTAAGCCACTTTATTACACAATTGTGCAGGACAGTTGCCTTCATGCAAGGACTTGTTTATTTTCCAGTTCCATGAACTTCACTGAAAAAAATCCCATTCAATCACGTTTGTGGAACATTGCTACATTTTACCCATAAAATACAGTCAAACCACCTTACAGATATCCTGTGAAGCATTTTGGGACGTCTAAGGCTCTCTATCAAATGCAATTAGTATTATTAATCTCTCCAATGATCCATCGGAGGTAACATGACTATTAATTATTAAGCTTTCATGTCATTATTGCAGTGTTGTTCACTGTTTGTTATCCTTTTCTTTTGCAGTTTTTTGCTTTTTTCTTTATAGTTTTATATGTTTTCAGTCTTTCTTTCTATTTCCTCCTTTAATATCCTCTTCTTAATATATGTAAATGATCTGGACTTGGATATAGCAAGTACCATTTCCAAGTTTGTGGATGACACAAAGTTAGGTAGGGTAGTAAACAATGAGAAGGATAGCAGCCAACTGCAGGAAGACATAGACAGAATGGTAAAATGGGCAGACACATGGCAGATTAATTTCAATGTGGAGAAATGCGGGATAATGCATTTTGGAAGAAAGAATGAAGGGAGGTAATATAGGCTGGTAATACAATCTTAAGGGGAGTAAAGGAACAGAGAGACCTGGGGGTGCAGGTAAATGAATCCTTGAACGTGCAGGACAGGGAGATAAAGCTGTAAAAAGGCCATATAGGATAGTTGGCTTTATAAATAGGGGCATAGAGTACAAGAGTCAGGAGGTTATGATTAACCCATATAAACACTGGTTAGGCCTCAGTTAGAATACTGCCCCAGTTCTGGGCACCGCACTATAGGAAGGATGTTAAGGCATTGGAAAGGGTGTAGAGGAGATTTACGAGGATGGGATCAGGAATGGGGGACCTTGATTATGAGGAAAGGCTGGAGAGGATAGGATTATTCTCATTGGAGCAGAGAAGGTTACAAGGAAACCTAATAGAGGTTTTCAAAATCGTGAGGGGATTTGATAGGTTAGAAAGGGAAAAACAGTTTCCACTGGTGGATGTGTCGGTGACTCGAGGTCACAGATTCAAAATAGTCTCTAAAAGAAGCAGAGGGGAGGTGAGAAGAAATGTTTTCACACAGTGAGTAGCTCGAATCTGGAATGCATTGCCTGAAAAGGCGGCGGAGGCCGATTAGATAATTACTTTTAAAGACGCGGTGGATGGGTATTTGAGGAGGACGGGTTTGCAGAGTTATGGGGAAAGGACTGGGGAGTGGGATTGACATTACATTGCTCTTTTCAAAGAGCCGGCACAGACTCGCTGGGCCGAATGGCCTCTTTTTGTGCTGTACGATTCTATGATTGAGATCAGCGCCTAGGGACATCCTCCCGACGTGAAAGGCACTATACAAATGTAATCTTGTTGTTGTTGCTACTGTTCTCTATTTTTGCTTAAATGGGCAACTTCTGTCTCACCAACTGCTCCCTTAATTTCTACAACAACAACTTGCATTTATTCAGCACCCTTCACTCGGGTAGCATCTTGAAGGACTTAACGCAGTATGGTTTGGGGAGATGACGGAAGCCACGGTGGAAGAAGAAACTCTTCAGGTTTGATTTCAAAACTGTTAAAAAGGGGGCAAGGAACTGAGGCAATGAGTGACAGAGATTCTAGTGTAGTGGCTGAAAGCACAGTAGCCAATTGTGGAGCAGATGAGAGAAGGGATGTGAAGAAGACCCGAGTCAGCTGAGTGTAGAGGAGTCAAGTGGGGTGTGAGCAGATTGAAATGGTTGAGAGGTGACAAGCTATGAAGTTATTTGAAAGTGAGAATGAGGAACTTGAAATCAATCAGTGGAGCCTGGCGATGATGGATGTATGGAGCCTGGTACAGGTGAGAGTTTTGACTCATTTGGACCTAGTTTATAAATAAGCTGGGAGCTCGGGTTAGGAGCTCCCAGCTTATTTATAAACTAAACTAAATAAATCGAAAGATCAGGGTGGGAGTTTCATCAGTGTTTGAAGTAAGACGGGAGATGGCAGGCTATGTGCCAGAGGTGGAGGAGGAGGCAGTCCTGGTCAGGGAGCAGATGTGGGGTAGGAAGGATAACTGGGGTTTGAAACTGACCCCAAAGTTGCTTACAGTTCGATGAGTTTGAGGTTATTAGTCAGTAACCTCTGAGTTTGAAGGTTATAAGTTCAAGCCCCTGGACTGTGAACTCACAAACTTTATCCAAATTAAGCCCATTCTCCCGCTCTCTCACCATAGCCCTGCAAAGTTGTCCTTCCCAAATATCTATCTAGGTTGGGAGGCAGATAATAGGCAGAAGGTGATTAGGTGGGGGAGTGTCCCGAGATGCTACCCTGCGTGAAGAGCTCTGTTATAATGCAAGTTGTTGCTGTTCTTCCAGTGCAATGGAGTCTGTGCCAGAGCCACTACTTTTTCCATGTATATTAATGACTCACAACTGTTAGAGAGAGTGAGGATGAGGGAATATATTGAAGAGCAGTGTGTGACAAGGATCAGAGCAGCAAAGGGACTTGGGAGAGCCGGTACCTAATAATACGCCTCCACTGGCTCCCCATCCCTCAGAGGATTGAGTTCAAAATTCTTGTCAGCACCTTCAAGCTCTTGACCCTCCTACCGCTCCGATCTGCTAACCCCCTTATCAACCTGTCCACTCACTCCACTCAGCAAGCTCTGGCCTGCTCCATGTCCCCCACCCAGCCCGCCCCACGATCAGCAGTCAGACCTTCAGCGTTTCTGCCTACGCCCTCTGGAACTCCATCCCACATTCCCTTCACCTCGCTCCCTCCCCTGTCTCCTTCAAGAGCAAGAACGTCCTCTTCGACGCATCCCCCCCTTCCCACCCCATACCCCCGCTCGGGTCCCGATCCCTAATCCCTGACTGTGCAGCGCCTTGGGACGTCCTCCCTACGTGAAAAGTGCTTTATAAATGTAATTTTGTATTGTAATACTGTTTAAAGTGCCATTCAATTCAGGAGGTTGTGCTTCGTGCTGTCTCTATCAGTCCGGACACCCCAACCGAGGAAATGGCAACCCAAGTGCATAGAGACACTGAGCGAGGTATAACATTCCAGGTTTCTACACAAGCGAGGAGAGCACTACACACAGGGCAGAGCGTGTCATACACAAGTTACAGACAGGGCAGTGGACTGAATGGCTGAGTTGGTGGAGATGGGAAATGGTGAGTGGGGGGACAGGAGATTGCGTGGGTGGGGATGGGAGATGGTGAGGATGGGGACGGGAGATAGCGAGTGGTTGTGGGGCTGGGAGGCCGTGAAGAAGGGGAGCGGGACCGAGCAGAGCCGACCTTTGCCCTCAGCCAAGGCAGTGAGATCCGAGTGGCCAGAGATGAGACTTCGGGGGGCAAAGAGTCAGTGACCAACGAGGGGCCGAGGGGAGGTGCCAAGAGGAGGGACCGGGGTGGGGGCCCGGGGAGTTAAGGGGGGGAAGGGGATCGGGGAGGGGAGAGGGGTTAAGGGGGGTCCGGAGAGTTAAGGGGGGAATTGGGGGGGGAGGAGGGAGGAGAGGTGGTTAAGGGGGGGCCCGGGGTTTAAGGGGGGCGGTGGGGGTTAAGGGGTCCTGGGCTGTGGGGGCCCCTGGGGGCTGGTTCGGGGACATGGGCTGGGGGCTAGTTCGGGGTGGGGGCCTGGGCTGGGGGGGCTGGTTCGGGGTCCTGGGTTGGGGGCTGGTTGGTTTGGGGGGGGAGGGGCTGGTCCGGGGTCGCTGGGGCTGGTTCGGGGTTGTAGTAACTGCTGGAGTCTAACTAGCTAAACCCACACAGCTTGTCATTGAGAACACTATCTGACAAGCTTTCCTGCTGCTTATTCAGCTGGGTCCACCCTACCCATTAGTTAAGGCTTTGGCTGCAGAGTTAACAGGAGCTGAGGGGGACGATTCCCTGCCCCTTCCATGTCCGGCTGATGAGCCAGGCAGAGCTCTGGAGGATGTGGTGAAGCGAAGAAGGAAACAAGTAAGAAAAGACAAAGCTTGAGCAACTTAAAAGAGGAAGGAGATCAGACACAGAGGCTAAAGGGCAAATCTGTGGTTTCTCCAGTCTATATTTTGTTACATTTAACTCCAGGCCTCATCGCTCCATCCAAACCTTTCCTAGTGTTTCACAGGAATGAGTGTAAAGTGTAGTGACTCTACATTTGTGGGCGAACACACACACACACATACAATTTGAGCATAACAATGTCCCACAAAACAGAAATGAGGTGAATGACCCACATTGATCTGAAGAACTGTCCAATTCGATACCAGTTAGAACCCACTTCTCTTTTCCACGACACTTGCCGGGCTGTGGTTCCAGCTCAGATCTCCCTGCCGTGGCTTTACTCACAGCATTAAAGCAACTTACAGTGGTGTGTAACAGTGTGCGTGTGAGATACATATAGAGTGTGGGACAAGTGTTGCAAAGATTGCTGTAAGAAACATCACGACTCAGTGTGTGTGTGTCAGGCTGTCTCTGTGTGTGTGGGTGTGTGTGTCAGGCAGTCTCTCAGTGTGCTCAGGGCACTGCACAAGCACAACCCTGTTTATCAGTCTCTGTCATCCGGTTTCTTGCCATTTCAACTCTCTCTCCCGCACTCTGACCTCTCCATGCATGGGCTTCTACACTGTTCCAATGAGCCACAGCGCAAGCTCGAGGACCAGCACCGCAGTTATCTGCTCAGGACCCTACAGCCTCTTCCCTCAATATTGATTTCAACAATTCCAGACCATAACAGTTCACCTTCCCCCTCCCCCTCTTCTGTGACCATCACCACATCATCCTGGTCCCAGACAGCTTTTCTCTCCCTGGTCTGCCTTAGCTCTTTTCCAGTCAAGCATTTTCACCCTTGACTGTACTTTGTCCTTGTTCATGAGTAATCTAAATCTAATAATATTATGGTCACTGTTACCTAGATGCTCCCCTTCCGAAACTTTTTCAACCTGACCTACTTAATTCCCTAGGAAAAGATCCAACGCTTCCTTCCTTGTAGGACTGGAGACATACTGGTCCAGAAAATTTTCCTGTACACAGCTGATGAATCTTTCTCCGGCCTTGCCCTTAACGCTGCTATTTTGCCAATCTATATTGGGATAATGAAATCTCCCATTTTGACAACTCTGTTTGCCCTACATCTGTCCGTGATCTGGTTGCAGATCTGCTCTTCTATCTCCTTCCCGCTATCTGGAAGTATCTATAGTAAACCCCTATCAGTGTAACCACTCCTTTCCTATTTCTGACCTCTAACCAGATTGATTCTGGTCTCGTCCCTTTCTACAGCTACAATTGTATCCTTAACTAATATTGCCACACCTCCAACCTTCTCTATCCTTCCTGAACACATTATATCCTGGAATATTTATCTCCCATTCCTGTCCTGGCTTGAGTTACTGCTACCACATCGTAACCCCTTACGGCCAGTTGAACCTGCAGCTCATCAACCTTATTCCCTAAGCTCCGTGCATTTAGGTACATGCATTTGAGGAAATTGTCCACATGTACCTGCTCTATATTTCCCACTTGTCTTTTTCCTCTATTCCCTAATCTATTGTGTATCCTGGGATACTCACCCCCTTCGCCACCAATTTAAATTAGCCCCCCAGCATTCGATAATCTCTTGGCCAGGAAGCTAACCCCTGCCTTGCTTAAGTGCCGCCCATCCGCAAGGTAATGATCCCACCTCCCCCAGTAGTGGTCCCAATTGTCCACAAAACGGAAACCTTCTTTTCTGGACCATTTTTCCAGCTAGTCGTTCATACGCCTGATCCTTCCATTATGGTGCCCCGTTGCCTGAGGCACCGGGAGTAACCCAGAGATCACCACCTTGGATGTTCTGGCCTTGAGTTTGTTCCCCAACTTTTGATACTCGCCCTAGAGTATCTCAGCCCTCTTCTTGGGTCCCCACATGGACCACGACTTCTGGACATTCTCCTTCCCCCTGAAGAATCTTGTCCACACGCTGGGTACAGTCCACTACCCTCACACCAGGAAGGCAGCAAACCATCCTAGCCTCACGATTCTTATGACAGAAGATCCTGTCAGTGCCTCGCACTGTTGAATCCCCTATCAGAACAGTGTTGCCCGTGTGATCCATGCCCCTGTCCTGTTGGAGAGAATGTTCACTGCTGTCCTCACGGGAGGTTTCCACGCTCCTAATTGCTAAGGCTGAGTACTGATTTGAGACCGGGACTCTGTTGGGGGTGCTCTGCCTTGCACAAGCCCTCTTCTTTCCCCATCGCAATGTCACCCAATCACTTTTAGCATGTGGCTGTGTGTTGGGCTCCTTTGGGAGTGGTCCTGTTCCTGAACTCTGACCTCCCAATGGTTCCAGTACCCCTCTCTCATGGTTCCTATACAGTGATGGTCTGCTATCAGTGAGTCCTAGGGGAATGAGGGTCTCCTCCACCGTACCATCCAGGAACCTCTCACTGTCCCTAATGAGCGCAGTGTTTGCACCTGGGCTTCCAGCTCAGCTACTCTCAGCTGAAGCTCCCTAACTTCCAGACACTTGCGGCAGATGAAGTCGCCCCGGCTTAAGGCGCCCTCCATCGACTCCCACATGTGACAGACCTCGCAGTTTACCTGCCACACCATCTTCACTATCTTTATATAGATACAAAGATATATAGCCTGCCCCACTTTCCCCTCTGCACCTAATTCCCACTCTCACCAAATTCCCTCACACTCTGGCCTCAGGTCGAGTGAGGCTCTCGGAGCTATCTCCTACTTATACTTTCTGGGTTCAACCCGTTTCTGATTTGCTCAGCAGTAATTTGGAATTAACACCTAATCAAGTGATTAATCAATAAATTAAGTTAATCAATAAGTTACTTGTTATTGGCTAGGCCTAATTGGCTACTGCTGCTCCCTGTAAAGTTACCACACAAGACCAATGTACCAATGGTATCAGCAATTTTAACTAACACAAGACTTAAAACAACTACAACTACTACAAGACTTGAATAATAACAACAACAAATTGGGTTATGTACTCACGATAGCAGTTCTCAAGACACCCACAGCAGCAATTCCCACTCTTACCAAATTCCCTCACATTCTGGCCTTGCCTCACTCCGGACGTAGCTCACTCTGGGCTCTTGGCTCGAGCTCCAGGGGCTCCAAGTGCTCCAGGAACTCCAGGGGCTCCAAGAGCTCCAGGGACTCCAAGAGCTCCAGGATCTCCAAGAGCTCCAGGGGCTCACATCTTCCAATTGTGCATAGCAGTGTCCCACAAACAGTCGTGAATTGAGTGACAAACTTTTTATTTAATTTTTTCTTGCGGGATTCTTATCAGGCACGTGGAATAAGGAGACTTGCACAAGATTTTGCCCTGCCGGGAATCGAACCCAGGTCTCTCGCTTGTGAGGCGAGTGCTCCGACCACTGAGCTACAGGACTCCAAAAATACTAATATACCAAAACATTTAATTTCCAAATATGCACAATTTCTGTAGTAATGTTGACAGCTTACCATTCCAGATGTGTGCACTGAAGGGAAGTACTGTACTGAAGCCTTTCCACCTATCTTGTGGGAGTAAAAGAAAACATACAGACATGGAGAGCAAAGCATATGTCTCTGTTGCACAGCAGGTGGAAGAATTTCAACGTCGCACACCATCACATTATCATTTGAGAAGCAAGCAACTTGTGGAAGAAGGTAAATGGGATTTCAACCAAACTCGGTGTTGTTTGTATGATTGCCACCATATCTTCAGCTCTGTGGTTATAAAACTATGCTAGTCTGTCATTGCAGGATCCACCAGCTGAATGGAGGGGAGTGGGCGCGGGAGAGTCACGAGTGACATTGACTAGCTCGGCCCAACCTTATTGAATGTTCAAAAGTGACATGTCAGTAGAACCATTCATACTGCTAATGTGACACTAACTGGCTCCTTGATGATGAAGGAATTGCTTTCCTCTAATCTAGAGTGGAAGTCCTTTAGGCTATAATGTACTCTATACAATTCAGATATCTTTCTAAAGACAGCTTATTAGCATCCAGGAAACTCTTGTACTGTCACTTGGATAGTCTCATTTCTCCTCTTCAGCCATGTCAGGAATTGAGCTTCTACTTGGTGCTGTCACTCCAATGCAATGCTGGAGTCTGTATCATAACATAGTTATAATCCATGACACTATTGGAAAACAGCAGAGGGCTTTTCCCTGGATGCTGGCAACAATTCTCAACCATTTGTCATCCACCTTAATAATAATAATAATCCTTGCATTTGATATAGCGCTTTTCACGTCGGGAGGACGTCCCAAAGCGCTTCACAGAACACACTGTAAAGTGAATTGACTGTATATTTGTGGGCGAACGCGGCAGCCAATTGCGCACAGCAATAATAATAATAATAATAATCCTTGCATTTGATATAGCGCTTTTCACGTCGGGAGGACGTCCCAAAGCGCTTCACAGAATATACTGTAAAGTGAATTGACTGTATATTTGTGGGCGAACGTGGCAGCCAATTGCACACAGCAATGTCCCACAAACAGTCGTAGATTGAAAATGACCAATTTATTATTGTTTGGGGTTTTGGAGGGATTATTATTAGGCTCTGTGTGGAGTAAGGAAACTTGCCCAAGGTTTCGCCCTCTGCCTGGAATTGAACTCAGGTCTCTCGCTTGCAAAGCGAGTGCTCTAACCACTGAGCTCCACCTTGTGGCTATTTATGGAACTTACTGGTGCAGGGGTCTGTTTACAAAAATAGCCATGACAAGACCATAAATTTGTGAGTGGGTTTCAACATTTCACTATAAAGTTTTATTTTTTTTCCAACGTGCACCATTGAAGCCTTTTTTATGTTCATTGCTATATTCTAGAACATGCATAAAGTTTAGTTTGTCAATTTTCTTGCTTTTAAATGCCAACTGTTGGCGATGTGGTGCCATGAGCTCCACTGTCAGATGGTGATGATTTGTAAAGGCTTTCAGAAATTGCTAATGTACCCATAATTCTCAATCGGTTATTGATTTTCTGTGCGGCTCCCAGTCTCAGTTTTGAACATCAGTATTGTTCAATTGACACGTTTTAGCTAACTTAACCGATTATTAATATATATACGCATACACACTAGATAGCTAGAGTGAGATTCTCACATGTGGTTCACAACTTGTAGGATGGGTATGATTTGCCATGGCAGGAAGTGCTAGTAATAATCCTTGCATTTGATATACAGCTTCCATCATGTTGTTGAGATGTCTTGAAACATTTCACAGAATAAATTGTAAAGTGGATTGACTGCATATTTTGTGGATGAAATGCATCAGCCAATTGCGCAATGTCCTACAAACAGTCATGGATTGAGCGACTTTTTTGCAAGGCAAGTGCGCAGGACTCTAGGAATATTGAAATTTAACATAGTTATAGATATACAATTTTCTGTATGCTCTCATGTCTATCTTTCCAATACAAAAGCGCTAAAGAAAGGTTAAAAATTACTTATTAATATACCAATTCTTTGGTTAGAAGTGAATGGTTTGGTTTCCAGGTTTGCTTCCTGAGGTTTCAATCACTTGAGTAACTTCTGTAGTTTTCTAAAGCACTGATTTTGGTCATTGCTGCTGCTTCAGTTACAGATTCAAAGCTCAAGAACTAAACCCCAGAATCCTGGAAGGTGGTCCCAGAGAAGCCACCGGTGAACGAACCCACAGAGCTTATTGGCTTTCGCTTGGAGACCGACAATCGTATCAGGAAGCGGGAAGAAAATCGCAAGCCCGAGGATCAGGAGCAGTACTTTTTCCATCCCTGTCCGTGCCCCATCCGGATGCTGGAAGATGTTGTGGTGAGGATATTATGAGCTGAGATGCATTGCAGAATAGGAGCTATTGTTTCTATTATTCAAGAGACATGCATTTAGTTGTAATTTTTTTTAATATCCTAAAAATTGACTAGATTTTCTTCCAGGGAGTTCCAGAAAAGAGTAAGCTACCATTGACAGTGCCTCATTCTCCAGTTTTTGCAGTGAAAAGCCGTACAAGAATTCCACTTAAAGAGGAGCAGGTAGGGTGCTGTGACACGCTTCTGGAAAAATAATCCTGAGGTTGTGACTAGAGGATGACTGGGAAAGAGCCTATTTTTATGATTATAATCCATGCTGGTGCAGCAAACAGCTTTCACTTATTTAATTTGCTTCATGTACCATAACATCAAAGTGCTTCTTTCTATTAAACTTGTAGGAAGAAAGCTAGTAAAGCAGATTAAGATAAACACTATGCCACACTGTGCCGTCCCATTCAAGCCAAAACCCCTGGAAGAGAAGAATGTAGAAATACAGCCATTCTCATTTGAGGCTCAGGACAACGAGAGGCAAACACTGAAGGAAAAGAAACTGCAAGAAATCCGTAAAGAGATGGCTGAGGTAAGTGTGGTCAACTTTCTCACCAGTTTAGCCATCCTGGAGTCCTGTAGCTCAGTGGTTAGAGCACTCGCTTTGCAAACGAGAGACCTGAGTTCAATTCCAGGCAGAGGGCGAAACCTTGGGCAAGTTTCCTTACTCCACACAGAGCCTAATAATAATCCCTCCAAAAAACCAAAAACAATAATAAATTGGTCATTTTCAATCTACGACTGTTTGTGGGACATTGCTGTGCGCAATTGGCTGCCGCGTTCGCCCACAAATATACAGTCAATTCACTTTACAGTGTGTGAGGAACGGCTCGTTACCATATTATCTGAACCTTAAATCGTTAGTAATATACGTAGCATCCCTTTAAGTT